>NC_084535.1:21644365-21986865 GCF_024500275.1 Phycodurus eques
AGCGCCACGCTGGCCGACTGGTTAACACATCTGCCTCACAGTTCTGAGGACCGGGGTTCAAATCCCGGCCTCACCTGTGTGGAGTTTGCAAGTTCTACCCGTGCCTGCGTGGGTTTTCCTCCCACATCCCAAAAACATGCGTGGTAGGTTGATTGAAGACTCTGAATTGCCCTTAGATATGAATGTGTGCGCGCATGGTTGTTTGTTTATATGTGCCCTGCGATTGCTTGGCGACCAGTTTCGGGTGTACCCCGCCTCTCGCCGAAGATGGCTGGGATAGGCTCCAGCACGCCCGCGACCCCCGTGAGGATAAAGCGGTACGGAAAATGGATGGATACTTAATTTTAAATTTATTTCATGAAATTGCTCTTGTATGTTTTATGTCTATTGACAATATAACAAAGCATTCATCTCGGCTGCATTAGAAATAACAGACTGATACTCAACTCAAAAGACCTAAAACAATCTGAAAATTCTTCACAGTGCCTTCCCACAAGGGCTGACTCAGAAGTAATGAAGTCAAAAGACAGAAAAGCATGGCGACTGCTTCACAGCCCATCATTCTGAAATCTGTCCCTTCCTGCATGCCTGAATCTGGATCTTTGTGTGGAGTGGAGACGAAACAGAACTTTCCTTTGAGGACTACAATTAGCACAACAAATTAACGTAAAAACAAATGCATCCGAACCAAAACAACAATCAGACTATAGAGCCATTGCTGCATTTCTGCTGCTCAAGTCAATGGCATAAGCCTCTTTTCACGCTAATTGACATTTGTTCTGCCCTTTTCCTGGCTTGCTGTCCTGTCTGTATGGGACTGAGGTGGAAGATAGTGTTAGTGATAGACTCGCACATTTCCCATATTCATAGGTAGTTTTAGAGATATAAACGAGACAGAATGACACCAAGCCATTATCACAGTGGAAAGGTTCAACACCCAAGACTCGCTATCCGCAATTCCGTCTTGGGCAAGTGCACACATTCCTGGCAATAAGCCTCTTTGGTGGATTTCTGAAAAGGGACAGGCGGAAAAAAAACTGCTGTTATAAACTTATGCAACAATTTGCAAGGAATACAGTAAGCGAGTGGCTCTAGATAATATTTTTGTGACCAGTGGGGACACCTTATTACAGACATCAGATGTCACAATGGAAGTCTGTGTCAAGTGAACATGACTATACCTGTGAATATTTTCATTCATCCAGGTCGTTTCATTCTCCGGGCATTGAATCGATCACAACTGGAATGGTTGCTCCAGCTGGACGTTTCCCCTCTCATCTGACCAGACTTCATCAGTTCATGCAACATGGAGAAGACTAGCTTAAATATTTTTGTGCAGAAACTCGACTATTTATGCTCCAAGTTGGATGCACGTCCCAAGCCACAAATGTTATTATTCTTTTGGAATGCAAAATGACAGTCGTTAAGATGCCTTGCAAGGAGGCCACTGTCCAGCATCAACATGAGTCTGAGGCACTTCTAAAGTGTCCATAGCAGTGGACTATCTGAAAGAAGGATTCCTTTTCAGGGTGTAGACCTAGCTATCTATCTAACTACACTTCGTGCCTGTTAACCACTGATGCGCACGAAGGCACTCAAGTTCTTATACAGTGGGGGAGAGGGGACTCATGCCTGAGCCGAAGTGTGTCACTTGGCACACATATCCATGCCCCAAAAAAAATCTTAAAAATAGTTTAATGCTATATCTCCACGTTTGAATAATAGTCTTTATACGTTTTCAGCATTTTCAAACATGTACAATGTAATCAAAACCAATCTCTGATATCACTTTATAGGCTCTTTAACATATAGTACATGCAGACGAAAAAGTATTGGTCGTTTTCTTTTCTTTTTTATAAGACCACAAGCAGTTATTGTGCATAGCATTTTAATAATAATTTTGCCAACTACTGCACTAAAATACTATACTGTATTTTAAACTTGTTCATGCTGAGAGCTGTGGCATGCAAACATACAGACACAGATATTTTCACGTTATGCTTTGCATGAAATATAGACACACTAAGTGACACTGAGAAGATGTTGAGTAAATGTTAAGAGTAGTGACTTGCCTTTGTGTACTTAATCATTTCTAGTAGATTTGCGCTGCTGGTGTAATAGTTGGGTGAGCATTCTCCTGAAATAGGATGGTCTGTTTAATGAGTGTCCTGCTTGAGAGGGCCCTTCACTAACATTCAGCTGCATCACCCGCTGTTAATGAATTAACTAAGAGAAAGGACATGTGAAAGTCATATGACACAAAGGCATTTGTGGCTTTACAGTAAGCAAAGTGGGTTATGCTGGATGAGCTGTCTGATAATTCACTGTGTCAGAATGGACAGGAAAATGTGTGCGTCAGCAGTTTGTCTTCAAAATATCGAGTCAGAGGTTCCCACAAAAATCTAATATTTCTGCACAATTACTTATAATTACTTAATTATTTTCTGCTTTTGCTGCCAAACCATCACAACAATATCTCATTGCTGTTACTGTAAAAACACACACACACACACAGACACAAAACGGAAAAATAAAAAAGGCAAGTAGAGGGTCTAACGATGAACTCCATATTCACTTTGTCATTTTGTGTTTCCAATCACGTTTCAATTTCATGCCCTCTCATAAGCTAGTGCCCACTCCAAATCCCTTTGTGCTATATATACACACGAAGTGATCCTTTGTTCCCAACCTTACACTGTCATTGCTGGAGGTCCAGTGAGGGTGAGCAGAGTTTGATTTCAGACCCAATTAGTCTTGAGGTATTTGGGCAGTGGGGGCGCTGGTGTGGGAATATGTTAAATTGGAGATTAATAAGTCTTCAAGTCGTGGACAATAGCTCCTTTGTGTCTCAAAGCGCAGGGAAAGAGTTGCCTCAACAAATCTGTCGTCTTAGACTCTCTTCCACACACAAACCTTACATTAATATATATATATTTTTAAAAAAATACAATTTCTTCTGATCATCCTTGAGATGGTTCTACACCTTCATTGGAGTCCAAGCTGTGTTTGATTATACTGATTGGACTTGATTAGGGAAGCCACACACCTGTCTATATAAGACCTTACAGCTCACAGTGCATGTCAGAGCAAATGAGAATCATGAGATCAAAGGAATTTGCCTGAAGAGCTCAGAGACAGAAGTGTGGCAAGGCACAGATCTGGCCAAGGTTACAAAAAAATTATGCTGCACTTAAGGTTCCTAAGAGCACGGTGTCCTCCATAATCCTGAAATGGAAGATGTTTGGGATGATCAGAACCCTTCCTAGAGCTGGTTAGCCCGCCAAACTGAGCAATTGTTGGAGAAGAGCCTTGGTGAGAGCGGTAAAGAAGAACCCAAAGATCACTGTGGCTGAGCTCCAGAGATGCAGTCGGGGCTTTATGGCAGAGTGGCCTGACGGAAACATCTCCTCAGAGCAAGACATGAAAGCCCACATGGAGTTTGCTAAAAAACACCTGAAGGCCTCCAAGATGCTAAGAAATAAGATTTTCTGGTCTGATGAGACCAAGATAGAACTTTTTGGCCTTAATTCTAAGCGGAATGTGTGGAGAAAACCAGGCACTGCTCATCACCTCTCCAATACAGTCCCAACAGTGAAGCATGGTGGTGGCAGCATCATGATGTGGGTGTGTTTTTCATCTGGAGGGACAGGGAGACTGGTTGCAATCGAAGGAGAGGAAAGACGAATGCGGCCAAGTACAGGGATATCCTGGACGAAAACCTTCTCCAGAGTGCTCAAGACCTCAGACTGGGGCAAAGGTTCACCTTCCAACAAGACAATGATCCTAAGCACACAGCTAAAATAACGAAGGAGTGGCTTCAGAACAACTCCATTACTGTTTTTGAATGGACCAGCCAGAGCCCTGACTTAAACCCAATTGAGCATCTCTGGAGAGCCCTGAAAATGGCTCTCCACCAATGTTCACGGTCCAACCTGAAAGAAACTGGAGAGGATCTGCAAGGAGGAATGGCAGATGATCCCCAAATCCAGGTGTAAAAAACTAATGGCTGTATTAGCTCAAAGTGGTGCTTCGACTAAATACTGAGCAAGGAGTCTGAATACTTATGGCTGTGTGATATTTCAGTTTCTTTTTTAATAAATCTGCAAAAAAATCAAAAATTCCCTTTTTTCTGTCAATATGCGATGCTGTGTGTACATTAATGAGGGGGAAAATGAACTTAAATGATTTTAGCAAATGGCTGCAATATAACAAAGAGTAAAACATTTATACTTATATAAGAGTAAAAACATTTATACTTATATGTCTGAATACTTTCTGTACCCACAGTATGTCCTCGCAATCTGACAGATTTTTGATTGTATCAGACTTAGTGTGACAATGACTTCAACCACAGAGACCATGGAGCAGGAGGAGCTGATTAAAAAAAAGTGCCACAGCAGTGATTTGGACTTGGTTCGGATTTCAAAAAGTGTGTGTAGACCTTTTACATCCACAGTAGACTTTGTTTTTTAAAATAAGTCTTCCCACTCACTTGCACACATCTAATTTCAGAACATCAGACAAGTTTAGGCTTTAAAAGTGGAGAGACAATATATTGTTTCCAACTGAAGGTTTCTGTGGGTTTTCATTTTATAGACAGTGCAATGTGATTTGCTTTGGGTTTTTGGGTGCTTTCTCATTTACTCTAGGAATGTGACTTCCCTGGCCTGGTCACACATTCAATTAAGAAGACCACATTACAGTGTTACATTTCTTTTGTTTGTATCGCACATTTGGAATCTGATTCGAAATCTTCATGATCATATAAGAGTTTGGAGGAACTTAAGTCATCTTAGCAAGAGTAAATGTAGAGCTAACACTAAAGTGCAGAAACAGCAACTAAATATAGACGGCAAAGGAAGAATATCTCAGGCAAACTCTAATTATGTGCTTTGTGCTCTCGTCCTCTTTTTAAGAAACGATCTCTATCTTAGTCTAGTTCCTGAGGTTCTATCAGATTTTTAGCTGACTGGTAATCTGACTTTGTCTGGCCTTAAGTACCAACAAATGCAGAACATAAAAATTGCAAGTGAATAGTATTAGCAGCAATACTGTGTATTCCCCAAATCACATTTAGAAGCAAAAGCTTAAACTTCATTAAATTAATTAAAAATCCTCTGGATGAACTATAGCATACAAAACATGGCTACTGGCTGTCCTTTACACTTCTGTTAATGGAGTTATGGAGAGTTATTTTGTTATGGTGTTATGTTAAGCAATACTGATGGTAGCAACCGACACAATAAGCATGTCTCCTGGAGGAAAGCTGGGAAAATATAGGAGGCTGTGTTGTGAGGACATATAGCATAGTCAGTACATTTAAACGCACTAAAGAAAACCGAATTACTGCATTCAATGGATTGAAACTAGAATTTTAACACTTTAATTTAACCCTAGTGCCTGTTGCACTTTTTAAAACTTGGATAAATGCACACCGAGACAATTTGATTGAAAACCAAATTGCTTTCGCATGTATGCAAGAACGCTGACATTTACTGATTACTGGAACTGCCTTTCTGTGCATACTCCCGTCTCTGTGGCTGACAGTAAAAGGAAGGGTAGGGGAAGTGTTTGAACTGACAAGGAGATAAAGTCACGCCAGTTTAAAGAATTTGGGTATCAATATTTTAAAACATATGAATAGAAGGAAAAAAAGGGGCAGAATATATTTGAATTGTTATAAACTGTCACATGACAAATCCCTGTAGCAAATTGTAAAACAGGTGTATTTTTACACCCAAACTGACAACACAAATAAAAAACTGGGTGAAAATAATACAATTGTTGCAATTACGATTAAAAAAAAAGGTGGTCAAAATGTGATCGTTTTGATTCTTACAATTACAATAGGACTGCTAGGAGCTGGTCGAGCTCTAATAACACCAATTAACAAACAATCATGAACATAATCAATGGATACAATTGAAATAATGGTCTATGCATTGCACTCAGTCGAATGGTGACTGTAGAGATGCTTCTCTTCTTTGCTCATTAATCCATTGCTCCAGTTGCTCTTCCAACTCGGGCCACCTCGCCTTGTTTCAGCGGAAACCCAGCTTCGTCTTCTTGACTTGGCGAAGCTCATTTTCCTGCTTCCTCCACTTGCGAACCATGGATTCGTTGATCTTGAATTCTCTCACGGCTGCTCGATTCCCATGTTCCTCCGCATAACTAATAGATTGCAGTTTAAACTGTGCTTTGTAAGCGTGTCTCTTCGTAGGTGCCATTTTTTGGGGGTCCTTAGCTGAACCGATGCACATACCGGAACTATATACCTACTGGGGGTGTGTCTTTAGCGTCCTCTGTCACGCGCACCCTTCCCCCTTTGCGACCGCATGCTGTCCTCAGCCACGTCCGCCTTCCTCTATATAAGCAGCGTGTCGGCAGGAAATGCTCCCAGTCAGTCAAGCGGAGCGCTCATTAAAGTCACACAACATTTACAGATTTTGGAACATGGTGCACACATAAGGCGCGCCACATTCGCCCCGTCCATTTTGGAGAAAATTTAAGACTATTAAGTGCGCCTTACGTGAAAATACGGTAATCTATAATTTGACTGCTTCGTTTTAACCAGCTGTGCGCGCTTCTTTCCGTTGACGTGATCGAGACAGCGCGTTATGCCTCCATATCCATACTTCACATCCTGATGACACAAGATGGCTTCCCAGGTTCTTTAATCTAATATTTTCATGAAGGTATTAATTTCTGACTTTTCATTCCAGCCAGCGTCAGTTCCACGGATTATTGATCCCTTTGTCCTTATCAAGCTTCTTTACAATGTCAGTCTCGTCGTCCTCCCTCTTGTACCATATGTCCCTCCATGACACTGACATACCGCAAACTTATTAACGTAAAAACTTGATAGCATACAATGAATATAAATGTGTAGAAAGATTGCACTGATAAAATATAAATGGCGGAAGATTTGCACCTTGTCTACTGTAATACGGTCTTCAATGCTGTAAATATGTCAGTTACGATCACAGTTAATGTCAATGTCGAAAGAGTACTACGTAAACACAACCCCCCAGATTTTTTTTTGCAAATTTACACGATTTACATAAATGATAAATCTACGAGGAAAACTTTTTTTCCTTTCAGTCCTGAAAGATAAGAGAGAATCAAAACAAAAATAAGAAAAACTTTGTTGCTCATTTGCATATATCACGTCACTTCCTGTCCAAGTAGCTAGGTAACGTACGTATCATCAGTGAGCTGACTGCTTTCAAACTGTACCTGTTACAATGTGTGTGACTGTTTGCGCCTGCCATGGCAAACCAATTTTAGATTTAATGAGTATGTATAAGTGTGCGCCACCGTGGCATTTGTATTTTACATGGCTTCAATGTGTGTGTGTGTGGGGGGGCTTGTGTGCATTTTTTCAGCATTAAAAAGTGTCCCCCAACGCCGACCAAATGCCCACAGATCGAAAACGCTCTGGCACTGACACTGAGTATCGGTGGCTGGTATTAGCAGCCTTCAAGTGTACCAGATACTGAGAAATAAGGCCCAATACTGATACCTGGTATCGGTACTCGCCCATCCCTATAAATCATGTAGACATGCAATCTGAGTTGGATTCCAACATTTACATTTGCTAAACCAGGAGTTCATGGGAATTCTCAATGTGTGTTCAAAGAGAATTCAAGGGGCTTGGACAAAACAAACAAACAAACAAACAAAAAATTCCAACAACAAACAAGAGAACTTTGAACACTATATTAACTTGATATAAAAGTTGTGTTTATGAATATAAATAAAAGTTTACCACAAGGTGTAACCAACCCCTGGCAAAGAAAATCATTAATTAAGTGCTTCTGTCATTTCAACACTGAATATGTACCTGCACTAATCTGATGACTTGGTGCATTACCAATAAAGTCACAGGCAGAACTGCGAACTTCCGGGTCTTCATCCTGTAACAGCATAAACAAACTCCTCCACAGAGACACTGTGCTGACCAGACCTGAAGGCAAACACACATACACATGTACACAGGAACAAAACAGGTATTTTTTTTTTTTTTTTTATGTTTCACATCCCTTTCAGTATTCATTTCAAATGAATTTCCTAGAGCTAGTTTATGTTTGAGAACTCACCAAGCGGCAGCTCAGAGTTGGTCAGTAGTGTGCCTGTGCAGTTGACCAAAACCTTGGCAACCGTCAGCTTTACTTCCACAGGCTGTTCCTCACTGCAGGATGAGCACACTAGTGCACCCCACTGAGATAAGCAAGTCATTATACTTGCACCCTGCATGATAGGTTCAGCAGGAAATTAAAATGCATGTAAAATGTAGTGCACTCAATAGACTACAAACAGTTCAATTTTTTTTAGGATACCATTTCATTAAAGACAGAAAAGCCCACAATGGTCATTGAAATAACTTCAAACAATTAATAAAAAATAATGAAATTAACTCATCAAAATTGCTGTATTTTTGTGGTCCAACAGAGTTATTAAAAAAACAAATTAATGAAAACAAAAATGATGTTACCCATGGCTTAATATGCTGCACAACCTCTGAAGCAATCACTGCAATCAAACAATTTCTGCAACGATCAATGAAAGTTCAAACCTGAGAGAGATGGCTCAATATGCTAATGAGGAGTGGGCCAAAATACATGTTAACAGGGACACAAGTCTCACTGAGATTTAGAGAAACTGATTGCAGTGACTGCCTCAAAAGGCTGTGCAATAAAGTTAAGTTGATGGTCCCATCATTTTTGTTGTCCAGGATAGCTGTATTACTGGTAACCCCACCCCCCTTCCGCTTATCCAAGGTCAGGTCACGGGGCAGGAGATTTAGCGGGGAAGCCCGGACTTCCCTCTCCCCAGCCACTTCCTCCAGCTCTTCCGGGAGGATCCCGAGGCGTTCCCAGGCTAGCCGAGAGACGTAGTCTCCCCAGCATGTCCTGGGTCGTCCCCGGGTTCTCCTCCTGGTGGGACATGTCCGGAACACCTTACCAGGGAGGTGTCCAGGAGGCATTCTAATCAGATGCCTGGGCCACCTCATCTGGCTCCTCTCAATGTGGAGGAGCAGCGGCTCTACCCTGAGCCCCTCCCGGATGACCGAGCTTCTCACCCTCTCTCTAAGGGAGAGCCCGGACACCCTGCGGAGGAATTGTATTTCGTCCGCTTGTATCCAGTATCTTGTTCTTTCGGTCACGACCCACAGCTCGTGACCACAGGTGAGGGTAGGAACGTAGATCGGCCGGTAAATTGAGAGCTTCGGCCTTCGGCTTAGCTCCTTCTTCACCACAACGGACCGATACAAACTGGATCATTGCAGACGCT
The DNA here is from genome assembly GCF_024500275.1 of Phycodurus eques. Taxonomy (NCBI): domain Eukaryota; kingdom Metazoa; phylum Chordata; class Actinopteri; order Syngnathiformes; family Syngnathidae; genus Phycodurus; species Phycodurus eques. The sequence continues at coordinate 21,653,660 of NC_084535.1, forward strand.
GCACCGATCCGCCTGTCGATCTGCCGTTCCATTCTTCCCTCACTCGTGAACAAGACCCCAAGATACTTAAACTCCTTCACTTGGAGCAGGACACATCCCCAACCTGGAGAGGGCACTCCACCCTTTCCCGACTGAGGACCATGGTCTCAGATTTCGAGGTGCTGATTCTCATCCCAGCTGCTTCACACTTGGCTGCGAACCGCTCCAGTGAGAGTTGGAGATCACGGCTTGATGAAGCCAACAGAACCACATCATCTGCAAAAAGAAGATATCCAGTACTGAGGCCACCAAACCGCACCCCCTCTACGCCTCTGCTGCGCCTCGAAATTCTGTCCATAAAAGTTATGAACAGAATTGGTGACAAAGGGCAGCCTTGGCGGAGTCCAACCCTCATGGGAAACGAGTCTGACTTACTGCCGGCAATCTGGACCAAACTACAGGTACCGAACAGCCCCTATCAGGGGTCTCGGTACCCCATACTCCCGAAGCACCACCGACAGGACTCCCCGAGGGACACGGTCAAAGGCCTTCTCTAAATCCACAAAACACATGTAGACTGATTGGGCGAACTCCCATGCATCCTCGAGGACCCTGCTGAGGGTATAGAGCTGGTCCACTGTTCCACGGCCAGGACGAAAACCACACTGCTTCTCCTCCTACTGGTAATTAGTTATTTTTTTAAAACAGTTTTGTTGGACCACAAAAATAAAGCTATAATTTTCATTGGTTAATTTTCAGTAAATTTTATTATTTGTTAGTGCCAAGTTAATGTTGTGACCATTGTGGGTTATTGTGTCTTTAACAGAAAGGTTTCCTTTATTTAGAATAGATCGTCACACAGTAGGGAAAAAAACAAATTAATAGAAAAGAACATACGCATCAATTCAAGTTGTATATACCATAGATGTACAGTAGTTGGATCGTGCCCTTTTGTTGCAGTTTTTAAAAAAATCTTTTGTCCTACATTTCTTGACTGAACAGGTCTGGCGGTAATCAGGCTTGGGTGTGATCAGTGAAAAGTTATTAGCCACAATTAATTCATGATTAAATAAGGGGGGTAATTCAATTTTTTCCACAGAGGGCCAGGTAACTTTAAATAGTTATTGTTGAATTTAAACTATTCTGCAAGGAAGATTGGGACAAAATATGACGTGAAAGAGTCATTGCCAGTTGTAGAAAATGTTTGATTTCAGTTGTTACTGCTGAGGATGGCCCAACCAATTATTAGGTTGAGGGGGTCATTACTTTTTCACACAGGGCCAGGTAACTTTACAAGTATTTTTTCCCTTAATAAATGTAATCATTGAAAAACAGCATTTTAAGTTGACTTGGGTTATATTTGTCTGAAATTTACATTTGTTTCATGAGGCTAAAAATAAAAGTGGAGGAAACTATTCAAAAATATAAGAATTTGAGGAAGGGGCCGATAATTTACATTATAAAGTATACATATTATTGTGTTTTACAACAATTAAGAACTATATTTATAATGTACCTGTGGATAAAAAAGTAAAGCTTATGGCCAAAATGTATGCGGGGAGTACTTAGTTCAGGCATGCCCAAAGTCCGGCCCGCGGGCCAAATCTGGCCCGTGTCCAAATTTTCTCCGGCCCGAAGCATCATGTCATAAAAGCAATGATATGTGGCCCGCCAGCAGTTTACCACAGTAAACAATACACACATACAAAAAAAAAGGCATTTTATATTTCACCAGAGGGTGGCAGTAGACCTGTGGCTGCACTCTCGTCGCGTGACCCCTGTGTGAACTTTTACCCCTGTGGTATGTTTTTAGCCCATTTCTAAAATGGCAACTGAAACTAAAAATAGGAAAGTTGACAACGAGGGCCGCCGTGTCCAGGAGGAGTGGATTTTTTCACTGACATACGAAACAACTGTGTCTGCCTAATTTGCCAAGAGACTGTGGCTGTTTTCAAATAATTTAATATTAAGAGGCACCACCAGACGAAACATGCTAACTACGACAAGCTAACGGCGAACGAATGCGCCAAAACACTTAAGCCACTGGAAGCTGTTTTGATAGCACAGTAGCACTTTTTCACAAGAGCGCGTGACTCAAATGAAAATTCTACAAAGGCAAGCTATGAGTCTCAGTGAATTGATTTTTTGTGATGATCTAACCACAGTTTGTATAGTCACTATACTATCAAACCACAGTTTGTATAGTCACTATACTATTCTTTGTCAAAATGCACTGGGATGTGATTTGTTAAAACAAAATCAATAAATACGTGTTTCTAAAACATTTCAGTCAACTTTCATAAAATAGTTCATTTGTATTTAATTTATTATTATTTTAACCTTTAACTATCCTGGTAATGCAATCGAAAACAGATTCTCATTTGCAATATCAACCTAGCTGCAGACAGCAAAGTGATACAGTTACATATTTACATGTTAATTTACAATGGTAATGGTTCGACAAATGTCAGGCCCCCATACATTTTCTCCTGACCAAATCTGGCCCTCTTTGCAAAAAGTTTGGACACCCCTGACTTAGTTACATACCTATCACCAGACGTTTAAATAAGCGAGCCTCTTTTAAAATACTGTATCAGTGCCACGTCCTGTTTTTGTAGCAACCTGATTCTTCCTTAATAATATTAAATGTAATATGAATAAACTGAATAAACACTGAAAATTGATGGTTGGATGGATAGCATCAAACGCACGTCCAGATATCCAATCGCTTCATGTGCAAGGGAGGGGAATCGTGAGGCTGTCATTTCACACTTGACAGCAGGACGTGGAGGACGTTTTCACCGGTCATCCTCCTCTAATTCCTCTTTTCCCATCTCGAGTATGCCTTTCATGTCATGTCTTCGAACATCAACTGTATGTCACTGGCAACTGAGGTCCGTAGGGAGATAAGGAAGTCACGGCAGAGAGAAACTCCCCACTGCGTGTTCCTTTACGTCATGACAGGTGGAAAGGCAGTAGCGTTAAAACACTCAGTTATAACCAAGTGGCTAAAACATCTTGTGAACTACATCGCTGGGTCACTAGCAAATTTACATACACACGTTAAAAGAAATTAGGTAAGTATCAATAAAAAACAGATAAGTGAGAGGAATGCTGGGTCGCACACGTGACCGTCCACGCAGCTGTTGGGCAGCCAATAGTTCCTCGAAAAGAGGTAGGTGTCTTTCATTTGTGGCAATTATTATGATTGTTTATAAAGTAATTATTGTATGATTATTTTATGCTACAAAAACAAATATACTTTGTGAGCTTTTTACAACTGCATTCTGCCCATTGTCTTACGAAGCCACTCCTTTGTTGCCCGGGTGGTGTGTTTGGGATCATTGTCATGCTGAAAGACCCAGCCACGTTTCATCTTCAATGCCCTTGCTGATGAAAGGAGGTTTTTATTCAAAATCTCATGATATATGGCCCCATTCATTCTTTCCTTTACATAGATCAGTCGTCCTGGTCCCTTTGCAGAAAAAACAGCCCCCAAGCATGACGTTTCACCCCCATGCTTCACAGTAGGTATGGTGTTCTTTGTATGCAACTCAGCATTCTTTCTCCTCCAAACACGACAAGTTGAGTTTTTACCAAAAAGTTCTATTTTGGTTTCATCTGACCATATGACATTCTCCCAATCCTCTTCTGGATCATCCAAATGCTCTCTAGCAAACTTCAGACGGGCCTGGACATGCACTTGCTTAAGCAGGGGGACACGTCTGGCACTGCAGGATTTGAGTCCCTGGCGGCGTAGTATGTTACTGAAGGTAGCCTTTGTTACTTTGGTCCCAGCTCTCTGCAGGTCATTCACTAGGTCCCTCCGTGTGGTTCTGGGATTTTTGCTCACCTTCTTGTGGTCATTTTGACCCCACGGGGTGAGATCTTGCGTGGAGCCCCAGATCGAGGGAGATTATCAGTGGTCTTGTATGTCTTCCATTTTCTAATAATTGCTCCCACAGTTGATTTCTTCACACCAAGCTGCTTACCTATTGCGGATTCAGTCTTCGAAGCCTGGTGCAGGTTTTCTGGTGTCCTTTGTCAGCTCTTTGGTCTTGGCCATAGTGGAGTTTGGAGTGTGACTGTTTGACGTTGTGGACCGGTGTCGTTTATACCAAATACTTATTTTCCTCCATAATTTGCTAATACATTCTTTAATAATCAGACAATGTGATTTTCTGGATTTTTTTCACTCATTTTGTCTCTCATAGGTGAGGTATACCTATGAAGGCAATTACAGGCCTCTCTCATCTTTTTAAGTGGGAGAACTTGCACAATTGGTGGCTGACGAAATACTTTTTTGCCCCACTATATTTAAAGTTTTATGGGACAAACTGACATAAAACAGCATTTTAAAAACTATACAATTGCGCTAAGCACACTGGAAAATCATCTGATTGTAAATAGTTTTAAAAATGCTGTTGTATGTCAGTTAGGCTCCTAATCCCTTAAATAGTTGAAATAATGTGAATGTTAATCGACACAGGACATTTTTTCTATGTTTAACAACATATTCAATTGTTAACCAATACATTGATGCTTTTAGATCAGTATTTACCTTCAAATCAGAGTTTGCAACCGGGACTACCAGTTGAGATAGCAGTGTCATGGCTGCACAATACAGCTCCACACTAAAACACACAAACATTTCAAAAATCAGTTGACATCAATTTACATGAGCTTCAAAGTTTTGTCCTAGATTGTAGATAATAGTCTGCTGCTTTCAGTAACCCTTTCTTCAAGATTTTCATTTTAGTGGGAATTATTGAATCTTAAAGGTGGGTCATCCTCTTTTGTCAATGGATGTTAAGACGAGAGAGTGAATATTTCTTAGTAGTTCACGTGAACCTATCATAATTAAACTTTCAAAATGATAATGTGATTTCATGTGTAAGCACCTCCAATGACATAAACAACAAGTATTGGGTTACTCTCCACCAAAAAACAAAAGTGTGCTGGTACTCACCAATACATTATGAAACACAAAAGCCAGACTCCCATTCAATCGCATGGAAGGTGAGGGCAAGCAGCAACCCAATCTCATCCTGCCTTGCCTCTAATCATAACCTTGAGGCCACTAGAAGGGAAAGTGGATCCGGGGTTCTGAGATTGTGGCCAGAAACAGGCTTTATAGGTCTAATACTCTTTGTAACCTGATCTTGGCTCAAGCCTGTACTTTCTTGAAATAGTGAGAAAAGTGCAGCAGTGGCTTGTCAAGTAGGTGTGTGTCTATCAATAGATGTCAAAGGGATTACAGTCTGCATATACACAAATACTGGAATATTCCATGACACACAAGCTTGTAAGAATAAGCTCTCTGACTCATGAACCTACTAAAACAAACTGCAACTGCCCTCAAACAGAATAGTTATGCACCAGTGGCCTTGAAGACATGTACAATACTATTATCTCTCCCAAAACTATATGTTTGCTACTAGAACTTTAGATTACAAATACTCTAGTTAAACTCTCTAGAAAAGAGGTTGTAGGCTTCAGACGACACAGTTCAAGTGTGGCTAGTGAACCTCAGCGTACTTTCCCGTTGGACTGTGGCTCTGAATGAAGGCCTGTCAGTAAACCTTCCACACCATTGTGAGGGATCTTTCATATGTTGAGGTGGGTATAAAAAAAAACAAAAAAAGAAAAACAAAACATAAGACAGTGAACTGAGAAGGGCAAAGTTGCATCTTCTCTGGTATCTCCTATCCATAACAGAACAACAGGAGTCTTGCAAAGACGAGGGGCTGTTTTGGCAGCATGTTTTTAGGTAAGAGCAGCAGGTAAAAAGGTTCAGGCGATGCTATTGTTGAATGGAAATGAATCACATTATCACATTACCCAAAAGAGTAATCCAGATTTATGCAAGATTAAATGTGAAATAAAATGTACATATTAGCTGTTATTTCATTAATTGTCAAGCAGGCATACGTTGTTTTTATACACATTTCCTCGAACAGTGGCATCTACTCTAATCAACACTGTGTCTCAGTTAATCACCACTTGAACACAATAACAGACACTCCCCTTTACCCATCAGGAAATAGTTGGGACTAACTGTAATTATCTTAGTTGATAGACACTATTGGCGGCACGGTGGACGACTGGTTGGTGCGTCTGTCTCACGGTTCTGAGAACCGGGGTTCGAATCCCGGCCCCGCCTGTGTGGAGTTTGCATGTTCTCCCCGTGCCTGCGTGGGTTTTCTCCGAGTGCTCCGGTTTTCTCCCACATCCCAAAAACATGCGTGGAAGGTTGATTGAAGACTTTTGGGATATTGTGGATGTCGTGTCCTCCGAGTCAAAGAGGAAAAGAACCATCCGGACTGTTATGGACGCAAAGTTCAAAAGCCAGCATCTGTGATGGTATGGGGCTGTGTTAGTGCCAATGGCATGGGTAACTTACACATCTGTGAAGGCACCATTAATACTGAAAGGTACATACAGGTTCTGGAGAAACATATGCTGCCATCTAAGCAACGTCTTTTTCATGGACGCCCCTGCTTATTTCAACAAGACAATGCCAAACCGCATTCTGCACGTGTTACAACAGCGTGGCTTCGTAGTAAGAGTGCGGGTACTAGACTGGCCTGCCTGCAGTCCAGATCAGTCTCCCATTGAAAATGTGTGGCACATTATGAAGTGTAAAATATGACAACGGAGACTCCGGTCTGTTGAACAGCTGAAGCTGTACATCAAGCAAGAATGGGAAAGAATTCCACCTACAAAGCTTCAACAATTAGTGTCCTAAGTTCCCAAACATTTATTGAATGTTGTTAAAATAAAAGGTGATGTAACACAGTGGTAAACATGACCATGTCCCAGCTTTTTTGGAACGTGTTGCAACCATAAAATTCTAATGTTTATTTGCTAAATACAATAAAGTTTATCAGTTTGAACATTAAATATCTTGTCTTTGTAGTGTATTCAATTAAATATAGGTCGAACATGAGTTGCAAATCATTGTATTCTGTTTTTATTTATGTTTAACACAATGTCCCAACTTCATTGGAATTGGGGTTGTAGTTAACTGTTGAGGTCATTCAAACACCATTCTTAACTTCACTGCTAACCAAAGCAGCAGCACCAACTGACATATCTACTAGTTTCTCGGTTAAATTAAAGAGAGAGTTGGCTTTTCAAACCATTTTTTTCATTTGGTCTTTACATTTCAATTTAATTTGACCTGAACTGTAATCTAGCGGTAACATTGTCTCATGTCATTCCATAAAATTAATTAGATTAACAATTTCATGTCCATTTACTGGCTATGAAAAAATACATGGTGGTTCAAATGCTGTAGGTACTGAAGTGTTGGAGTATAAACTGTAATGTACTTTACCCCATATTAGCCACTCAACAAAGCTAATGACTTTATAATTTGCACTGTCATATCGACCTTATTCACTTATAGTACTGTCTTTACACGTTTCTATATTTCTACCATAATCAAGCTAATTGACGAAACACATTCATTGTATAGCCTACAGTAAAGTTATATTTTGCAACATTTCCTTAAAAGCACATTTTAAATATAAAAATAACTTACGTGGCACGTGTTTTTTTTTATTCTGTAGGAAATAAATCCAATAAAAGCAATTTAATGAAAATACTGTACTTATGCCTGAATGCATTTTTTGAGGTCCATCAAAAAAAATTGGATAGTTCAGCGGTGCCCAACCTATCACGCAGAAGAAGCCAATAAAAACAAATGATGATGATGATATGATTTTAATGCCGTCCATGGTTGTAGGCGGAAAAAAGGTCATCACACATTGTTTGGCAAAAAGTAGATTCCCTGTCAAATCTGGTCATCAGATTGTGTCAAATAAGATTTGACAGGGAAACGCCCACATTTTAGAGTTGCTCCATCCAAAGTGCATATCTGGCATGAATGTGCAAAAATGACAGACTTAAGTGGATGGGAGAATCTGCGCAGCCAAAAGAAAAAAAACCATGCAACTGCACGCCCTTCCCCTCTTATGCACATGGGAGAATATAGCCCTATATGAATAGGATGTGACTTGTCAGGGGCCAACTATTTTATGTTAAGTATGATTACTCTGGGATTTGTTCATGTGACCGTTTCCCGACCTGTGTGCAGTCCTCTGAGCCAGAGTAAGCAGGTGCAGCAGAAAATTGTCCTGAGACAAATGTTGCACACCATCCATCCAATGGAGCGCATCACCACAGCTCAAAACACTCAACACCTGGAGCACCTGAGAAGAAGGAAGGCGAAGGGGAGATGAGGGTGACATGAAAAGTAGGAGATACTGATGTATTGCGTCTTTTTCATGAATGTTTCAAACACAGGCACTCAGTGGTATGGGTGAGTGAATTTGCCCTGGGATATCTATCAAAACAGGTTTGGTGTCTTCTCTCTCAGTAGCCGGGTTTACATGCAGACCTTTTTGTCATTGCAAATGAATTCATTCCGATTGAAGATCTCTGGTCAGCTGTTTACATGTGACGTGATCTAGTCAAATCGAGTGTATACATGTGTCACTACATTTAATTGGAACAGCTGTGACGTGTACATTAACGTAAACGTGTCATTTTTTAAAATGGAGGTCAGTCATCTTTTTAACACAGTAGACGGAATTGTTTTCACATTTTTACTACAACAACAGCTCGACAAAAACAAATTACAGCTAGTTAAGATGCCATATTTATGTGCGTAAACGATTATGTCGCCACAGATTTATGTCAGGACAGAGCATGCACACACAGAGCACAGCCCGGCACCATTACGATTCACAGTTCACATAACGAAAATTTACTTCAGATCCGTTTGGCAATAGGAATATTCCACCCCTGTGAAACCAAATGAAATTCCATTCGGATTAGGCCTGTTTACTCAATTGATGTGTTCATATGGAGCATTTTCATTCAGCTTGGGTTTCTAACTTGATTCTAATTGGAATACAAGGCTGCATGTAAACCACACTAGTGTGGCTTCCTCGTCGTTTTATTTTAACACCAGTTGAGCATCCCTTTTCACCCCCAAACTAAAAGCACACTTTCTTATCCACTCTCTACCACATGCCCAGGAATATTCTACATTCATTTATACCGCTGTAAAACATTAGCATCCGTCCAGTTCCATTTCTATTATATATATATTTCTTTCCACCAGTATTCTTGCTTCTCCGCCTTTCCACCCTCAACCACCGTCGCTTCACGTACTGTTGTGTTTCTCCAGAGGAGGAAAGACATTGTTTTCTGCCACATGAGACCCTCATCACAAAACAAATCTTGCAGAGAACTTTTGTTGACATTTCTACAGCATAGTTCATTGATTATTTTCTCTTTGAGGCCCCTATGTGTTATTTGGCCTTTAAAATAAATATTACTTTGTAGGATTTGTGTGGGTGGAGTGTGGGGAGAACGAAAGGCATGTAAGCATTTGTGTGTGAGCTTGAGTATTCCGTTGTATATTTGCAAATGCTTAAAAAAGAACAGTTACAAAAACAGTAGCAGGGCTACTCTTTGTAGCAATATTGTCTAATTGACTGTCAGAAAGAATTTCAACTCCCACCACCGGCAGAAGGAGCTGGGAGTCACATCCCGGAGGAGGCGGGGCGCAATTAAGTCCGAGGGGGCTATGTTCCGTACCACGATTGCTGACGCAGCCAACCGTAGCTGTGGCTGTAAATTGGTTGGGTGCTTGTCGTGGTGGTAATCCCTGAATCTGCTAGTGGACACCGGCAGGGAGGGATGCTGTCCAGCTGAAGAAAGAGTCCTATCGGGCTGTTTTGGCCTGTGGAACTCAGCATGTTGGGTACGAGCAGGCCAATCGGAATATGATTTTGGAGGTTGCTAAAGCAAAAACTGAGGCGTGGAAGGCGTTTGATAATGCCATGGAAAACAACTTCCGCACGGCCTCAGGGAAATATTGGTCCACCATCCGGTGTCTATGTAAAGTGGGGATGGGGCACAGCCAAACTCGACTTAGGACGTCGTGGGTCGGTGGGGGGAATACTTGAAAGACATGCCACACACAAGTAGAAACTAGAGGCTGCTTGTTTGACACACTTCAGCAACATCACATGGACAATGCCTCAAAGTCTGAGACCATGGTCCTCGGTCAGAAGAGGGTGGAGTGCATGCTTTAGGAGGGGTCCAAGTATCTTGGGGTGTTTGTTCATGAGTGAGGGAAGAATGGACCGAGAGATAAGCAGGCTGATTGGTGCGGCATCCGCAGTGATGCAAACTTGGCCTGTTGTCATGAAGAAAGAGCTGAGACGAAAGGCTAGATTCCCCACCCTCACCTAGGGTCACAAGCTTTTGGTCGTAACACATATGACCTAATCTTGAAAAAGGAAATAAGCTATATTTTCCCCTCCAAAAGCTGTTAGATTGAAAGCCTCGCAAACCTTCCTGAATGCGAACGAGGTAAAGACCAAATGAGTCAACTCACGACCAGGGCGGTTGACAAACTCTCCTGTGGCAGATTAGTGTCTTACGCAAGCCTTTGTAGGATGGATTTGGAAATTCAATCAATATGCACTAAAAGTCATTGTCGGTCTGTGAAAATGTTAGGAGTACGTATAAGGTTTGCAGAGTTCTCCACCCAAGTATGTAGTTAAGAGCTTCATGTACAGCTATGAACATTGGATGATGCACACGCACGCACACCTCAAAAATATGGGCTGGGCACTAAAGAAACACATTTACTCTGTGTGTGTGCGCGTGCATGCGTGTGTCCTCACCTTGGCCAGACACGGGGGGTGTCTCTCATGAAGAGCTAGTCTTGTCAGGTTCAACACGGTGCTCTCATTTAGCCATGCAGGCGGCCTCTCCTGGTCTTCCCCCTCTTTAAGTCTCATCATGACCCTCTCAAGAACCAACTCCCTAACCTCATACTGTGGACAATTTAGCAGACATTCCAGGAGTGGAGTTGTGAGCTGATGCCTCCCCCAGAGCTCAGGGATCTCAATGCTGGCACTGAGGGCGACCCTGGTCAAGCTGAGCATGTACTGGATGCAGCCGGGCTCCTGGTTGGATGTGGGGCTGTTGTTGGTGACCAAGGTTGAGGTCAACAGGACGGACAACGTCTCTTGACGGAGCTTGTTAACCTCTGAATCTGATGGACACAAGAAATTACACTATTTAGTCCATACGATCGACTTGAACAAGACAAGGTTATGAATGCCGTTTGTTTATTGCGTTTGCAAGATTATGCAAAAATTACAAAAGTGGTTTCCATGAAATGAGTGTTGCTTGGGTCAAGGAAGAACTGAATACCTTTGGTGCAGATCTAGATAAACATTTGACATATGATTTTTTTCATTTTTTTTTTCTTTTCTTTTTTTTTTTTTTCATTTTTGTTTTCCAGAATGCTTATATTAGGCCCAAGTGTGCTATTGGAGTCAATAGCTAGAGCTGTGTTGAAATGTATATATATATATATATACATATATATACGTATATATATATATATATATATATATATATATATATACGTATATATATATATATATATATATATATATGTATATATATATATATATACGTTTATATATATATATATATATATATATACGTATTTATATATATACACATATATATATATACGTTTATATATATATATATATATATATATACATACATACATATGTATATATAGATACGTATATATATACGTATACACATATATATATATACATATATATGTATATATAGATACGTATATAAATACGTTTATATATATATACACATATATGTATATATACATATATGTATATATACACACATATATATATATATATATATATATATATATATATATATACATATATATATATATATATACGTTTATATATATACATATATGTATATATACATGTATATATACATATATATGTATATATACGTATATATATAATATATATATATATATATATATATTGGAAAGGTTACGTCAGTGTCTGTTTGGAAATATGTCTTTGCCAACCCAGCCACCTGTGGACGTACACACTTGGGGATTGATGGACACACAAACACACATTGGCACACACAAACTGAACTATTTCCTCTAAAATGCAAGTAAAATTTTGAGGCGCTGCCACGTTATCATTACTTGACACTAATCAAAAGCTGCACTCCTGCATACAGTAATGTGTCGGACTCCGCACTGATTCTGCTTTTGACAGTCAAGTCTTTCTCATGTAGACACACACTGAACCCAATGCAACTGAAGCCGGCCCTGCAGCACAAGTTAAAATGTGTCCTGAGAAAAGAGCGGGAAATTCAGCATTCCTGCAGAGATGGGCTGGTTTATGGGCCAGGTTACTATGGAACCTGATCCTCAAATGGGGGTCCAGGGCCAAACAGGCATAGCCTAATAGACATAATGGTGGGCAGGAACACAGTAATGATACCAATGATGAAGGGAAGTGAGACGGGAGGATGACTGAGGTAGACCGTGCTATAATTAAATACATGCTGTGTGAAAGCACGTCACATATAATCACTTAAATACAAATCTACTGTCGTGACTTGAATTAAAAAAGACTAAAGTGCTACACAGTAGAGGCAAGTAAATAGAGAAAGAGAACAGTAGTGGATGCTGGTTTTACAATGGGATTCATCCAAATATGTGTGGGAGTATACTAAGTATACTAAACCAGGGTTCGGGAAATTTTCATGTGATTCTTCAACTCTGATCACAAACGGCTTTTGATATACTCACAGCTGTTTATTTAGATCTACATAAAAGCATTATGCCACAGGTATCACATGTAGTTTTTACTATTACATGTTTTTTATTACAACATGCTGTTACCAAAACACTGAGAATAGGGTATATCCTGGCAAGTTGGCATGGCTTATTTGGTGCAAACCTTAATTCCATTCATATTTAACACACCAGAACAAAACCTTTCATATACAGTGAACCCCACACAGATTTGCAGTTCAGCATTTGCAAACTGACTCAATTGTGGATATTTTCTGGGAACCTATCCTTTATTATGTGATGAAAAGCTCACCTATTTGCTGTTTTTGAGCTCAGGCCAAAGCAATAAAAGTATTACTTTGGTGTCATCTTATTGCATATCGGTGCTAAAAAACTATGATTAACTGAATTGAAGAGCTTGATTTCGACAAAAGTAGTGCTTTGCTGCCATCTTGTGGGATAAACTGTATAGGCAGTTCTAAAGCTTTTTAGATTACTCACAGATTTTCGCTAATTGAAGCAGCGCTCGGTCCCTATCAATCCACTATTCGTGGAGGAACACAGTCATGTTTTGTGCAACAACATACTGTATGAAGGAGAATTGCATATGTACTGTATAAAGACCTGACAATGTTTGACTTCTGTTTGAGCACCAAAACCTGCATGGATATGCATTTTGTTCGTTGTTGTTTGTAATTAATGTTCCAACGTCGTGAGCCCACGTGGCAATATGCTATACGAAATGATGCCGTCATTGCCAACTGAGGGATGAAAGGTCATGGGCATTCAATGTTGATTTCTGTCCTTGCTGCTTATGTGCAGAGATTTCTCTAGTCTCTGAATCTTTTGACAATATTATGGACCATGGGATAATGAAACCCCGAAATTCCTCGCAATTGTATATTGAGAAATGTTCTTAAACTGTTGGACTATTTGCTCACAGTTAATCACAAAGTGGTGATCTTTGTCCCATCCTTGCTTGTGAACAACTGAACCTTTCAGGTATGCTCTTTTTATACCCAATCATGACGTTCACCAATTCTGATTTCCATTTAACCTATTCACCGGCAAAATATTCCAAAGAGGTGTTTTTTGAGCATCCTCAACTCTCCCAGTCTTTTGTTGGCCCTGTCCCAGTTTTTTCGGAACATGTTGCACGCATCAAATTTAAAATTAGGGAATATTTGAAAAAAAGACAAGAACACAAAAAAAAAAACACGTGAACATTTATGTTTTAAAATTAAATGTCTTTGCAGTGTATTCAATTGCATATAGGTTTTAAAGGGTTTGTAAATAATTGTATTCTGTTTTTATTTACATTTTGCACACCCTCCCAACTTCATTGGAATTGGGGTTTGTTGAAATAGTATCTCACAGCACCTGTTTTTGCAAGTCAAAATGCATCAATAGGGGAAACAGCCCCGAGTGACAGTCTCTTCAGTCATTTTAAAATCTCTTAATCTCATTTTCCACAGGAAGACAGTATGTTCAAGGTCCCACATATACAGTGTACTCACTATCATACAACCTACACCACATGTAATGCATATATCTAACTATATTTAACAGCCATGCAATCTGCATCTCATTTCCATACGCCTGGGCATCCATCACCTTCAGGAATATCAAGTCTGAGTGCACCAGATTTATCTAACACTATTCTGACTTGTCTGATGCCAGATTGACACAGCAATCAATGGCCAAATCGCATATCAAATGTCAACCTTATCCTGCAGCCAAGACTCTCATACCCTGTAAACCCAAATGATGTACTGTATACTTCCATCTTGTCACCCTTTCACCATCCATTTCTCCACGAAGGCCCCTGGCTATAAGAGAGCCTTAGAAAAAAATCTGGTCCCAATGGACAACAGCCATCAACAATGTGTAGAGATCATAGAAAGCATCCATCCGTTGATTTTCTACTGCATACCCTGTTTCTAAGAAGAAAATAATCATACCAAATATATTTTTGTGATGTTAAATAGTTGCTTACTTACTTCTTAATCTTATTTTAGTTATTCTTTGTTAAAATACCACCAGTGTATACATTCTTAGGTAATGGCCAAAAAGGGGTCGTTGACCTATGCACAATAACTTTTAATCACGTCATCTTTGTGTGCAAGTTGATACTTGTACCAGATGTAATGAAATTCCTTCATGGCATTCCTGAGATATCATGTTCACATGAGTAGGTTGGTCGGATGGGCAACCTGAGAGTGTATTGACTCTTATTACAGCTGGTGCAAATGCATTAAAATTTGTTCTTTGAACTGATACAGTGCATCAACATAAATCCCAACAGTGTATGGCATGGGTGTGGATATGTGTGATGCATATAAAGATTAAGAGCTTGGTTTGTCAGAAGGTAATTAAAAACATGAGGAAAATGTTTTAAGTTGTATGAAGTTGCACGTGTGCAAGTGTGTATCAGTAAACGTTCTGGCTCTCTACTGTACAGTCCGCAGCCCTGTAAAAACTGGCAGTAAGGAGGCTTTGCTGTGTTAAGCTACAACCTTGGCTAGACACGTGCATGTGCTCTTACATGCCAGTACACAGCTGGAGTTCACATCAACTTCCACCATCATTAGCCAAACTGTGAAAAACAAACCCCAGACACTGTGTGTGTCTGTGTGTGTGCATGTATTGCCTGAAAAGAGAATAACAGTTTGCTTTACAGACATCTCTTTCAACACACTACCTTTTGCTGCATTTGAGGGATAGTTTGATCACTTATATTCCCATGGTAATGTGACAAGCTACAACTGTTAGTGGAATATCAAAATTGGAATGCCCCTGAAATAGTAGACATTGGAAGAGTGAATGTGAAGGAAAATATATGCCTATATGCCCCAAAAAACACCAGTTAACTTCTTTTTACAATTGCATGACAGTTCGGAATGTTAAAAATGTAACTTAATACATTGCCTGCACACTTGGAAAAAGCTTTTATAATAGTGACAGTTCATCGTGGAATGGATTAGTTCAATTTCCAATATTTCTTGCAGAGGTGGGTCACAGTCGGAAATTACTCTCAAGTAAGAGTGCTGTTACTTTAAAATATGATAAAATATAAGTAAAAAGTAATACTTCAAATGATTACATGCGTAAGAGTATGTACTCATTGAAAAAAAAACTACTCAAGTTCTGCATAACTGGTCAATAAAACTGGCGCTGGGCGTTATCCTTGAATTTTTTATTTTTTTTTAATCAGCGCATCAATGCCAAATAGACAAAAATATCAAATGGAACTAGTGGGGATAAGTGGAACGGAAGATGAATGAATGAATTATTGTATAATTTCAGATATTGCCCAATAATATTAAAATCAGCCATTAGAACTGGTCTTAAATTAACTTTCTTTGTTTACACTCGTGTAACAGGCTCACCACGCAAATTTTACAGAGAAAACTGGAACTTTCAGACTTTTTTCGGGAGATACAGATGACAGCGCATGACAAAGCTGTTGCTTTTTATAGCATGTAAGGTAGATTTATAGATTGAATGAGAGGCCAGGGGTGTCCTGCCTCTTCTGACTGCGCGTCGTTCAAATAAAGTAGCCAGTTAGAAATCTTTGCTTCTGTGTATGGCCACGGAGACTTTGTGTGTGATTGCCTTCCTCTGTTTGATTGGTGAAATGGAATCAAAAGTCCTTGTGGTTCGGTTGCATTGTTGAGTTAGTCACTTGACAGCGCCTGAGGCACAAGTCTCTCAGACAAGCCAAAACAGACTGCACAAGCAATAGATTGATAAAAGTACCAAGCGAAATGTAGCTCTATATGACAGAGTAAAAGTAGTGTTTCTTAACAAAAATCCATCCATTTTCCATACCACTTATCCACTTAAAGGGTCGCAGTTGTGCTGGAGCCTACTGCAGTTATCTTTGGGCGAGAGGGAGGGTACACCCTAAACCAGTCGCCAGCCAATCACAGGGTACATGTAAACAAACAACCATTAACACTCACATTCACACCTCCGGCCAATTTAGAGTCTTCAATCAACCTACCATTCATGTTTTTAGGATGTGGGAGGAGAAAACCCACGCAGGCATGGGGAGAACATGCAAACTCCACACAGGCGAGGCCGGATTAGAAACTCCTCAGGACTGTGAGGCAGATGTGCTAACCAGTGGGCAAGCGTGCCGCCCTTGTTCACAAAAATACTCAAGTAAAAAGTATGTTGCATTAAAATTACTCTGAGATCTACAATTTATCCCAAAAGTTGCTTAAATGTATCTGAGTAAATGTAGCGCATTACTACTACCACCTCTATGGGACAATATTGATTCTATAGCTACACAAATCAGAGGATGACCAGTAGAACGGAATGGGTTGTGTTCAACCTTAGAGATTGCACTGTAGTAATTGGACAGCAGCATAGAAAGGTTTATTTTGCACATTCTGTTGAGTTCTAAAGCAATGCAATGTAATACAGTTCTTGAGTCACAAGTTTAGAGAAGTGAGAATGCGTGCACCAAGGAAACTTGTGACCCATTTCAGAGGTTGAATTTATTTTTTTAAAGGAGCGAGTAGAGATTTGGATTGGCTGGCGAAGATTTAAGGCTATAAAAGCACATCTTAAAGTTCGACGATGAGTGAAAGTAGCTAATTATGAGGGAAAACAAGGTTTAGCAAGCTGTCAGCGATGAATATCAATCACGTGCTGTGATAAAGTTCTAATTGTGGGAACATGTTTCATGGGTGTTTTGCTACTGTCAAATGGGTGTCTAGGATAAGGATAGCTATTAAAAAAAATTTTCCATTACACACAAACAAGTTACTTTAGATATTGCATTTTTCCCATCTCAGCCTGGAACCAAGTTGAGGTTTTAATACTTTCTAAGAAATACATGATGAAAGAAATTTCTGCTACATAAACATACACATTCTTAAGGTTATTCAAAACAAGGTCCTTTGATTTCTCCAAATTACTTATTTATATCGCAGGCGTTGGGTGTTATCCTTGCATCTCTAGAACCATCACTTCACAAGAAACCCCCCCAAAACGGCATGTTTGCTGAGCCATTAACATTGCATAGTAAAAAAGAGCAAGCCATTTTCAACACTTGAGATTGGTCAATGAGGCGTAGACGGCATAGGTGGGAGCAAGCTGGCGTCCTGGTCAGGCTAAGACACCGAGGATTTCAAATGCCGCTTCCGTTGATTCACCTTGCAAATCTACGTTCTCTACCCAACAAAATGGACGAGCTTCATCTCCTCACAAAGACCAGTAAAGACTTCGCTCGTTCTGCTGCTGTCTGCTTCCTGGAGACTTCGCTTTGTGATGGCGCCGTACTGTTGCCCGGCTTCCAACTACACCAAGCGCACCGTGACAAGGAGCTGAAAACGCTCAAGACTGTAGGGCTGATCGTGTACTTCAGGAAACATCCTTCACCACAACTGCTGCTCACACTGTCCAACTGCCCCATGTGAACCGTCAAGACCTTCAAGTTCTTGGGAATTACAGTCTCTCTGGACCTGAAGAGGGAGACCAACATCAACTCTATCCGCAAAAAGACCCAGCAAAGGATGTACTTCCTATGGCTTCTGATTAAGTACAGCCTGCCACTATTGAGGCAGTTCAACACAGCAGTTATTGAATCGGTTCATTATTCATCTATCATAGTCTGGTTTGGTGCTTCCACAAATAAGGACAAAATCAGACTGCAACAGACAGTCAAGACTGGCGAAAAATCATCGGTACCCACCTACCCACTCTTGAGGACTTGCACACTGCCAGAACTAAGACAAGGGCATGCAAAATTCTCTTGGACTGTCCACATCCTGGACACCACCTTATTCCAGCTCCATCCCTCAGGTAGGCACTATTGAACAATGCAAACTAAAACCAGCAGACATTCCAACAGCTTCTTCTCTCTTGCATTCAACCGCTTAAACAATTGACTTACAATTTCATTGTAACATGCTGCCAACTTTGGACATTTATGTTGGGACACTCCTACATTATTCGTGCACTCGCTGTTTTATCACGCTGCACTATTAGCATACTGTTGTTGAGTACTACTGGCCATGTAGTTATTTGAGAACTCTGCACCATTTGCACAATCATCACTGGACCAGATCATCACACAATTAGTCACTTTAAATTGTTCTAAATTGCTTGAGGACACTGCATAATTTGCACAATGCCATTATATCAGCCTTACCACACTAATGGTACACTTTCATTGCTCAATGACTTTCCATACTTGACTTTTTATAGTCCTAAATGTAAATTTTGTCAAAATGGTCGTCATACGAGAGTGGCTCCACCAACCGGAGACAAGTTCCTTTTGTATTGTAATGTACTTGGCCAATAAAGCTGATTCTGATCATTTGTAAAAATAACAGACCCACGCGTGGACTGACCAATACTATAGATTTGTGGGGGGAAAAAATAAAAATAAAAAATATATATATATGAAACTGACCAAATTTGGATAAAGGAGGTTTAGGTCAGTGACAAGATGTTCTTGGGATCACAGGAAACCATGATTTTTTTCTGACTGGATTTGATCTGCTTATTATTGTATGGCTGTTAACCAATTTATGCAGCTGTCCAGACTTCTCCGAGTCAGGAATTATAGTACGTGCCACAAAAGTATTTATGATTTACTTTTGATAAATACTCGCCACATTTGTTCATGTGGTGAAAACAAATGCTATTGGCTGTGGTACTTCGCCAACGTTAACATTTTTTTTGTTTTTTTGTCTTGTTGGGAATCTGTACTTGAATTGACTGGTGCCGATGGTGATGATATGGGGCTGTTTGGATTGCTATCCCCAGTGGCTTACAGAGATGTTGCAAGTGTCAGAAGTGACACACCTGATGCCAATAGCACTATGATTTGTTTCCACGTCATTGTTTGTTACCAAGCGGCACGGTGGACGACTGGTTAGCACATCTGCCTCACAGTTCTGAGGACCCGGGTTCAAATCCGGCCTCGCCTGTGCGGCGTTTGTATGTTGCGTGGGTTTTCTTCTGGTGCTCCCGGTTTCCTCCGACATCCCCAAAACATGCATGATAGGTTAATTGAAGACTCTAAATTCCCTGTAGGGGTGAATGTGAGTGCAAATGATTTTTTGTTTATATGTGTCCTGCGATTGGTTGGCGACCAGTTCAGGGTGTACCCCGCCTCTTGTCTAGAGTTAGGTGCGCTAGGCTCCAGAACCCCCATGACCCTAGTGAGTAAAAACCGGGATGGTAAATGAATGAATGTTTGTTACCAAGACCCTAATGAAGGCCAGTGGACCGATGCCGCTGCTGTTTTTTTTTTTTTTAAAACCCTAAAAATAAAGCATTTTCACATTCATGGTATCCAACTGAGTGCCTGGACCTGGAATTCTTTCCAACCTATTTTTGAAGCATATTTAAGTTGGTGACCCAATGTTATTTGCGGGAGTGACTGGGTTAAATACACTGACATCATGAAAACAGTTATTTGAGTGTTGCAATACGTTGGGTGTCATTTTTAACTGCTATTATGGAATTACACCACAGCAGTGCTGTCTGAGAAAATGTTGGAACTCACTCCTGTAATTGTCAAAGAAGAAGAACCACAACAAATGAAAGATTTTCTTTCCTTATGCTAATGTGTCAGACCATTTCATATATTTTTAAACAAGTAAATATTATTTCACAACATTGAGGATGGAAACGAGTGTATTCAGTTGAGAAGGAGTAACGTTATTACAGAGCTGTCAACCTATAGAAATCCACCTTCAGAAAAATTTGTCTGAATTTTCATATTTTTAAAATTATGTCAATAATATTACCGTGGGACTGTTATTGTCGTACATTATGTAATCCATCCATCCATTTTCTGAGCCGCTTCTCCTCACTAGGGTGGCGGGCGTGCTGGAGCCTATCTCAGCTATCGTATATTATGTAATAGGATGAAAATAATTCTGCATATTGTTTATTATGTCAATAATATTACCATGGGACAGTTACTGTAGTATATTATGTAATAGGATAAAAATAATTCTGTATATTGTTCAAACTGAGAACCTGTCTGCTCAGCCAGCATCAGCTGAGCGGCAGCTCCTCCCGAGTCCCCCACTCACCAGTGAGCCTAACATGGGAAATATTCGCATTGCCAACCCTGTTTCAATTTGTTATTAGCGAGTGGACAACGCGAAAACTGGCAACAATGCTGGGTCTACAATTTGCCTCGTATCAAACATGTATCACAATTATTTTTTTGCTCGTTTTCAACGTTTGAGCAATATGACTCCTGATTTTTTAAATATTCGGAAGAACTACTGTTACAGGCGTAACGATTTAGCGTTCAATGATTTCCGTAACAAAATACGGACGACAGGTAACATTTGACAGCTCTGTTATGATAATGCGAAGCTGCCTTTAGTAATGTTGAGAAGAAAATGTGACATTAAAATTACCGGATACCTGAAAACGTCATGAGATGACAGTTCGCCATAAGTCAGCAATTGAAAAAGAAAAATGCCTTAAATTGTCACACATCAAAACAATTTACTCTAAAAGCTTTTTTTTTTTTTTTTAAATTAACAGTTGTTTTTACTTTTAAGGTAGAACAAATCGGATTGGACTAAAAAAAAGTGCTTGAGGACATCTTTAAAAAGAATTAAAAAAACAGCAGGACTCAAACACGAGCAAAGAAGATGGAATAAAAGGGGGAATGTAGGAAAAAACAAAACAAAAAACAGACTAATAGAGATATTAATGTCGTATAAGTAAGATGGAAGGCAATTATTTTGTTATGTAAGGAGCCGGATCCAGCTTGTTTTGAGAAATCCTCGGTATTTCCACTGTCAAATGCAAATGTGTTCAGCACATGGCCAACCGAAAACACAAGGTCCTCACCCTCCTCTCTTTTTTCATGGCACTCAATAAACTGGGTCAAAGGCACAAATCCACCATCTGTCAGAGATTGCGCGCCTTTGGTTTCACATTCCTCCTGAGGAGATCCCCACTGAGACGGGTTTGCACACGTCCACACAGATACATACAATTACAAAGCCACAAAGACACATAGCAGGGCGCTTCTCTGAACAGTTTTAGGCATGATTTCTGTTAACAATAGGTCTAGAGGGAGAGGGCCATGCACAGTCTTGCCAGATAACATTGCAGGGTCATCGGTTTTGATTGACACCAAATGGATGTGATCACAGTTGTTGCTTATTGAGCTCATATAAATCCCTGCAACAAGAGGACGTCAGCAAAACTAGTCTTAATGAAACTCTACACACAATTAATAATTTTAACAATAATATTATACTCCCTACTTTTCACAAATTGTAAATATATTACTGCTGCATAATTAGACTATCTATAAAGTGGGTACACAAAGTATTCAGACCCCCTTAAATTTTTCACTCTGTTAAATTGCAGCCATTTGCTAAAATCATTTTAGTAATTTCTTTTCTCATTAATGCACACAGCACCCCATATTGACAGAAAAAAATGCAAATGTTGACATTTTTGCGTATTTACTAAAAAAGAAACCGAAATATCACATTCAGACCCTTTGCTCAGTATTTAGTAGAAGCACCCTTTTGAGCTAATACAGCCATGAGTCTTTTTGGGAATGATGCAACAGGTTGGATGGTGAATGTTGGTGGACAGCCATTTTCAGGTCTCTCCAGAGATGCGCAATTGGGTTTAAGTCAGGGTTCTGGCTGGGCCATTCAAAAAATGTCACGGAGTTGTTCTGAAGCCACTGCTTCGTTATTTTAGCTGTGTGCTTAGGGTAACTGTCTTGTTGGAAGGTGAACCTTCGGCCCAGTCTGAGGTTCTGAGCACTCTGGAGAAGGTTTTAGTCCAGGATATCCCTTTACTTGGCCGCATTCATCTTTCCTTCATTTGTAACCACATGTCCTGCCACTGCGGCTGAAAAACATCCCCATAGCATCATGCTGCCACCACCATGCTTCACTGTTGGGACTGTATTGGACAGGTGATGAGCAGTGCCTGGTCTCATCAGACCAGTGAATCTTATTTCTCACCATCCTGGAGTCCGTCAGGTGTTTTAAAATTATTATTATTATTTTTTATTTTTTTAATTTTTTTTTTTTATTTTTTATTTTTTTATTTATTTTTTAGCAAACTCCATCTTTCAAACTCCATCTTTCATGTGTCTTGCACTGAGAAGAGGCTTCCGTCGGGCCACTATGCCATAAAACCCCGACTGGTCGGAGGGCTGCAGTGATGGTTGACTTTCTAGGAGTTTCTCCCATCTCCTGACTGCATCTCTGTAGCTCAGCCACAGTGATCCTTGGGTTCTTCTTTACCTCTCTCACCAAGGCTCTTCTACCCCGATTGCTCAGTTCGGCCAGACGGCCAGCTCTAGGAACGGTTCTGGTGGTCCCAAACGTATTCCATTTAAGGATTATGGAAGCCACTGTGATCTTAGGAACCTTATGTGCAGCAGACTTTTTTTTGTAACCTTGGCCAGATCAGTGCCTTGCCACAATTCTGTCTCTGAGCCTCTTCAGGCAGTTCCTTTGACCTCATGATTCTCATTTGTTCTCACATGCACTGTGAGCTGTAAGGTCTTATACAGACAGGTGTGCGGCTTTCTTAATCAAGTCCAATCAGTATAATCACAGCTGAACTCCAATGAAAGCATCGAACCATCTCAAGGACCATCATAAGAAATGGACAGCACCTGAGTTAAAAAAATATGTCACAGCAAAGCGTCTGAATACCTATGGCTGTGTGATATTTCAGCTATTCTGTTTAAATAAATCTGCAAAAATTTCAACAATTTAGTTTTTTCCTGTCAATATGGGGTGCTGTGTGTACATTAATAAGGAGAAAAAAGACGAACTTAAATGATTTCAGAAAATTGCTGTAATATAACAAAGAGTTAAAAATTTAAGGGGTCTGAATACTTTCCGTACCCACTGTATGTAACTTACCACATACCAATGTGCAAAATAGTTTTGTTTTTTTTCCCCCTTTGTTGCTTGGGCTACGTTAACACTAAGTTCCCAGTGGCCACAGAAGCCCCGTTTGCCTGAAATGTAGTGTGCTGTGGGATTTGGGCGCGTTTTTTTCTCTGTATTAAAGTCTTGCAAGTTTTCTTATGGTCTATCACGGCATCCGTAACGGGTTGTGAAAGGATGGGGCTGCTGAGTCCTTGAAGCTCAAAGGTGTAATACGGTTCAGCTAGCGGTTTACCACGGATCCCAGTAAGCTCCCGGCTGACCTGTCACATTCTGATGGCGTCCCTCATGTTTCTCACTTTCTGCCAAGACCTTTTACGGATGGAACGTGGACGCTGGGCAGATTTTGAGCATGCTTGTGGCCCCGTCAGAGTCAAATGAAGCTCCCTTGCTGGGCCCTGGCCAGCTTGATCAAGATTTTGCATGATTATTTCATTAATCCATCAGGGCGGCATGGTGAAAGAGTGGTTAGCACATCCGCCTAACAGTTCTGAGGTAGTGGGTTGGAATCCGGGTTCTGGCCTTCTTGTGTGGCGTTTGCATGTTTTCCACACATAGGTTTTCTCTGGGTACTCGTGTTTCCTCCCAAATTCCACAAACATGTTCCTTAGCAATCACAGCCTGTCACATTTGCCAATTCCTTCCCCCAGTCTCATGACCATCTTGTTTTGTCCACATTGGCCTGAAGCAGGGCTGTCGTAGCCCCAGGGAACATAGTGTAAATGTAGCTTTCGATTAGATAACAATGTTCTTTTAATTCCTCATCAATGCTGCTCTTTGTATTTTTATTTTTTAAATTATTAATACAAGTGTATGTGTGAGACTATTGCTGCTGTGACAATTTCCCTAACGGCCCGGGATGAATAAAGTACAGTGCCGTGAAAAAGTATTGGCCCCCTTCTCACATTTTTATATTTTTTGCATAGTTTCCCCTTTAATCTTTAAGATCATCCAACAAATGTAAATATCATATTTACATTACATTACATATATTTTATATAACTTAAAATGCTGTTTTTAAATGATAACTTTATTTACCAAGGGGGAAAAAAAATATTCAAAGTTACCTGGTCCTGTGTGAAAAAGTTATGGCCCCCTAAACCTAATAACTGGTTGGGCCATCCTCAGCATAAACAACTAAAATCAAGTGATTTCTACAACTGGGAATGAGTCTTTTGCAGCTCTGTATGTAGATATATTGCCCCGCTCTTCCTTGCAGAATTGTTTGAATTCATCAAAAATTGAGGGTTTTGCAGCATTCCGCCATTATGGTTGATTTTCTCGTTATCAAAATGTGTGTAAGGTGTGTGTAATAAAGTGGCATCCCAGTCAATTCAACTGGATATTCAGCAAAGCTCTACACAATAGTTAATAGTAAATGATTCTTTACTCTGATGTGTACTCGCATGCCAGCCGTCAGTAATCAACGTGTGACATGTTCTGCCTTTTGGTCTGAAACCGGAAATGCACTTTTAAACTATTTTCTGCCACATTTTGACAGCCAAATGTTTGGTCCATCACGAGATATTAAGATATGTAAAAGTGCAGTTTATGATTAGTGACTTATGCTGTGTTGACAACAGCCTCTGCGGCTCAGCATCGAATTTAGCTGTGTTAGCTGTAGCTCGTTGGTAGCAGGAGTGCATAATAGCATGCGACAAGCATTCCAACCCAGAACAGCGGAAAGCAGGGACGACAATAGGGCACGCTTGGTTTGGGCTAGTAGCCGCTAGTATGATGACGGAAAAACCACGCGGTTCCCATAATTCATTGCGACATGCAAATTTGAATTATTACAGTAAAAAAGATTACTTAGACGTTATTAATGTGTGTTTATGTTACTAATAGTTTGTTGAATGTATGTGTTATTTAACATTTACGCTTATGTCACATTTATGATTGATTCATGGCACTATGTCATCATCAAACTGTGAGTCGATTCAACTGGACGGTCAGCAAAGCTCTACAGGATAATGCTTGTTAATAGTAAAGGATTCTTTAATCTGATTTGTACACACACGTTATCCATGAGATATATGAGACGTGTGTGATATGTGTACACATGTCGGTAGTTGTATTTGCGGTGAAAAAAGTATTTCGGTTCAAAATCGAAAATTGACTTATGGGTTATTTTTGGCCGAAATTTCGCTGCATCACTAATAATTACAGGTGGTATATAACCATAGCAGATAGTTGACTTCATTGATACGTCTTCTGTTTAAGCATATTGGCAGTTAGGCACCTCCATGCATGCTCAGTATTTGCTACCTTATTTCAATATCTGCAAGACTGCTCAGATAATAAAAAAATGTTAGTCAGTTATGTTAAGTTTTGGTGTTTACTGTATATTTTCCATTTATTTCAGCTATCACAAGCTCGTCCATACAGCAAATTGTGTTCTTGTTTACGTGTACATGTTTGTGAAAGAAGAGAGAAAACGTGACGTGGTTTGTTCGAATGGA
This sequence comes from Phycodurus eques, assembly GCF_024500275.1. NCBI lineage: Eukaryota > Metazoa > Chordata > Actinopteri > Syngnathiformes > Syngnathidae > Phycodurus > Phycodurus eques. The sequence goes on from NC_084535.1 coordinate 21,679,705, forward strand.
TGTTGGTGCGCTTACAATTTCTACTGTGTGACCATGAACCGGGGGGGGGGCAGATATTGTTTGCAAACCCATCGACTGAAGCCTGGTGTTTTCTTAAAATTCGACTCTTAGATTCCATTGTAATATGGAAACGGCAATTCTCTTTTCACCAATTAATGGATACTGGGTGCACTCTACAAAACCAAAATGCAGAGTACTACTGCAATATCTCACCAAAACGTTGCTTAGTGGGACAGTAGGTTTTGGATATGTTGGGAGCCTTTACAGTGGAAATGCTAAGAAATGCCTACTGTACCAAAATGAACTGAACCACATTGACAGGTGGCTCTGTGAGGCTTTTTTCATTCACTAATGATTGTCAAAACGTTTTGCATTGAAGCATTTCAATAATATTTTGTCAATAAGCGAAAATGTCTCACAAACATTATTCTGTTATGTTGGTATATTTCCAATAAAAGCTACTGACCAAACCATATAGGAACAGTTTAGGACAGGAATTAAGTAATGCATTGCATTATATTTGTATTGAAACACAATATTTACCTATTTATTAATATATCATTTATTGTGTCCCGATTTACTCACCATGCAGAAGACTAATCTTTGGTCCACACAGACACACCAACACATCCAGAAAGGCTCCTCTGGTGACCACACAGCTATTCTCTCTAAAAAGAAATGAGGAAAAAGAGGCAAGCTATTATTTTTATTTGTACCCTTGCAACTGTTGTGAATAACGACAAGAACGATATTGAAACAATTTTTTTTAGATCAGATGTTCGTTTAACCTAAGCTCAATTCAACACAATTGATTAATTAATTAACATTACAGCTGAAAAGGAAAGTTATTAAATTAATCAGAACACAAAAGTTAAATCCTATGATCTCTTTACTCAAGGAAACCATATCGCCTCAAACACAAAATATAAGAGCTAAAACTAGAAGCAAACATAAGCAAACTAGCAATGCTGCTGTTCCTGGGTCATAGGACTGCAACAAATTGTAGCTTGTGAGTCACGAGATGCCTGAGCTGCACAATCTCATATACGAGTAAATAAATTATAAATGCACTCACTCAAGCAGAGAGAAGAATGACACATAATACAAAATATTATTGAAGCTGCCTCAAGTCATATCAGTGTTTAGTTTTAGCAACTTGTGTGGGCAGCGTATGTTTATGTGCAACCTCAATAAAGACTGTCCCCAGGGTGTTATGAAAGCCTACAACTGTGTGAGAACAAGGGAGACAGTGTGTTAGCTAAATGTCATATTTTCATCAAGCAGATATTAAACACACATGCACAGACAGTATTATAGTGCTAGAGCATGGAAAAGAGAGGAACCTTGCCAAAAAGGTCAAGAAGGGATTTTAAGGTAAAATAAAGCAAATAAATTGCAATGTCGTCATCATTGGCTGCAGTCGTCACTAAATCTAAGGCTGGAATTATAGGACATAAATCAAGGACAGGACAACTAAACTGTGTGAAAGAGTAATTATTTGTATTATTTATTTAATGTTAAATTGTGTGTTGCTGCTGCCTTATATTGACACTCATGTAGTAGTTGTTTACATGCTTTTTGGGTGTGTCCTCAAGCAGGTTGTTTCAGGAGTTCAGTATTAAGTAAACAAAGTGACATCGTATATGGGACCTTTGTAAAAAAATTAACCATAAATAGGCCATCAACAAAATTGTAATTATTATATCGGCATAAATCGGCACTAGGCACTAGACCTGCAGTATAATGCTAGCCTATACGACTCAAGAGTGCACAGGCATCCACCAATGCCAAACAATCCCCAAAATGTCTGTCCGGCTCATTTGACTGAATGTGTGTGAAGCTCTACACAATATTTTTTCCCACATTTATTTAGTTCTGTAGGTGGCAGGAATATGGATTACAAAAGTCAGTTTTAACTGCCATACACGGCGATCATTTTTCACTGCGGTGCCAACTGCTAAATCTGGTAGTCACTGATAAAAGTATATAATGACCAAAATTAAAATTTCTTGACTGATGACCTTGATTTATACAAGCCAAAATGCAATGGTTGTCATGTGTCCCCGCTATGCTTTAACGCTTGTAGCTTTTGTTTAATCCTGCTAACTTGCTAACTAACTTAAATGAGTCAATCTCCAACTATCAAAAAGCAATTCAGCCTGACTGACACTTAGTAGAGGTAACGGAGTGTGGTCAAAATACAGTGACATTTTCCAGAACAATGATGCACACAGATACCTTTTTTTTCAGTTAAGAAGAATCTTTTTTTTTGCATTCTAACAACATTTGCCCTCTTCATTTACCCATCACAATAGTGAACACAACAAGCTGATCTGACACTGTAGCAGGGGGGTCACTCACAGCGCCTGTGGTTCAGCTCTGTTTTCATGTGTGTGGTTAACTCAGTGGTGAACGGTGCTGGGTGCATGAACATATAAAAAGAAGCTGGCTGCTCTAGTAAGCAAGAATTCAACTTGTCATCCTAATTAAGACTCATCAGTGTAACCATGCGAAGGTAACAGGGCTACTGTTGCTAACCCAGCGACCCTGATGAGAACTGAGACCCTGGACTAAAGAAATAAAATGAGGGGGGCGGGGTTGCGGCCAGACAGCAATCTGTGCCCCATCTCAAGAACTTAATTTTGGGTAAGAGGTCCAGAGGTAGATGATATGATGGGGGCATACAGGGGGTGTTCACTTTGAAACTGAAGCCTCGGCAGGACATGAAGCGGACATGGTCAGGGAGGGGAGGACTGGTGGGACAAGGAACTATTCTTCTGCTAGAGGAGTTGGGAGGGACTGAGGGATGCTTATCAGTACATGCATGTGTCTAAGATTACCGAGAGGCGAGCCACATGTGCTGAAGGACAGCTTCACCAATTCCATTTCCTGCTGGCAGGGGTCTGTGTGACTCACTCTGGTAAGACTGGAGCAGAAATAGTACCTGCAAAAACATTGAAGTACAAATGTCAACCTACTTCATTATGTAACAGTCATAGCAATTTGTTTTCCTCTGTTGATTGTTTGGTATTAATGGCGTGAGCTTACCATGTCAGTGTAATTGGTTAAATGTACATCTAAAATTTTGTGTATGGATGCACATGACTATTAAAAGTACTATCACTCACACAGGTACAAGGTACTTTTATTGTCAATTCTGCAATATGCGTAGCACATGCAGAGGTTTGAAATTACGGTACTCAAGGGCCCATGGTGCTACAAAAGATGGCATAAATAATTAACATCAGTATAAAGAAGCTAAATAAAACTATGGTATATACAGTATCAAAAGTATAAATTAAATGGGCCAATTTCAAAGATTAGGAGACAGTGCAGTGTTGTAGCTACCATCAGTACTGATCAGTGTATGAAAAACTATATTAACATTATGAATATAGTGTTGCAGCACACATGCTTATAAGAACTAGCCACACATTCATCCTCATGCTTTTTTTTTTTTACGCTATAACGGATAAATTGGACCGTCGGAACTGAACAATGTGTCCAAAAATAGTTTTGATTTGTCACTTAAACTGCTGTTGATAAAGTCTGTTAATTCCAGAATTGACTACTGTTGAGTACTGGCGCTGAGGTGCAATGCAGGCAGGGAATAGGACTGACGTATTTCCAGGTCACAGATATACAATATGACTATATCAAATTCCAAAAGACGTCCCTCCCGTGCCTACGTGGCAGACATGTTGAATATTGGGCATTGACACGGAGGCCATGTCATGATGGTTATATCTATTGTGCATGGCGGCAGTGTTAACTCTGAGGAGTACAAAACAAGTCTCTGGAGTTTGGAACATGCTATTTTTGTTCCAGAAAAATGTTTTGGTCAAGCCGTTCGCTTTTGGTAACAGATTTTGAACTAAGAAGTTATAATTCCTCGCAGCTCATGAAGCCGACTTGCGTATGATGAGTACTGTACGTTAACAATGTCACCATGACCAAGCACAACAGCGTGGTAAGTTTGGAGGAAATGTGAAATTTTCAAACATTTTCAAGCTTTTTTTTTTTTATTTATTGACAATAACTTTGTACTGTATCGAGCATTTTAGGTGAAACTCTAAAACCTATTAAACAGTAATTTTGTACTGTACAGTAATACGGGTGCATATGGCCCAAAAAAAAATAAGTGCTGCAATGTAATGGACAATCGGCTATATCAGACGACCCCCCCCCCCCCCCCCCCGCCCCTATTAGTCCATTCTATTGTGGTTCCACTGTATTTTCTCCTTGTAAATTCATCAAATAAATGTAAGTTTTCACTGCACCCTTGACTGACGTCATTGATAGGATCGGCGAATTATGACATTAAAGCCGATCAGCCGATCATCATAAAATGCTAAATATCGGCCGATACAGATCAGCCCGATAAAATCGGTGTAAAGTCTAGTCAGTACACAATGAATGGAATAGCAAGATTAATATTTTGTTAAATTGGGCTTTCATCTCATTTCAGAGCTATTCATGATTTATAATCCCATTATCAATGTAATATTCAACTACAAGTATAATAATATTATCCTAATACAGTACTAATAATGGTAATGTGTTATTGTGAAAAAAGGCTATAATTGAGTCCTGCTAGAATGTGTAGATATCAAATGTGTTATGTTTGAAACATTAAATAAAATGTTCAAATTACGTGACAGTGGTGATGCCCTGGTGGTTGGGAGTGTTCAAAGGCCAGAATACTGGCTAACTAGCTGACTGGCTGGGTGGCTGACTGGCTGGGGTGTGTATTCTGGGCTTTGGTAAGTATACTATTTAGGTCTGGGCCATGGCCACAGACCAATAGGAAGCCATTCATTACATTACGCAGAGAAAGTAACATGGGGAAAAACCAGGCTGACCACGTAGCACTGAGCATGGCCTGCCCCTTCTGTTCTCCTGCAGTCTCCACACCCAGGCAACACCCACTGGCTCACAAAAACAGCCTGGATAGTCCTTGGACCCTCTTTCTCTTGCTGTCATTTTATGAAGGGCTTTTCCATTACAAGGAGCCAGTGTCAAACGGAATTCCAATCAAATAGGGAACCATTCAAATGCTTTTCAATGTTGAAAATGTACTAGTGGGGATAGCTAACATCTTGCAAACTACAGTGGATACAAAATCTACACCCCCTGTTCAAATGCCAGGCTTTTGTGCTCATGAATAGTAATTTAAAAAAAAAAGATTCCAAGATAAATCATTTCAAAACCTTTTTCATTATTAATGTGACCTCAGACATGCAAACACTAAAGGCATGAAAAAGGTGACAAAAAAAAAAAAAAAATATATATATATATATATATATATATATATAAATATATGATTTCCCAAAACCGTTTCAGTGCAATGCGAGTATATCAATACTTTATTAATATGTAAACTTTGTGGACCAAAAACCACGCCTCAAGTAAGCATGGTCTGTGTTGGCCATTGTTTAACAAAATTAATGAATGAATAAAAAATAAATAAATAAAATAGGGAGCATGGTGGACGACTCGTTACCAGTTAAAAGTTCCTTGGACCTGGGTTCAAATCCGGCCTCGCCTGCGTTGAGTTTGCATGTTCTCCCCGTGCCTGCATGGTTTTTCTCCATGTTTCCTTCCACATTCCAAAACCATGCATGGTAGGTTAATTGAAGACACGAACTTGTCCGTAGGTGCGAATGTGTGCACGAATGGTTGTTTGTAGACTTTACACCTATCTGATGGGCCTGAATTGTGAAAGAACAAATTTGTTCTTTCACAATTGCACTATGTCAGACTACTGCAATAAAATCTTGTATATATATATATATATATATGTATATATATATATATATGTGTGTATATGTATGTGTATATATATATATATATATACATATACATATACTATATATATATATATATATATATATATATACATACATATATATCACACACACACACATATATATATATATATATATATATATATATATATATATATATATATATACACACACACAAGATTTTATTGCAGTAGTCTGACATAGTGCAATTGTGAAAGAACAAATTTGTCTTGCAGTCTGATCCGGGCATTACACACCGCCAACATTTTAATGTTTTTTCAAATAACTTTATTGGCCGTCAGATATTTACAGTACTATGTCAAAAGACACACGACAAGGCTAAAAATAAACGAGCTTTTGGATTCAAATATACTGTGCACGATGGCGACGCGGAGTAAATGTCTTTTGCGGTCATTGATCGGGTCGGCGAATTATGACATTAAAGCCGATCAGCATAAAATGCTAAAATATACATATATATACATATATACATACACACATATATATATATACACATATATACATATATATATATATATATATATACATACATGTATATATACACATATATATATGTATACATACATATATATGCAAGACTGACAGTTTCCTTTTTGTATTTCTAAATTTGTCAGATTGCTTTGCTGAAATACACTATATTGCCAAAAGTATTTGCTCACCTGCCTTGACTCACACATGAGTTTAAGTGAGATCCCATTCTAAATCCGTATGGTCTAATATGATATTGGTCTGGCCTTTGCAGCCATAACAGTTTTAACTCTTGTGGGAAGGCTTTCAACAAGGTTTAGGAGTGGGTTTATGGGAATTTTTGCCCATTCTTCCAGGAGCATATTTGTGAGGTCACACACTGATGTTAGACGGGAAGGCCTGGCTCACTGCCCCCTCAAAATCATCAAAGGTGTTCTATCAGGTTGAGGGCAGGACTCTATGCAGGCCAGTCAAGTTGATCCAGACCAAATTCTCTCATCCATGAGTTTATGGACCTTGGTTTGTGCACTGGTACACAGACATGTTGGAACAGGAAGGGGTAATCCCCAAACTGTTTGACTGTTCAAAATCTCTTGGTATGTTCAAGAATTTAGAGTTCCTTTCACTGGAGCGAGGGGGCTAATATTTTGGACATTTCCAACTTTGTGGAAACTGTTTGGAGATGGCCCTTTCTTGTTCCAACATTACTATGCATCAGTGCACAAATCAAGGTTCATAAAGACACAGATGAGAGAGTTTGATGTGGATGAACTTAACTGGCCGGCAAAATCCTGACCTCAACTCTACAGAACACTTTTGGATGAATTAGAGCGGAGACTGAGACCGAGGCCTTCTTGTCCAACATCCGTGTGTAACCTCACATATGCGCTACTGGAAAAATTGTCATAAATTTCAATAAACGCTCTCCTAAACCCTGTGGGAAGCATTTCCAGAATGGGATGCCACTTCAATTCATACCTGTGTCAAGGCAGGTGAGAGAATACTTTTGGCAATGTAGTGCAAATTAATAATCACTTAACTCAAATATATGGAGAAGACGCTGGGATTTGACAGTGATAGCAACGTAATGACAAATCACCAATCCAAACTTGATTTTATGTGTGCAGCTGAATTTGATAAGATAAAGTTGTGATTGGTCAGCCAGTCAAGTTGCTTTTTATTATCTACAGTAATGTGGTCGTCTGCCAAAATTGCTGTTTTCAAGCTGTATTAATGGTCATTCGTAATACTTTGTTTGAATCTTCGAAAGGTATTGCATCTCATAACAAGTAGTGTCATAGGAAGCCATGTGTTCATCTTCCATTGCATTCAAACTTTCCAGTTCAATTCAGTGACTGGGCTGGAAAGTCCCTGTATGAGAGTTTTAACCAGCTCAATCCAGCCCAGAAAGGAGAAAGTGAAATATTTATCAAAAATGCAGCCTCCCTTTTGCTCTTACAAATAAAGTACAGAACACAAGTGCATCTAAAAGGGAGGAGACAGAGAGGATATTTAATATAACTATACTGGCACACATCAATGTCAATAGAAAAACATGTCTCGCCAATTTTTTTTCTTTTTAATAGAAAAGACAGACATCTTAGTTCATTAAAAAGCGCAATTAAAAATGGGCAAATGTGTATGTAAATTATGTCATCTAATATAACTAATATATTTGTTATATGTTTCATGAATTGAACATGCAAGCTGCCCATTAGTAAAAGTCAACAATGTGTGTTTAAAAAAACAGACCAGTGCAACCTGTTGTACTCTTTTCTCCAGTAACTTTATGACTTGAATGTGTGTATTTCTGTATGTGAATCTGTGTTGCGAAGAGCCTTAATCCGTATTTTGGCCTGGTAAAAATAGTGGTGGTGGATGTGAGCTCCAGTCAGACTCTGTTATCAGCCCGCCCTGCTGTCCCTCCTACTGCCGCAACCACAGACTGACCACATGATGCAGTGAGCGTGCATGCACACGCACACACAAACACACTTGTGCAAGAGCAAATAATTGTATGTCAAAATTTATGGCTTGGTCCACTGAAACAGGCACTAAGGCAGATATATCGGCATTCACATGTGGGTATAAGTATGGACCCAGCCAGTTGAGCAAAAAAAAAAAAAAAAACAAGCAGGAAAAAATAATAAAAGGCCTTACTCTTCACTATATTTTTTCTTAAAAAAAAAAAAAAAAAGCATATTCGATAGGCTTTTCACAACCACCTCCAAACTATTTGAGGGTATACAGTATGTACTGCATGTATGTGTATGGGTTTTGTGTGCATCATGTGCACAGATAATTTACTTTAGCATCCCGATAGACAAAAACTGAGTTTACTTTTCTGTAAAACTAATTAGGAAAGGGCCAAAGTGAAAAACGTGTTATTTTTATAAACAAAAATGAAATCTGAAGTGAGAGGCCTAATACAATGTCTTAATTTGGTATATTAAGTGTCAATTACTGTTTCCATTGTGGAAAACAATTATGGGGCACTTGATAAAAGATAAGCCCAGCCTAGCAAAAGAAAAAACAAAGCCCGCAGCCGAGTGTGAAGCGGCTGGGATGAGAATCAGCACCTCCAAACCTGAGACCATGGTCCTCAGTCGGAAAAGGGTGGCATGCCCTCTCCAGGTCGGGGATGAGATCCTGCCCCAAATGGAGGTGTTCAAGTATCTTGGGGTCTTGTTCATGAGTGAGGGAAGAATCCTACTTCGCAGTTTTTCACCTTTCGTGGGGGGTTCTGGTCCCCATTAAGTGCAAAAACCGAGGGATCATTGTATACAACAAAAACAAAGGAATTGCCACACACACACACACACACACAATAGAATATGAGAAGGGGTTCCAATACTTTTTCATGGCACTGAATGTATGCATATGTATATATACAGCGGCTGAATTAAGTATATAACGTCACAATTTTTCATATTAAATTTACTTCCAAATGTACGATTGACCTGCAAATTTCACCAGATGTTGGGAACAACCCAAGTAATCCATACATACAAAGAAAGTAGAAAAGACCAGAAATTAGGTTGTGTGTAAAAATGTGAAATGACACAGGTAAAAAGTATTGAACACATGAAGGGAGGTGCAAAAAAGCATGGAAAGCCAAGACAAAACCTAAAATCTATCAGTAATCAAACAGCAATCCAGCCCCTTGTCAGTGCAAATGAATATCAGCTGGTTCAGTCCGAATTGATGGCCTACAATAAGGTCTCATTGCCAAGGTATGAGTCAAGACACATCTCATGATGGGTAAGAGAAAAGACCATCGCAAACTAATTGTTGCAAAACATAACAATGGCATTGGTTACAGTAACCTTCTAAACATTCCAGTGAGCACGGTTCGGCCCATAATACAGAAGTGGAAAGCTATTCATACTACCATAAATTTGCATTGATCAGGTGCTCCTCGCGAGATTTCTGACAGAGGACTACAAAGAATAATGAGAAGAGTTGTCCAAGAGCCAAGGACCACCTGTGGAGAGCTTTAAAAAGACCTGGACTTAGCAGGTACTGTTGTCACCAGGAAAACAGTGAGTAATGATCTGTATGCACGCTCACCAGTAAGACTCCATTGCTAAAAAAAAAGCCAAAGCTCGCTGCACAACATTTGGACAAGCCAGTTAAATACTGGGAGAATATAGTCTGGTTGGATGAGAGCAAAATGGATTCCATAATGCACACCACATTTGGAGGAGAAATGACACTGCACATCACCCTAAAGTACCAATCATATCAACAGTGAAGTTTGGAGGTGGGAACATGATGGTTTGGGTCTGCTTTGCAATAAATGGTACTGGTAAACTTCACATTATTGAAGGAAGGATGGGAAAATGTACCGAGACATTCTTGACAAAAATCTGCTTCCATCTACGATGATGATAAAAATGAAATGAGGGTGGACATTTCAGCAGGATAATGATCCAAAACATACTGCCAAGGAAACTGTCAATTGGTTTCAAAGAAATGGACCAGCCAAACACTTGACTTGCATCTAATCAAAAATCTATGGAAAGAACTGAAACTCAAGGTCCATAAAAGAAGCCCCCAGAACCTTCAAGATTTGAAGACTGCTTGTGTGGAGGAATAGGCCAAAATCACACCCAAAAAATGCATGCGACGAGTTTGTCCATACAGGAGGTGTCTTGAACCCCTCATCGCAAACAAAGGCATTTGCACAAAGTATTAAATAAATACCAGTTGGCGTGTTCTATACTTTTTCCCTGTGTCAATTCACGTTGTTACACACAACTTAATTTCTGATCTCTTATTTGTTGTCCTTTGTATGTATGGATTACTTTGGTTGATCCCAACATCTGGTGACATTTTCATGTCAATAGCACCTTTGGAAACATATTTGAGAAAAATGGTGACATGTTAAATACTTATTTTAGCCGCTGTATATATAAGCAAGTTAACCTTGACCTAAAATGCACTATAACCTTCATAGGTAAGTTGGGCATTGTTTGAATTTGAGCGATTCCAGTCCCGATTCCGGTTCCTCATTTAGATTCCGATTTTTTTTAGGGGGATGGGCCCAAAAAGTTTGCATGGTTTAAATAAAGGGTGTCCAAATTATGAACATCAATTTTCTTAGCAGCCCGCAGCATAGACTACTTCTTCTTTTCCTTGTAAGCCCATCTCCTGCATCCTCCTCTCTAACACCAACTGCCCTCATGTCTTCCCTCACTACATCCACCAACCTTCTCTTTGGTCTTCCTCTAGCTCTCTTGCCTGGCAGCTCCATCCTCATCATCCTTCTACCAATATACTCACTCTCTCTCCTCTGGATGCGTCCAAACCATCGAAGTCTGCTCTCTCTAACTTTGTCTCCAAAACATTTAACCTTGGCTGTCCCTCTGATGAGCTCATTTCTAATTTACTCAGCCTGCAGCATAGACTAAAATGTACATTTGACTCATGGTTCTTTGTAACCAGGGTCAATATCAAACCTAGGAACTAAAGCTCGTAAAAGCTTCTTCACCACACTATAATGTTATTCCAATTGTTGCACTGCGGCGACTGGTCATTAACTTTAACAAAGTTAAGACACACTTTTGCTCGCCGCCACCGTTGGGCACAAGCACATCTTCGTGCGCATTCTATGTTGGTTTTCGCCACTTTCTTCTCGGTCGGCGGACTGTAGGCCTCTCAGTCGGCGGACTGTAAGCCTCGAAACTGGGAACCGAAATGTTTTAATTCGTAGCCACGATTACAAGAGAACCATAATGTTAGTCCCAGTTCCAATTGGTTCTTGATTCTCAACCCTATTTTCACGTGAACTTAATTTTACCTTCTTTAACTCATTTGTGTGTTTACATAAGCATACCTGTAGAAGGGTCCCATGGATGTAGTTGTGTTGGATTTGGGGTCCTGTGTCTTCAGGAAGCTCTTGAAGTAAAGAATGTACAGTTGACGAGACCTGGGTGATAAGTACAAAAGGAACTAGGGCTCGTGCTGCCATCTCTCTGGTCCGATATACTGCTGAACGACCACATCTGCAGGAGACGCAATCACACACACGCACACAAACATAATCATGGTTAGTAAAACTTCGGAACAAGGGTAGAACCTTTGTTACGATGACCATATAGTTGGTGTTACGTAAAATTGAGCTTTTGCAATGTTAGGTTGGGTTTACGAGGTATTATTGCAATAGTTCAGTTTTATTTATTCCAAATATAAACATCTATTCACATAACGACGCGTCAACCACTCAAATGAACCACTTTTCACTTGCCTCTGCTGATTTGTTATTCTGTATGTTTGTTTCTTTGAAAGATAACACAAAATGCATCAGTTCAGCTGCGATGACATTTAGCAGAGGATTGTAGAAAGGTCTGATGAAGATGGCAGGACAAAGGCAATGAAAACACAAAATATTGCTTTAGACTGGTGCTGGTGTGGGTTTGTGCTCCACAAAGCATCACTATTCATTTTAACTTGGTATTTTATGAGAGAGAGACATTTTCCACTTTGGAAACACCATGGTCAATTTATTTAATTGGGACAGTTGGCTGCTATTTTTATACAAAAGTTATGTCACATCTGCATCTGTTTTTCAGTGGTTTCCTCTTTAACCCATCAGGAACCAAACTTCTCAGAGCTCCCCTAATCAAATACTTTAACCAAATAATTACCAAAGCAGCCTGGAAAATGTGTTTTTGGCCAAACATGATTTTCTCCCCTTCATGCTCTCCTCTCCCGCACATGGTAATGTCTTTTACATTATACAACTGAGATAGACAATGCAGCCAGTCACCCTCAGTGCAAATTAACCTTGTTTATAAACTGCAGTGACAAAATGTTGTTGCTGACAGAGAAGCACATGACCAAGACGAATAGGTTTTGGTGAGTGTTTCTAAACTAATGATACAATGATGCTTTGACTTAAGAGTTTAATTCATTCTGTGACCATGCTCGTATCTCAAATTATCGTTCCTCATTCAAATGGAAATGTCAATCAATTCCAGCCCCACGTCAAACACCAACATTAGTTTAACAAATAGCACTGTTCGGTCTTCTTTTCCTTTCGGCTTGTGGGTTAGGGGTTGCCGCAGCGCGTCCTTTTCCACGCAAGCCGACCTCCTCCATCCTTCTCAATGGCCCTCATGTCTTCCCTCACTACTTCTACAAACCTTCTAGCTCTCTTGCCTGGTAGCTCCATCCTCATCATCCGTCTACCAATATACTCCCTCTCTCTCCTCTGGATGTGTCCAAACCATCAACATTCTCTAACCTTGGTTGTCCCACTGATGAGCTCATTTCTAATACTATCCAACCTGGTCACTCCTAAACAGAACTTTTCTTCATTTCTGCTACATCCAGTTCTGCTTCCTGTTCTCTCTTCAGTGCCGCCTTCTTTAATCTGTACATCAGGGCTGGCCTCACCACTGTTTTATAAACTTTTCCCTTCATCCTAGCAGACTCTTCTGTCACATAACACACCTGACACCTTCCTCCACCCGTTCCAACCTACTTGGACCCGTTTCTTCACTTCCTTACCACACATACCATTGCTCTCGACTGTTGACCCTAAGTATTTAAAGTCATCCACCCTCGCTATCCCTTCTCCCTGTAGTCTCACTCTTTCCCCCTCCTCTCATTCATGCACATATATTCTGTTTTACTTCAACTAATCTTCATTCCTCTACTTTCCAGTGCATGCCTCCAGCTTTCTCAATGTTGGTCCACCTGCTCCCTGCTTTCTCTGCAGATCACAATGCCATCTACGAACATCATGGTCCGTGGGGATTACAGTCTATATTCATCTGTCAGCCTATACATCACCACTGCAAAAAGGAATGGCCTCAGATCTAATCCTTGATGCAGTCCCACCTACAGCACACCTCACCACTGTTCTGCTACACTCATACATGTCCTGTACTATTCGAACATACTTCTTTGTCACTCCAGACTTCCCCATGGAGTACTACAGTTCCTTTCTGGATACCCTGTCATAGGCTTTCTCTAGATATATAAAGACATAACGTAGCTCCTTCTGACATTCCCTGTACTTCTCCATCCTCAAGGCAAATAATGCATCTGTGGTACCCTTCCTGTGCAAACTAATTTGCTGTGCAATGTTTATAACTTCAACATGTCATAATCACCGTAAATATCAGAATGTAAAACACTTCTCGGCCTTAAATGGAAATCACGTACAACAGTAATTGACCGTGCCATATCATTATTCTTCGCGCCGTTTGTAACCGTGAGTGTCGGAACCACAGTAAACAGACTTGGACGAGGGCCTAATTACACCTACAGGAAGTGAAATTCTGTTCATCTATAGCCTTCATGAGGGTCTTATAATGATGTTCTGTGAGAGGTCAAAAAGAAGCTTTGCCTACATTTTTCACGGTGGAGGAAATTGTCCAAAATGGTTCCTACAATGATTAAGGGTACATTTACAAAAATAACAATTCCATAAAATTAGTTACTGTAGTTTCTTTCTTTCTTCTTTTTAAACAATATTGCTCTAATGATCCCTTTTTCACAAGACCCTGTAAATAGATCTTCTACCAGTGATAGCAAGTGCCATCTACCGGTACTTTGCAGGATTATTGGCAGACACACACAACTAATAAATTTATTAAAAAGGTCAGTGACAGCCCGGGACTGTAGATGGAGATGTTTGAATCAGTGAGGGAGCGGAGATCACTGAGCTAACTCCTCTCCATTGTGGACAACCTTTTATATCCTCTCCATGACACTTGGCAGCAGCTCTTTCTCCAGAACACACGTTCGGCTTTACTGCTGGAAACGTTTTACTCAACTCAACTTTATTTCTATAGCACTTCAACAACAACCGGAACTGTAACAAAATGTGATACATAGAACATATGACAATAATACAATCATCAATTTCTAAATAAAATATTTTCTCAATAAAATGCAAAAGTGCTCCCTTTACATTTGCATTTAGCATACAGGAGATGCAGAGTTTGTATTCCTTTTTGTTGCACGCTGTGTGACGCTGTCAGTACAAGAGAGAGAGGTGAAAGTCTGCAATGACCAGTATGAGGGCACAGGGTTGCTGAAATGCATGTTGTAATCTTGCGATCACAGCATGCATGACTTCACTCACGTTTGCTATAAGCTACATTTGAAAGTAAGTAAACTGTAGTTGGCGGCACGGTGGGCGACTGGTTAGAGGGTCTGCCTCACAGTTCTGAGGACCGGGGTTTAATCCCCGGTCCCGCCTGTGTGGAGTTTGCATGTTCTCCCCATGCCTCCGTGGGTTTTCTCCGGGCACTCCGGTTTCCTCCTACATCCCAAAAACATGCTTGGTAGGTTAATTGACGACTCTAAATTGCCCGTAGGTGTGAATGTGAGTGCAAATGGTTGTTTGTTTATATGTGCCCTGCGATTGGCTGGCAACCAGTTCAGGGTGTATCCCGCCTCCTGCCCAATGATAGCTGGGAAAGGCTCCAGCACGCCCGCGACCCTAGTGAGGAGAAGCGGCTCAGAAAATGGATGGATGGATGGATAAACTGTAGTTTTCTAACAGCCGATAGTTCGTCCGTTACTAAATCAGACAGAATGATTGGCTCAAAATGGATTGGTTAAATTTTCGCGTCCCATTTAATCATCTCTCACGCTGCCCTTTATTTCATTTTACCGCCAGCTCTCTTCCCTCCCATTATCTCATCCAGGATGCAGTCGGCTCCATGTTGGGGGGGGGGTTGAAGCTCTTCACAATTGCAGTTCCTCACAGGTGTAGTTCCTTGCAGTTGTAGCTCCTCGCGGTTGTAGCATCGGAGAGAAGCGGCAAAAATCGAATACCGCCGATATTATCCGCTCAATAGAAACAGTTGTTAAAAACATGCTGCCAGTGAAGGCGCAACAAGCGCCGATCCTCTCTGCCAAAGAATATCAGAGCCAAAAATGCGGAAAACATTCCATAACGGGTTAGCACAATGCACACTGAACATTTAATGACAAAAAAGGGTGGAAAATTAGCAGAGCTGTTGTAACAGGCTGCCAAATCACAGGCGCCACTTTACTTACCTCTTTGAATTACCTCTTGATTTAGATGTGTGATCCACTTTTATATTATTATACATAATACCTATTTGCTCATTATACAAATGTGACTGTACAACATATTACTATATTAGCATAAATACATTTCATTATTTTAATATTTTGGTGCAACAGAACTATTATGCATACTTTATTTGTATCGATAAATGCTTCATACAAGGTGTGTCAGTTAAGTTACAGGACTGTTCTTGCAAAAGCTGTATTTTAAACCCAAAGCCCAGGTTTCTTCCCTTTAATGTGGGCCTGACGATCAACAAGCACTTTTACAATTAGATAGTGTGGTGTTTGGTTTGTTTAGCGCTCAAGAAAAGGTGAGAGTTGTGGATGGACAACTTGTCTGCTCACAATCTCCTGAGCATCTGACAGTTCCTGGCAGAGAAGAACAACTCTATGCTGGGACAACCTTCCTCTGTTATATTTTCCTTTTTCTTAAGCTCAAGCTCCGTTTTGAAGATGTGGACGACATCAAGATAGTCGTAGCAACATAGCCATGGAGGATCCTGAAATAATTATTTTAAGACTGCATTATGGCGTGGCAGAGAAGAAGGCTTCAGAAAATATGTTAAGACTCCAGGGGTATTACTTCAAAGAGAAAATCATTTTGGAATATATCTGTTTTTTTTTCTTTTTTAACACCAGTCCTGGAATATTTCTGACACACCTCATAAATATATGTGTAAAGTAATGTAATTTATTATGGATCATATTCAATAATGTCATTCTTTGTATTTAATGTCACAAAATTAGACTATATGTTGTTACTAACTATATACAAACATCTTAATCTTGTTTTAGTTTCTTTTTTTAGATTAGATGTACATTTCTTTAAATCCCTCTTCAATGCTGTTTTTGTTGTACTTGATGGATGTAGAAATATATTAATATGAGTGAATGTTTTAATATTGCTGCTGTGACAATGTAATTTCTCTGACAGGAGCGACTGGGCACATTACCGTGAGCAGCACACACGCAACAGCAGCACTGTGTTCGGGAATGAATGTAATGTACATGCGGACATCTTGTTTTAGGTTATAAAAAAAACTGTTAAAAGACAGTTTTTAGGTTTAAAGAAAAAACTAAAACTGTTAAAGACCGTTTTTAGGCAGTCTTGTGTACAGAAAGACAGGCCGTTTACAATGTATTTGTTGTTTGTTATACCACAACACATTAAGAGCAGTATGCAATTTAACGGTGTGAAAATTCCAGTCCACAGATGACAAAGAACACGTGTTTCAGGCTGTTTTTAGTCTGTGATGGTATTAAAATTTGTGCCAAATAAGGCTGGGTTTAGCTGTTCAAAAATCAGTGGAAGCCTGGAAGCAATGTGAAACAGCAATATATTTACAATGGAATGCAGTGATGAAAAGGAAAGCTTACATTTTTGGCTTTGGCAAGAGGGAGTGTGTGATATGAATAGAAGCACAGTTGCATCTTCAAACAATGTGTAACACATTACACTACATAAAAACGATGGAAAAAGATAGCTGGATGGTGAATAAACCACAATCATGTCGATTGATAATTAGATGCTATATGGACCAACAAGTCAATGGTCAATAATTGCTTTTCCACCTGCTGTTTTGCATATCTGTCATTCTCACACGCACAAATACATACCAGGCCGAAATCGTAACACAAAAAGGTTGCAAATACAAACAGTTTACTTTACTTAGCTGCAAATGCTACTGCATTTACATGCAGGCACGCACGCACGCACACATGAATAGACAGACAGACGTATAGACAGAAAGACACCTTTGACCATTCCTTACTGTGCCCGACCCCTTTCCATTTGAGGCACATATGTTAACTTCTTTTGTAAATGTGTCCCAATGTAATTCTTGTGAAAGGAAATGACAGTTTGGAACTTGTGTAATTTTAGCAACAGAGCTGTGCCCATTGGGGTCAGTATGAACGCTGTTGACTGGCATGGGTGAGTCTCATCTGGGCTTTATTTGAAAGAAAACTGGTGAAATGGTTTATTGCACAGACTTCAGCATGTTGTTGGATAAACAAGCTCAAGCACCCAAGTGTGTCACTGGGGAATGAACACACGTTAGGAAGTGGCGTGGTGACTCATTTCAAATGAAAGGGCTCCATTTGGCCATTCAGATAAAATTTAGATTCCTAAAAGTGATATTGCACAAAAACACCCTCTCGGCCTCCATGTACTGTCTTGAAAAAGAAACAAGTAAAATAGAACAAAAATCACTTAGTGCTAACAATCTAATATGTACAATACTGTATATGTATCATTGTAGCTCAACGGATCAATTTAGATTACTGCATAAATATTTGCATTGGTGTTAATGGTTACTTTGCTGGTGGTAACATAACTAAAGGCAGTTATTTAATAGCAAAACATAGGAAAACAAAACTTCAAGATATTAGCTGATTAGCCGACAGATGTAGGCGCTTCTTTAAACGCAGTGACTTGTCACATTCACAATCATGGCGTCTCAAGGCTGCCGCACACAGAGCGCCGCCGCCGAAACCGACTGAACTGTCATGTAGTATACATTATTATGTGACAGTTTTCATGAGTGGCCTGTCACTCTGCCACTGGTTTTGCCGCGATTCAAAATTTTAATCGCCATCTTAACTTCGCTGCAGCGTTTATTCATGGGGAAAACACATTTCTGGGTTTAGCGAGCCACGACGCATCAATCAATATAAATAGTATATAAAGCATCAAATATTGTGTTTTACAACAATACCTCACTATATTTATAATGTATAATGTAGCTGTGAATGAAAAAGCAAAGCTTGTGACCAGAATGTACGTGAACATTCGTACACGCTGTGTACGTTCAAATGGAGCCACCGACCCTCTATTCAAATATCCACACACTCGCTTTTATTCTCACCAACACCCTCTCTCTTGAGCAACCTGCTTATTCCTTAATTAATAATCTATCTTTTTATGGTTTAAGGAATATGATAAAGTACAAGATACTGAATACACAGCATCAAACGCCTATATAGGCTTGCGGGGCATCCACTTATGAATCGCTCATGCGCAGGGGTGCGTTGGCAACTCTTCACGATAGTCCGGTCCCGCAGTGTGCGGCAGGTTTAAAGTGTGGTCGACTGAGGAGCGGGGGCATTTTTGTCCATATTGGCAGAAGTTGATATACAGCGAGATGGAAGGTGCGACAAAAAACGAGCGTGTCACCTTCTTTTTGATCCAGCTCCAATCCCTCCCACTTTTGATTGGTGCCTGTTGTAATGGAAAAGCAACGGAGCACGCCGGATGGTGGACCAGAATGTCCTCGAAGCCGTCCGGAAGTCTTTCTCCATGGCCTCACCGAACTCCTCCCATACTCGGGTTTTTGCTTCAGCGACCACCAAAGCTGCATTCTGCTTGGCCAGCCGGTACCCATCAGCTGCCTCAGGAGTCCCACAGGCCAAAAAGGCCTGATAGGACTCCTTCCTCAACTTGACGGCATCCTTCACCATTGGTGTCCACCAACGGATTCGGGGATTGTCGCCACGACAGGCACCGTCCACCTTACGGCCACAGCTCCGGTCGGCCACCTCAGCAATGGAGGCGCAGAATATGGTCCACTCAGACTTGATGTCCCCCGCCTCGCCTGGAACGTGAGCAAAGTTCTGTCGCAGGTGGTAGTTGAAACGCCTTCTGACAGGGGATTCTGCAAGACGTTCCAAGCAGACCCTCACAATGCGTTTGGGCCTGCCACGTCGGACCGGCATCTTCCCTTAGCATTGGAGCCAACTCACCACCAGGTGGTGATCAGTTGACAGCTCCGCCCCTCCCTTAACCAGAGTGTCCAAGACATGCGGCCGCAAGTCCGATGACACGACCACAAAGTGGATCATCGAACTGCGACCTAGGGTGTCCTGGTGCCGAGTGCACGTGTGGAGACCCTTATGCCAATAACAGAACACCGCTCGGGCTCTGATCGGGGGAGGTGGGCTGGGGCATTCCTCCCAATCACGCATTTCCAGATCTCACTGTCATTGCCCACGTGAGCATTGAAGTCCCCCAGCAGAACGATGGAGTGCCCAGCGGGAGAACTTTTTGGCCTTAATTCTAAGCGGTACGTGTGGAGAAAACGAGGCACCTGATCAATACAATCAAGGAGGAATGAAGGAACGATGAATGCGGCCAAGTACAGGGATATCCTCGATGAAAATCTTCTCCAGAGTGCTCAGGACATCAGACTGGGCCGAAGGTTCACCTTCCAACAAGACAACAACCCTAAGCACAGATAAAATAACGAAGGAGTGGCTTCATAACAACTCCGTACCACTCCGTGACTGTTCTTTAATGGCCCAGCAAGAGCCCTGACTTAAACGCAATTGAGCATCTCTGGAGAGCCCTGAAAATGGCTGTCCACCAATGTTCACCATCCAACCTGACAGAACTGGAGAGGATCTGCAAGGAGGAATGGCAGACGATCCCCAAATCCAGGTGTGAAAATCATTCCCAAAAAGACTCATGGCTGTATTAGCTCAAAAGGGTGCTTCTACTAAATACTGAGCAAAGGGTCTGAATACTAATGGCTTTGTGATATTTCAGTTTTACTTTTTTAATAAATCTGCAAAAAGTTCTACAATTAAGTTTTCTGTCAATATGGGGGGCTCTGTGTACATTAATGAGGAAAGAAAATGAACAAATAATTTTAGCAAATGGCTGCAATATAAAGAGTGAAAATTTTAAGGGGGTTTGAATACTTTCCGTACCGACTGTATATATGTACTGTATATTGTTCAAATGCATGAGGATACTGCTTAATACAGCGTATAGTGAGGTCATTGTTTTCTAAACTGTGTACAGAGCGAGGTATTTAATTAATGAAAAAATGAACTGAAAACTTCCATTTGGGATGACCCGGGAATACCTGCCAAACAGTAGTTTTTACTTTTACTTTAACCTTTATTTCAGACCCAGGGGGATCCATATCACAAAGTAAAAACAACGATTTAAATGACAAACAAGAAATAAAAACAAAATGGATTAAAAAAGACTAGCTCAACTGCGTAGATAAGGTGGTTGATTCGTATGTCACCAATCCTACATCCCGTACCACTTGCATTTAAAATCTAAAGACAAATCAGCCACATACATGTTAAAAGAAAAGGAGACAGAATACCCCGCTGACCAACACCACTGGACACATAAAATGGAGCAGATGTTATATTCCCCCACCTCACTCATTGCCTGATACCAAGATTGTGATTGAGAATCCAGGGACCCCACTTTTTGTCAATTTTAAAAACAATTTGTCATCATGAACACGATCGAATGCTTTAAAAGCATCAATGAAGCACATTAACATTGTAGAGTTTTGTCTATGGTACTGTATCCATCCAAAATCTCCTTTACAGTACATAAACCAGTGACGTGTTACAAGTTTGGTGTAAGAATTAGCATTAGAATTTTGAAAAAAAAAAAACAAAAAACTAAAATATCTTTGTTTCTACATTGCTAAAAGAACTGGGGAGTCGAGTTCCAGGTCAGGTCTAAGTTGCAGGTGCAATAGATGAACATGTCTCAATAATATTTGCAGACTTCATCACAGGAATGTCAAAAATGAAGGTTAGAACCACAGTTTCCCTTTTGTCTGTAAGCTTTACTCCCCAATAAACAGAGTGCAGACAGAAAAACCAGTCACAATCTAATCACAAAGTCTGACATTAGACCGCACAAACAAAACCAAAAAAAACTTTTTAAAAACAAAAACTTTTAACTAAGGCCATGTCCATACATACACAGATATTTTCAAAACGTATACAGTATATTTCTAGCACGAGGTAAAACGATCTACACTCTTCTCCAAAAGTATTAGAACTGTGAGTTCCTTTATTTTTTGCTATAGACTCAAAACATTTGTGTTTGACATCAAAATATACGACATCAGAAACATGCAATTGTAGGTACATCTGATAGAAAATTTAGAGGATGTCATTATTTGTAACAAAATACCAAATATTTAGGTGCGAAAAAAGTACTGCATCAGACTAAAATTGCTATTTATGACAAGATTTTAGTTGAAAATATGCATTAAACTTGTGACCAGCTGAAATCACCAAAGTACTGCATGTTTGTTTTGTGATGCTTTTCCAGCTTGTCAACTTGTCTATTTATGTTGTTGTTTGTTTTCGGGGGGTTCCTTTTCTTTAAATTCTCAGACAAAATGTTTCTGTAGACTTCAGTTTGTTGCTGCCATTGTGTCCTAGATCATCAAAGAAGATTATTGAGTCCATCCCAGAAGAAGCCACGGAAACCCAAATTGGGAAATTACCTCAACTGTGTTTCAGATGAGCTTCGATGTTTGGGATCATGATAAATAATTTTTCTTTCACCAAATTTAGGTTAATCTCTGTCTCATCTGTCCATACTTTGTCCCAGAATTTTTAAGCTCATCCCTGTACTTTTTGACATTCCAATCTAGCCCTCCTAAACACACAAAATAATAACAATAATAATAGGCGGCACAGTGGGCGACTGGTTAGCACATCTGTAAACGCATGATGAAGGTTTTATTAAGTGCTGCTAAATGAAGCACTCTGTGGCCAACTTCAAAATAGAAGCGTTAAATGGCTTTTATGTCCAATGTAGTAATATATTAAGCTTTCATTTTGAAGTTGGCCCTCTCAACTCGTTGGGTGGCTACCTTGACTTCCACTTTTCAGCTGGCCTGACTGCAATGAAAAAAACGCCAGAAGTAAATAGAGAGGGAAAGCACAACTGTCGAATTATTTGCAGTTTGTGACCGTTCACCACTGACCAATCAAGCAGAACAACGGGGAAATACCCTTCCTTGACAATTCACAATATTGATGGGGATTTTCAAATGAAAACTCGATGCTTCCAGCCTAATGTTATTGCGGTTTATGCATTAACTGTATTTGCTTGCATTAGGTTGAAATTTGTGATTGGATCTTGGCAAAAACATATTCTACTGTTAATAGTTTAAATACTCGAGATCATGTCACATATTTCAAATGACACACCAAAAAGTTGCAGACACTGAAGAGTGAGTTTTGGAAAGTCTTCAACTTACACATGATTTCCTGACCAGTTTTAAGAATACATTTTAATGTTTTCGTGTGACCGAAAGGCCAAAATACGATATATGCTTTTTTTTTTTTTTAATTTAAATATCCATGTCCATGTGGACATAGCCTTAGACCGTAACAATGTTTTGATTAAAATGAAAAAACAAACAAAAAACTAAGCATGTTTAATTGTCAACATCATCAGTGTGTTGAGTTTAAACCAGATAGGTTAACAACAAATATCTGATATCTTATGGGAATACAATTTTGTGTATATTTTGCAGAAGAAACGAAAAGAAAATAAGTGATCTAACATACAAGGTTTAGACTATGTGTGTTTTGTCTTGATGATTGTATGTTTCCATACTTAAAAAGGCAGTGCAGCTCAGAAAACCTTTATCATGGCTGAGTGAGCAGGTGTGTGACCCTCTTGATGTGATAGAGCATTCCACTTGCCTGCAAGCCACATTCTCACTGATAGTGATGGCAATAGGGAGAAGCTGCAGATGGAACATAATGCTGGCTACTATGCCAGCCCACACAGATCTCAGCCTTGCTCAAGGGTACCAACTCTTATGACGGCAGGATATATGGAACCCAAAAAAAAAAAAAAAAAAAAAAATACAAAATAAACTGGCAGAACACATCTCGTGCGCACACACACAACATACAGATATATACAGTGGGTACGGAAATATATATTGCAGCCATTTGCTAAAATCCTTAGTTATTTTTCCCCCCTCAATGTACACACAGCACACCCCATATTGACAGATAAAAATGGAATTGCTGAAATTTTTGCTGATTTTCTTTTTTTTTTGAAAAAAAGAAAAACTGAAATACCACACAGCCATAATCAGACCCTTTGCTCATTATTTAGTAGAAACACCCTTTTGAGCGAATACAGCCATGAGTCTTTGGGAATGATGCAACAGGTTTTTCACACGTGGATTTGGAAATCCTCTTCCATTCCTCCTTGCAGATCCGCTCCAGTTCTGTCATGTTGGATGGTGAACGTTGGTGGACAGCCATTTTCAGGTCTCTCCAAAGATGCTCAATAGTTTTAAGTCAGGGCTCTGGCTGGGCCATTCAAGAACAGTCACAGAGTTGTTCTGAAGCCAGTCATTATTTTAGCTGTGTGCTTCGGTTCATTGTCTTGTTGAGACTGCATCTCTGGAGCTCAGCCACAGCGATCTTTGGGTTCTTCTTTACCTCTCTCACCAAGGCTCTTCTCCCCCGATCTAGGAACGTTTCTGGTCGTCCCAAACTTATTCCATTTAAGGATTATGGAGGCCACTGTGATCTTAGGAACCTTAAGTGCTTATACTCACTGCGGGCGTGCTGGAGCCTATCCCAGCTATCTTCGGGCGAGAGGCGGAGTATACCCAGAACTGGTCGCCAGCCAATCGCAGGTCACACATATAAACAAACAACCATTCACACCTACAGAAAACTCGGAGTCTTCAAATAACCTACCACGCATGTTTTTGGGATGTGGGAGGAAACTGGAGTGCCCGGAGAAAACCCACGCAGGCACTGGGAGAACATGCAAACTCCATACAGGGATTTGAATCCCGGTCTTCAGAACTGTGAAGCAGATGTACTAACCGTGTCGCCAAAATAACAACCAGTACATACAATTTAGATTTGTTGCAAAAAAAAAAAAAAAAAAAAAAACACTGTATGCCTAATATGCATATGTACTCATGGAGTTTGTAAGGGATTACAATTATTCCGACAAGGTGTTTTATTTTCTCAATTTTCTTTCCAGTTACTCAAACATCAACTCTGGCACCCAAAATGCGTGAATGTGTAATTCACTACACACTTCTGGAACACACACAAGACTCTGTGGCAGCTGGGCAAACAATAATTTTCGCTTATAAAAAGCATCTGTGTTTTTTGTTGGAATTTTCTAAAATATTTAGATGACATGCGCTATGCTGGCCAAGAAAAAAACAAAATTAAGGGAGTCGCTCAACTAAGCCATTGTCACCAAACGGTCATTTGATGTTCAGTGGTTCTCAAACTTTATTCACCAAGTACCAAAAAGTACTCAAAAAGTATTCAGGAGCTACGTCCTTCGGCTGGCCTGGGAACGCCTCGGGAGAGCTGGATGAAGTGGCTGGGGAGAAGGAAGTCTGGGCGTCCCTGCTAAAGCTACTGCCCCCGTGACCCGACCTCAGATAAGCGGTAGAAAATGGATGGATGGATGGATGAAAGTATTCAGCAAGTACCACCATCATGACCAACAAAACACAGGAGGCCCAAGTATTTAAAAAAATAAACAAAAAAAATTCTTAAAACTAAGTATAACGTGACTGACTAGATCTATGGCTGAATGCTGTTACATTTCCCCTAGTATTGTGTTGTGTGGAGCACAGGCAATAATGGATTAAATGTATGGTCTCCATCATCACCAATATATGGTAAAATTACTGAAAATCTTCAGCAGTAAAAGAATGGTGGAGTATTGTTCGAGAAAATGGTTCTGCTTCTAATTTATTACTGCTGACATTCCAATTTATTGTGATTATTCACTCCTTTGATTTGCATTTGCATGAGAACCAGCCCCTGGATTTGAGTTTGTGCTTGCCTCCTCCTTACCTGATGATGAATGGCATGAACCGGGCAAGTCCCAGAGGTGAAGAGGAGCCATCCATTGTAAACGGGTAGAGTCGGCTGAGGACCAGCAGCAGCAAGAAGAGACTGGGATGCAGCTTCACTTGACCACTGTCACTATACATACATGCATACAGTTATAGACTTTATATCACTTCTAATCATGCAGCAGTGTTTCAATATGTACGTGCAGGCCAATTAAATGCTATGTAATGTTTGAAGTGCAACCAAACTTTTGTTCATGTTTTGTTTCTAAATACATTAAATATTTTTCAAGTGCTTACATAGCAAAGCCTATTTATAGAGCACATTTCATCCAAAAGGTAACAATATGCTTTATAGGATTAAGACCATATTAAAAAGAAGTCAGTAGACCATTAAAATAGTCAAGTCTACTTGAGATAAAAGCATGGATGAGCATCTCCTGGTCTACACATTCAAGCCTTCACTCTAGATATGTTCTTCAGATGGTAGAAGGCAGTTTGAGTAATGATTTGATATGACTGTTAAAGTCAGGTCGGCATCTATGAGTACACCAAGGTTTCAAAATTGGTCTTTGGTTTTTAAAGACAGTGACTCTCGGTATTTACTAACAGCAATCCTCTTTTCTTTATTGCCAAAAACAATTCTCTCAGTTTTGTTGTGGTTTAATTTAAGAAAATTTTGGCTCATTCAGTTATTTATGTGTTTTAGACAATGACAACACCTCAATTGAGCTGTAGTCATCTGGAGACACTGCGAGATATAACTGTATGTCACCTGCATAGCTATGATAGTCAAAATTAAAGTTCTGAAAAATTTGACCCAAGGGTAGCATACACAGGCCGAACAGGATGGGTCGAAGAAATGACCCTTGAGGGACCCCATAGGTCATTGCCATTCGATGAGATTGAACACTTCCAATGGTTACAAAATAACTCCTTTCCTCCATGTAAGACCTGAACCATTTAAGGACTGTTCCATTTAGTCCTACCCACATTTGCAACCTATTCAGCAGGATATTATGATTTACCGTATCAAAAGCCGGACTGAAATCCAACAAGACCAAAATTAACACCTTTCCCGAGTCAGTATTCAACTTTTTATCATTTAGCACTTTGATAAGAGCAGATTCTGTACTGTGATGAGTTCGGAAACCTGATTGAAATTTGTCAAAACGTCGATTTAAATTGCTGACTTCATTAAAAATAACTCAACAATCTTGGCTGTGAAAGGGAAATTTCAGCTGGGTCTATACCTTTGCAAACCTAAATTTTCCAGATTTTAAATTAGCGCCGTGATGTCACGGGGCTGGGGCGTATACCCCATGATATAAACACCATGCGCCCTTATTCCATTCAGTGGCCATTCAGCAGAAAATGCAATTCCTTGTTCATAAATAACTTCACCCTGTTCTATCAGTACAGTGTGCAAATGGCGATGAAACTATGCCCACAACTTGAAAAAATTTATCTTCCTGAACTGTAATTAGGTATGCGTTATTTGGGCACCGTGTCTTGTCATCTCGCATCTTGCTAATATTGCACTGAAGTCTCAATGCTGATGCATCATTATATTTCTAGATCAAGAGAGGAGGATTAGCTGACCTCCAGAAGACCAGGAGGCAACGGCTTGGCTGAATGCCTTTGGATTTGCTAAATAAATAAATACCTAGATAATTGTTTGCCCATATTGCACTGAAGTATACAATGGATTTCTATACACTGCTGCCCACTTGTGTTTAGGACAATAACCACAAATAAAGGAAGCAATGGCAAACATTGGAAGACAATACTATGATTTGCTCTTGGTAGACAAAAATAACATTACATCATTATTTCCAAAAACAACAAAATGCCAAAAAACAGACATTCACCTCTATAAATACATATCTGTTAAATTAGTTTAACAGATATGTATTAAATTAGTTACATAGTTGAATGTTTTAATGTCTACACTTTAAAGTATCACTGTTAAGAGCAGTAATTCTCTCATGTCCTATTGTTTGTTTCAACAATTCTTAGTGCGGTTTAGGTATCTTGATATACTGATGATGATGTGGCGAAGTAAGAAAGTCAAGATTTGGTTCCATGCGAAAACCATGAATATATAAACAACCAGCCAAGGGAGTGAGGGCGATTGTGAGAGTCCTCAATTAATTGGATCCATAGTAAGATAAGAGAGAGATGTTATTAGATGATTCAAATGCTTTTAAAAAGGGAGTTTTCTCCGCGGAGGCAAAGACAAGGCAGGTGAGTCTCTGCAGAGCCGAAAATCTTCTGCAGAAACACAAACCCAAAGTTGGTGTCACATTTACTGCATTCTTTATTCTTCAAGCTGAAGTTGCCTGATTAGGTGAAACTTTTGATCACATCACAGTGTTCTTTTCATGGATTGTCAAGTTGGAGGTTATTGACCTTGTTCCAAACACAAAATGTTTGTTTTGAAGAACAAATTGTTAAAGCTTGCAGTGATTTTATACTCCAATAGTTCTGGTGCATGGACTTAAAAAATATTTTCCACAACAAAATCACAAACAAGAAAGTCATAGCCTTACCTTTCCACTGACACAGCTGCTTCCTTGAGATGGCTCAGTAGAAATGGATACAGGGCTGGGAAACGAGTGAAAAACTCACGACCAGTCATTCTAAGGTGAGACACAGAGGAACAAGGGAAAAAAATTATTGGACTACAAATACAAAAAAAAATAAAAAATTTAAACAAAAGAACCTGCGTTATGGCAGAATATTTCAATCACCTTTTCTCATGCCAAAACTACACAGAGCACAGTACTAGGTTGAAATTATGATGGTAAAAAACAAACAGAAACACAGGTGAAAAAAAATTACTGAAAACAAATCCTATATTGTACTTTCATTAAAGATAAGTCCACCTTTTTAGTTGGAAACTGTTGAACAAAATCAGTTAAAGGTCTACCACTAGCTCTCTCGTGGGACATTACACATAAAACCTGCAGTATGTAAATATTTTTTTGTTAAAACGTCCTTTTCACACCAAGCCACTACTAGATGACACAATGTTGATTAGGACTATCAGTTTCTCTAACATGCTGTATTTTTCAGTATGTATGTTTTTTTTTTTTTTTATATTTAGTGACTGCTGGATTCATTTCCCGCGCTGGCCAACCTGATGATGCACTGAACATGGCGGCACGAAAATGATGCATTTTACCTGCCTTATGTTTTCTAAAAAGCTCGGTTAACATATTTTACGCTTCTGTAGGACAAAATAATAATAAAATAATTACTGTGTAAATGAAAACAATAATCATAGTAATTACTGCGAATTAACAAATCCTCTTTCCGAGGACCCTTTAGCTGCCTAACAAGGTGCCTAACGTAAAATACACGCACTGAACAATGATGCACAAATGCAGCAATAATAGGGAATGACTCACTCTGTCTGCATTATATTTCCTGGGATATTTCTGTCTGATCATTACAAATGCAGACAGGCTTCAATGATAACAAAATACCAGCCGTCTCCATGACCGAAATCCATATAGCTTCCAGAGGACCCCTTAGCTGTCCAAGAAGG
This sequence comes from Phycodurus eques, assembly GCF_024500275.1. Classification (NCBI taxonomy): domain Eukaryota; kingdom Metazoa; phylum Chordata; class Actinopteri; order Syngnathiformes; family Syngnathidae; genus Phycodurus; species Phycodurus eques. The sequence goes on from NC_084535.1 coordinate 21,708,744, forward strand.
TGGCAGACATAAAATAAATGAAGCTCAGCCATGTCCGAGCAAAGCATGTGCAAAACGTAGCAATAATAGGTAATTTACAACTGCCTCTTCCGACGAATCCATCTTTTTTTCCCCCTCACTGGGTGTCCTTCAAAATAATAGAATAAAAATGTTACAGAATGTTGTAGAATCACATACAAGGGGCCCACTACATCATATCGAAGGTTTCTGTTGTTGTAATACTGAATTCCAGCCCAGGGGATGACAGAACTTGCGTATTATAGCTGTGTTGGTTTTGGCGGAAGGAAAAATAGTGTAATTTGAAAGAAAAAACAATCATATGAATACACAAAAAAAGCACATGAAATAACAACATTCAGAATGAATACACAGTGTGACTTTTGCAAGTTTTTTTCAAATAGGAGCAAATTCAGCCTGCCTCAAGGTGAGAGTGCGCATTGACTTATGTGGGGCCACAACCAAACACACACGCACGCCATGCATGTACATGAGGACAGACACACATTTCAATAAAATGACACACACACGCATCAATAAAACACAAACACACATGCATGAGCACAATAAAATGACAAATGTTATATTTAACACAGTCTTGCTTCGGCAACCTCAATTCTACCTCAGGGCTATTTAAGTTTTTATTTCACAATGCTCATCGAAATGAAGTTGTTCCTTCAGGGAAGAGAGCATCCTTACAAGATCATATGACTGGAGAGACTGCCACTGGCTTGCAAAGACATGGGAAGTTATGAATGGGCAACAATCAGATGAAAGGCTGTCATGTTTATGTGTGATTTAAAAGCTACTATAAGGATATGAGAAACTCCTCGCCACTTGTGACCTAACAGATATGTAAGTAAAATGTGATGCCCGAACGAATCACTGTGTACACATGCAAATACCAGATATGCAAACACCAAAGGCATGAAAAAGGTGACAGAAAAACAAAACAAAACAAAAACATTGTCTGGGGGATCCCCGGGCTCCTGAAGAGAATGTTTTTTTTATTTTAACAAATTAAGCAATCTGCAAGACTCTGGAGAGTACAATAAGAGAAAATCAACATGTTTTATTCACGCAGAAAAACATTTATTTACACTGCTTAAGTACATGTTGATGTACAAATTTAGGATTAAAATTAAATTTTCCTAATTTCTTTGCATTTTTTGTTTTGGCCACCAACTTTTTGTTTTAGCCTCCAACTTGAGCCAGGCCTATCTCCACCTGCACCTGATGCCTGCTTCAAGATGTCCCAAAATGTGCCACATGAACAGCATCCTCCTCTACAATCATTATCTGTTTCACTATTACCAACTTCAAAGGCTAATCTCAAATGCATCCTCCAGGAAAATATTAAGTATAATATTTTTCTGTTTTTATTGACCATTGCTAAATTTGAAGTTAGTTCATTTTGTGTTGTCACATAATCCCGAACATCACTCCGTCGCTTAATACATTTAACTTTAACATCCGTAAACTAATTAGATAAATGTAAGCGCATTTCCTAATTAATCCAAAATGTACGAGCGGATTAACTCTTGTTGCCGATGTTACGTGTGCTTTGCTGTCACACTGGGACCACAATCAGGGCAACGACCCGCAGCACCTCAATGCGAAAATATAAAACACCAGTGCAACAAATACGACACTGGCTGATCTGATGAGCCAAAATGTTGAGGATAGATATAGAGGATGTCTGTTCCAGAGGTGGATAGAATAGGCAAATATTGTACTCAAGTAAGAATACTGTTACTTGACAATAATGCGACTCAAGAAGTAGTCCTCCAAAAAATTACTTAAGAGTAAAAAGTACACAGTGAAATAATTACTCAAGTAATGAGTAAATAGTGAGCAAATTCAGATTTTTTTAACCAGAGCATGAACATCACTTTTAAAAATAAATAAATAAATAAATAAATAAATTACAAATAAAATGGAAATTCTCCAAATTCTGATGTTGCTGTGTGTGGTCGTATGTGTATGAACAGTCAAAACTAGAACACAACATCTGCAATTTACTGCATGGTGTTTTCTCAAGTTATAAGTGAGCTGAAATCTGCTGTTTGGGCAGATAGTGCCAGACAAATACTACAATACATGAAAGCTGTTGGTTTTGTTCGTCTAAATCTAAACACGACGAGTTGCACGCCGTTGCCTTCATGGTAACGACGACCTTCACAACATGGCCGCCACGTAGGCACGACAATCAGCCGGGCTGGCTTATCTAGTTTTAATACCTATGCCCAGAAAGCCCAATAGAAGAAGTTGCGTGAGGTCATCTGATTTTGTGTCGTTTGATTGGTGAACTAGACTTAAACGTCACTAGCGCTTAAACTGGATTGGCGCAAACAGCGCCAATGTGGAAGTCGTAGTCTCGCTCACAAAATAGTTGATAAATAAGCAATAATTGATTAATAAAAGTAGTGACCGACATTTAGATCATCGTAATAGAGTAAAGGTACCGTTACTTCTTAACACCAGAAGCGGCGGAAGAGTATTTTTCTGGTCTTGCCAACTCCTGTGATTTATCCAAAGCCGGCCCGAGCGCACAGGCGGAACCTCAGGCCGATGCGCCAGCATATTCGTCCGCCGCGGAGTAATATTCACAATTACATCTGTGTGTGTATGGTGGATGTGTGGAATTGATCTAGCTGCCAGCGTTCATGGAGTACGAAACAGCCTATGACGACAGCGACCCCCTCACTCCCACCTCAGAAAAACTCATCGGATCTGTACGATTCACAGAAATTGCCTATTTTGAGTTCAAAATGGCGAATCTCGCAGAAAGGCGACCGCTTTGCATGTATGAAATACAGTAGTTTGGAAATTACAACATGAGCACATGGGCATGTTCTGCACCCTCCTCTTCCCTCTCTAATGAGAGTCCTTCTTTCAGAAAAGAGCCTGCTCCTTGCAAGTCAAAGGTCAGGGGTGTAACGGACATGCCATTAAAAGATGACACCCAGCACCCCAGTCTCGGGCTACCGCCGCTCTCCCCGCCGAGGTAGACGACCACGGAGTGGCGAGATTCAACTTCGCATACAGACGCTAAGTGAATGACAAGCCAGGAGCATCAAAGTGAGACACAGACATGTGGATTTGCATCCCGACGCCAAGTGAATCACCAGCACCAGGAGCATCAAAGCGGAGACAAAAGACACTGGTTTTGAACCAGAACGCTAAATTAATTAACTTCCACCTCCCAGCCAGACCGGGACAATAGACGGGGTACTAGCAACACCCACAGGCGGTGGAACGCCACTGCAAACGCAGGCTCACTAAGCACAGTTTTCACTGGACTTCACTGGGATCTAATATTTTAAGAACTTTAAATGAACGCCACTAGTGAGTGTATTTCTGAAAACTTGAATGTCAGATGTCGAATCTGTTGTCAACTGAACCAGATGGAATGTTTCACCCCACAACACGAAAGCCACATTGCAAATATTAGTGTTCTCCACAATCACATAACATTTGAAACATTCATTACAGCGATAAAAGAGGTTGGGCTTGTGAAAATGCAAAGCGGAACAATGGTCTCATCTTAAATTCAATAATTAATATTATATTCTACTGGTTTTAAACCACAAATTATACTAAAATGAAATCCAATTCTAGAGGCGCAGTCTGCCTTCCATTTGGTCAAAAGGGGCAGGCCTCGCTCTCTGAAGCGGATAAAAGGACGAAGCTCCTTTGGCTCTCTCTCTCTCGCTATCTCGTTGTTCCATCTGCCAAAGGCCTGGCCCAGCCCGGGGAGCCCCTAACCTCACCACGAGGTGGCGGAGGCTGGGAGACACCAAACTTCCCTGCCGCGCTGCCAAGCGTGGACCGCAGGGAGCACCTGCCAGCTCCCCAAAGCTATCCTTTTGGGTGTGGGCCAGTTTACGGAAAAGGCTCCGATGGGAAGGGATTGCGGTGCGAGTTTTCCCTGACCGCGTGGCAAGCATTGCCACTGCCAGCGCGCCGGCCCACCTGCACTTGAAGTGCATCTTTTTGGCTTTGCTTCGATTTCCTCCAAACCATCCCTCGTGAGCGCTCTTGCCAACCCCCGGAAGGTCGACCCGCCTGCCTGAATTGGTCAACACACGTAAGTCAAACCTGTGGTCTACTAAAAGTACAGATTAATGCATATTTGGGTTTTAAACTAGCGAGAACAGGAATTGCAGCTATACGCATTGACACCCCATGCTCAATCTCACATAAATCAGTTTCCTGTGCCAATGTTCGTCTGTACTGTTTGTTTTGTGTTTTTCTGTATTGCTTACCTGTAGATTCCCCATGTTAGATCTAATTAAATTTTCCATAAAATTCACTACCTGCATTGTTGTGTGTGTTTGGGTTCGAGCAAAGACTCTTAGGAAAATTTCTGAAAGTGTAGCATCTTTCAGATTACGAGACTGACAAAAAGGTTTCTCGTCACTTTCCCTAAATTTTATCCACATAAAAAGTGACGTGGTACCCCTTTTACTAGATAAAATAGCTTAATTTATAACACTGTAATTTAAAATTAGGCGTCGCTTCCAGCTCATTCTTTTCTCTGAAATTAATTACATTTTTATTTAACCCGTATACGCTACAGGAATTATGTCAGTGCTGATTACCATGTATGCAGGGTAAGAGGTCGTGGAGGAGGAGAAAGAAGTCAGTTAGAGGTACTATATAAAACAACAAAAACAAACAAAACAACTGTTTCAGTTTGTGGAGCAGAGACGCACATTCAGACTGAAACAAGTCAAGACAGACTTTGCTACATACAGTAGATTAAAAGTCTACACATCCCGGTGTACCCCCAGCCCCCCTCTCTTTTCATCACAATCGCCAGAGACAGCGCCGTACTGGCCGGTAATGTCAGAAACTGGATTTTTTTTCTCCCCTAATATCTGGAACAATCGATGTTACGGCCGTAATGAGTCATCTTTCAGTTATTTCTGTAACAACATGCGGACGTTCGGTAACATTCGGCACCTCTGCATTTTCCACAACCTGGAAAACTATCATTTAAAAAAAATAATAATCTTTTAAAGGGAAAGGGCTCAGGGCTGATCCGTGATGCACTCCCACCTCCACCTTAAACTCCTCTGTCACACCAACAGCACACCTCACCACTGTTCTGCTGCCCTCATACATGCCCAGTATTATTCTAACATACTTTTCTGTCACTCCAGACTTCCGCATGCAGTACCACAGTTCCTCTATGGGTACTCCGTCATACGCTTTCTCTCGATCACCAAAGACACAATGTAGCGCCTTCTGACGTGCTCTGTACTTTTCCATCAACATCCTCAAGGCAAACAATCCATCTGTGGTACTCTTTCTAGGCATAAAACCATACTGCTGCTCGCAAATCTGTCCTGCGTCTCGCTTCCACGACTCTTTACTTCATCGTGTGGCTCATCAACTTTATTCCTCTTTAGTTCCCACAGCTCTGCACATCGCCCTTGTTCTTAAAAATGGGCACCAGCACACTTTTCCTCCATTCCTCAGGCATCTTCTCACCCGCTAGAATTCTGTTGAACAAGCCTTTCTAACTTACTAATCATTGCCACTTCCCGGTCCACCACACTTGGCATAGTCCCCACATTAAATTCTAGGCTCTGTGCTTTCCTCTTCTCTTTCTGCCTAAGAACCCGCTTTTCACCTCTCCTTTGTCGTCGACCCACGGAAGATGAATTTCCACCGGCAACCTGCAGGTTAACGGTGCTGGGGGCGGATGTTGTTAACTTGGGGCACGACCGATCCGGTATGAAATTCTTTAGATGAACGCTCATATTTGTTTGGCAAAGTTTTAAGCCGGATGCCCTTCCTGACGCAACCATTTGCATTTATCCGGGCTTGAGACCGGCATACAGTTTGCACGGGCTTGTGCCCCCCATAGGGCTGCATTTAACCAAATCGCATTAAAACTCATGTTAAATGGGAGTCAGCACTGATTAACTACACATAAAGTTCATCTTTTCCAGTCGTATGCTATTACTGACATTTTTTGCTTTCGAGCAGCAGCCTGAATGTTTTCTGCTAACACTGCCTGTTATTTGGAACTTTTCATAATTCCCTCCATTATCCCTCCCTACAAATTGATTTAGGCCTGGGTTCCAGCTTAAGAAAAACAGCTGCAAAGCATGTTGCTGCCACCTCCATGCTTCACTGTATGTGGTGTTCTTTCGGTGATGAGCAGTCTTATGTTTGCGTGAAACAGACCTCTTGATATTATGGCCAAAAAGTTCAAACTTGGTTTCATCGGACCGTATCACAATTTTACCACATGTGTTTGGTAGATTTCAAAAGCGTTTTTGGAAGATTTAGCTGGGCTTGGATGTTATTCTTTGGAAGAATGTCTCCATAGCCTATATATACTGGTCAGGGAGGCTACCAAGTGGCCGACAAGTACTGGCTGTTCATCTCCTGTCTGAAGAAGACTGGAGATGTCTTCTTCGTCGTCGTCAGTCTTCTTCAGATGGGAGATGTACAGCCAGTACTTTCCAGAAATTTCTGCAGCTCCGTCAATGTCGCTGTCGGCCTCTTGGCAGTTTTCTTCATGTCTTTTCATAATTTTTTTAGGGATGGCTAGTCCATGCTAATGTCAATGATGTGCCATATTTACTCCACTTAATGACTTTCTTAACTGTATTTCATAGTATATACACTGCCTTGAAAATTCTTTTGTACTCTTCTGGTGAATGATACCTTTGAATAATGAGAGCCATCTGATGCTGCGGAAGCTCTCTGCGGCTGGTGGATTCTAACCTAAATTGTGACTAACAAAAACGTCAGAAAAGCATAGCAGTGACTTTATTAAGGGTTAATCATAGGCACTTTAAATTGTGACAGGTGTGTGCTGACTACCATTTAACATGAGTTAGAATATGATTGGTTAATTTTGAACACAGCAACATGCCCAATTATAAGAGGGTATGCACACTTGTACAACCACATTCTCAGTTGTTTATTTTTACTTGCCATCTTTAAACTATATTTTTTTTCAATTGTAAAGTTTATTGGCCACTTTAATGGTCAAACAAGTTTTAAAATGATTTATATTGGTGTCTGTTTTATATCTCTAAAATATGGCATTTGAATAGGGGTGTGCAGACATTTTATAGACGTATAACGTTACATGCAGGATGCATTATATGCAGTTTCTACAGGCGTGATAAGGCTGGATGCTGAGATGGAACTGAGTAAGCAATCTCTCTGTGTCAGCTGGTTGTATTTATGGTAAAGATGATATCACACCGACATCAATGCAAGGTCACGAAGCAGAGAGGCCTAAGTCTGGGCTCAGTTAATGGAGCAGTGATCCACAAACACTACATCTGGATTCAAGTAAAATACACGGGTGGAAATTCCTGCAAGACGAAAGAAGCAAAGTCTCATAAAACACCACCCATGCAGTAAATAAATAAATAATAAATTAAAATGTTTTTTAAAATAAATAAAATAATGTACTGCAGTGAGCTTTCTTACAGCAATAGAAGACCCACATACATAAACAAGGACTAAGCGCCATCATGAAGTGTTTGGTTAATTGTGTGGAATTGACTGTTGATTAGTCGTATCTTGAAGTGATTGAAAAAAGAAATAAGTTAACTAACTAAAATAACTGTTGATTCCTAAGTTTATAGTCCAAACAAAAACATGACTTCAACTCAGGGCTGACCTTCTCTATGGCAACTCCGAAGGGCACAATTAATTTGCTCAGCTCATTCTGGAGGAGTTCAGAACTTTCAACAGATCCACCCCCACATAAAAATAATAATTAATTGATGGATAATATTTAAATCCAGCCCTATGGGGGGCACAAGCCAGTGCAAACTGTAGACTGGATAAATGCAGAGGATTGCGTCAAGAAAGGCATTCGGTTTAAAAGTGCCAAACAAATATGAGCATTCATCCAAAGAATTCCATACCGGATCGGTCGTGGGCCGAGTAAACAACATCCACCACTGGCGCCGTTAACTGGTGGAAATTCAGCTACTATGGGTCGAAGATGAAGGAGCGATGGAAAGCGGGTTCTTAGGCAGAAAAAGAAGAGGAAAGCACAGAGCCTAGAACTGAATGTGAGGACTTTGAATGTTGGGACTATGACAGGAAACATTCGGGAGTTGGTTGACAGGATGATGAGGAGAAAGGAAAAGGCAGTAAGGCTAGAAGTTTAGGGGCAGGGTTCAAATTATTTTACCATTAAAGGAGTTGAACAGACTATCAGATCAAGTGATGAAGCTGAAACTTAAAATTTAGGGTGTTATGTATAATGTGATTAGTGGCTATGCCCCACAGGTAGGATGTGACCTAGAGGTGAAAGAGAAATTCTGGAAGGAGCTAGATGAAGTAGCTCGGAGCATCCCAGACAGAGAGAGAGTTGTGATTGGTGCAGATTGTAATGGAGATGTTGGTGAAGAAAACAGGGGTGATGAAGAAGGAAAGGAACTTGGAGGGACAGATGGTGGTGGACTTTGCAAAAAGGTTGGAAATGGCTGTAGTGAACACTCTCTTCCAGAAGAGGCAGGAACATAGGGTGAGCTACAAGACCGGCGGTAGAAGCATGGAGGTGGATTACATCTTGTGCAGACGACGCAATCTGAAGGAGGTTACTGACTGTAAAGTAGTGGTAGGGGAGAGTGTGGCCAGACAGCATAGGGTCGTGCTGTGTAAGATGACTCTGGTGGTGGGGAGGAAGATTAAGAAGACAAAGGTAGAGCAGAACCGTGTGGTGGAAGTTTCCTCCCATATCCCAAAAACATGCATGGTTGGTTGATTGAGGACTCTAAATTGCCCTTAGGTGTGAATGTGTGCGCGAATGGTTGATTGTTTATATGTGCCCTACAATTGGCTGGCGATCAGTTCAAGGTGTACCCCGCCTCTCGCCCGAAGATAGCTGGGATAGGCTTCAGCACCCCCGCGATCCTTGTGAGGATAAAGCGGTACAGACAATGGCTGGATGGAGGGAGATTCTCCAGAGCCAATCAAGGAAAATAGTCAAAAGTTCATTCGGTTAACTTGTGTACGTTAACAGATGGGGAGCACAATAATTTTAAAGAGACTTACTGAACTGCAGTCAGTTTCCTTGTTAATTCACAATTTTCTAGCAATTTCAATTGATGAATAATGCGGATTTTAAGATATGACAGAAAACAGTGAACAAAAAGCACGCAGACGTTCTTCTGCATCTTATGTTTTAACTACTAAACTCTGCCACATGCACATGAAAATAAACCCACGCTGTAATAATAAAGACGAATCCAGCAGTCATAAGGTGGGAATACCACATCACGATTGACTCATGGTTACAAAGCATTCAGAAGTCTTTAAAGTGAGTCAATAGAAACATAGTAAAATGCTTGTGAAAAAGTCTAAAATATCAACTGGGTTTAATAGACATACATACTGTCCAACAGCTAAACAGACATTTTTTATTGTCCATAGCCTGCAGTGATTGTAATCATTGAATTATAAAATCATCGATCACCCAGAAACAGTTGCACAAGCCAAAGTTTGTCAATCTTCTCATCAACTTAGATAAAACATAAAAAATATAGGTGAAAACAGCACTTGTTGTTTGATAAGAAGCTCCCTATAAGCTTTCACAGATCATTTGATTGTTACTGCCATATGTAACCAATAGTCATTTGGAATATCATTGTCCTTCAAATAAGACACTTGGGGCTTTATTTACCAAGATCCCAAATAGTGGGGGGTGAATTGTGCATTTGCTCTCACAGATTCTGTGAGCTTTTGGTTGGTGTGGTGAGCGTGATTTACTAATATTGCAATCTCTTACTAAAATTTCGAATAGCTTTTGCTAACTTGCGTGTTTATTCACTCTAACAGATTGCGTGCATTATTGGCAACAGGTGTGAAAGTGGTACAGACGGCCATATTTAAAATGACGTTTTTTCTTTAGGTAGCTTTGACAGTTTTAACGATGGAAAATTTGGGAGAGCATTACAAGAGCAAAATGACGTTTGAAGTGATGGAATTTAAAGTATGAGAGAAAGAGTCAAACAAACATATTACTGACAAAATCGATCACTGCGGTAATTTGGGGGAACCCAGCAACCCCGAATGTGTTGTATTGGAACGGCAAGGTCAAACCTTTGTTTTTGTTATATACTGAAGACATTTGGGTTTCAGATCAAAAGATGAGTATGAGGCAAAAGTTCAGAATTCCAGCTTTTATTTCATGGTATTTACATATAGATGTATTAAAGAACTTTTGTTTAAAGCCACCCACTTTTCAAGTGAGCAAAACTATTGGAACAGACATTATTAAAATAACTTATAAAGTGAATAACATTTAATATTTGGTGGCATAACCCTTACTTGCAATAACTGCCTCAAGCCGGCGACCCGTTGATTTCACCAGACTGTTATATTCTTCATTTGAAATGCTTTTCCAGGCCTTTATTCCAGCCTTTTTCAGTTCTTGTTTGTTTCTGGAGGTCTCCTCTTCAGGAGGTAAAATGTATACTCTATTGGGTTAAGTTCCGGTGACTGACTTGGTCAGTCTAAGATGACCAAGTCAGTCCCCTGATGCAGTCCTTTGCTGTGTTGCAGTGTGTTTTGGGTAATTGTCTTGTTGCATGACGAAGCTTCTGATTAGTTTGGAAACATTTTTCTGTAAATGGCCAGACAAAATGGTTTTGTAGACTTCAGAATTCATTCTGCTGCTACCATCATGAGTTACATCATCAATAAAGACTAGTGAGCCAGATGCAGCCATGCAAGCCAACCCATGACATTACCTCCACCATACTTCACAGATGGGCTCGTGTGTTTTGGATGCTAAAACCTTTGCTTCATATTCATCTTTTGATCTGAAACCCAAATGTCTTCAGTAAGCAATAAAAACAAAGGAATTGACCTTGCCATTGCATTTTATTTGTATTTGAAGTAAGAATAATGTGCACATAGGAGCTCAAACAGCAGGAAATACTGTACCTTTCATCTTCATTTGCAGTGACCTTGAGAAAATTGGATTAAAAAAAAAAAAAAAAAACACTCTAGTGTTACAATAGTGTCCCCTGGTGGTGTTAGACAACCACTGCATAGTAATATTTTACGTTGCTTACTCAAAATGTTTATATCCTGACTCATAAATTGGCTCAAAGTTGAAATTCAAAAATATAGATTGCTCAGAAAACTCTTCTGCAACTAGCCATTGTTACCTTTCGATACGATTTACACAATTCGTGCTTGAATGACTACTGTTTTATATAAACACCTGGTCAATACAAACATTTCATTCCACGCCAGCAAGGGAAAAGAAGCGGACCTGTTTTTTTTTGAGTGTTCATCCCTCCCTTTCTTCACTCCAAAGATTCTTGTGATCAGAGTGCTGAAGAGAAGAGTTGAAGAATTCCTTACCTGTAATAAAATAAGTGGAATATGGAGGGAGTATGAGGATAGAAAACATGACAATAAAAGTAAAGCACACACGTCAGCATCTTCATGCAGTTTTACAGCTAATATCTGCATAATATGTTAGCTTTTTAAGACCAAACTCATACAAAAGGGAGCACATTTTGCTTCAATAGCATCACACAATGTCAATGTTAACAGCAACACAGGTTTGTAAAGGTTAATCAGAGTACACATCAAATAGCTGGTGATTTGGGGTTTTCATGAATATCCACCTTTGGGTGTCTAAAATAAACCTCTCAGTTTTGTGTAGTTTTGTTCTTCTATTTACTGAAAAATAAAGTAGCCATGTCATATTTAAGATGTCACACATTATTTGTGCAAAGCTAAGGGGGAAAAATGCATGGAAACTCACTGCCCAGACAGGAGAGGTGAAGCCAAGTATAGCAGCCTGCATTCCATCCGACACAAAACAAATTATGTTTTCTCCCAGACGAGTGTCTCTGTAAAGAGCTCTCAGGATGTTCAGAGCGTGGACCTGTAATGATAGTATTTAAGCATTCAGTTGGTACAAGACAAGAATTTAAGAATTGCACATGTCTGGCCATTAAGTCACAGAGTTGTTAATATACTGCAGCCAGCAAAATGCTACTACAGCCACAGATGCCAAAGGTGCACAAGCTGATTTGCTCTTATCAAAAGTCTGTTAGGCACTAAAATTTCTGAAATGACACCATAGCAAGATTACGGTAGGGAGACCAGTCAATAGATGAAATGACAAAATGACAAACCTGAGGAACAGTGGAACTGTCAGTATTTCTGTCAGCAGCAGGCATGGCGAGGGTAATCAGCTCTCTCATGGTCCTTTTTAACAGACTGCAACTGGAGGATTTTGGCTCAGAATTGACAAGAGCCTGCGTACAACAAACAACACATAAGAAATACAAAAGAACCAAAACAGAAACAAGAATACTTCCGTATAATCATGCTGGGATCCCATAACTTTCCCATAACTTCATTGTGTGGCTCAACTGCTTTTCCATTTTTCATGCTTTTAGTGCCTTTCTAACTTCCCCCTTCTCAATCATTCCTACTTCCTGGTCCACCACACTTGCCTCTTCTAGTCTTCTTTCTCTCTCATTTCCCTCATTCATCAACTCACCAAAGTATTCTTTCCTCATTCATCAATTCCTCAAAGTATTCTTTCCATCTATCAAGCACACTACTGGCACCAGTCAACACATTTCCATCTCTATCCTTAATCACCCCAACCTGCTGCACAACCTTCCCATCTCTATCCCTCTGTCTGGCCAAACTATAGATCTTTTTCTCCTTCGTTATTGTCCAACCTGGCATACAGGTCATCATATGCCTCTTGCTCGGCCTTTGCCAAGTTTTTATTTTTGCTTATAAATTAAAAAGAAAACTAATAATCACATGTATATGAAACTTTGCTCAACACTTTTTTTTTTTTAAATTTATTTTACCTTTGCTGGTGTCGCAGTGTTACAGCATGGGCAAGTATAACTGCTAGTGTTGTGCTCAAGACCACACTGTCTGAGACTTACCTGAGACCAGAACTCACAGAGACCAAGAAAAAAAGCAAGACTTTAAGGAGTCAAGACAAGCCTACACTTACATCACTAATAACTGCTAAGATAACGAGCTCATTGGTGTTTGATTGTTACTGCTGACAGAGAGGAATGCTGAAGTGGTAAGGGCTATTCTTTGCTCACTTAAACAACATCACCGGTCTGCATACTTTCACTTACAAAACATCAATGGCCTCTGTCCATCCCTCACCCCCCGCTACTGTCCTTGTTCAGAACCTCGTCACTTCCCATCTCGATTACTGTAAATCTCGTCTGTATGGGCTCCCCGACAATTCGCTATAAAAGCTACAGCTTGTCCAGAACTTTGCCGCCCTTGATCATAGCCTCGTTACCTCCCGCCTGGATTCCTGTAAATCTCGTCTGTTTGGGCTCCCTGACAAGTCACTATAAAAACTACTGCTTGTCCAGAACTCTGCCACCCGTATCAGCACAACCCCCCCAGGATTTGAGTCCCTGGCGGCGTAGTGTGTTACTGATGGTAGCCTTTGTCACTTTGGTCCCAGCTCTCTGCAGGTCATTCACTAGGTCCCCCCTATGTGGTTCTGGGATTTTTGCTCACCGTCCCTGTGATCATTTTGACCCCACGGGGTGAGCTCTTGTGTGGAGCCCCAGATCGAGGGAGATTATCAGTGGTCTTGTATGTCTTCCATTTTCTAATAATTGCTCCCACAGTAGATTTCTTCCCACCAAGCTGCTTACCTATTGCAGATTCAGTCTTCCCAACCTGGTGCAGGTCTACAATTTTTTTGCTGGTGTCCTTTGTCAGCTCTTTGGTCTTGGCCATAGTGGAGTTTGGAGTGCGACTGTTTGACGTTGTGGACAAGTGTTTTTTATACTGATAATGAGTTCAAACAGTTGCCAGTAATACAGGCAATGAGTGGAGGACAGATGAGCCTCTTAAAGAAGAAGTTACAGGTCTGTGAGAGCCAGAAATCTTGTTTGTAGGTGAACAAATACTCATTTTCCACAATAATTTGATACTAAATTATTTAAAAATCAGACTGTGATTTTCTGGATTTTTTTTTCTCATTTTGTCTCTCATAGGTGAGGTATACCTATGATCCAAATTAAAGGCCTCTCTCATCTTTTTAAGTGGGAGAACTTGCACAATTGGTGGCTGACTAAATACTTTTTTGCCCCACTGTTTGTATAATGCGCACTATTGACTTTTTGACAATGTTTTTTGGAAAAAGATTTACATTATACATGAGAAATTACACGGAAGTTCCACATGAAAGCCCAGCTTGGAGCGCTCAACATGGATACAGGCTACCCTCGTTGTCGGAGACCACTCTGGAAATCGGGGAGTTCGAGAAGATTAAAAATCCACCCGAATGCAAAAGGAAAACCACTTATTATCCAAGTGGAGCAAAGAGGTCCACATTTTTAGTGTCGTGGCTCCATACGTAATGAAAACCAGCACTGCATTGACTGGGTGCACAATGTATTGCTTACAATGGGCGATATCATACTAAAAGCTTGAAAGCTTGAAATACACAGTATTAAGTATGAGTAAAGTATGTAGAAATATAGAAATAATGTAGTCATGGAAAAAAATTTTTACCCCTTGTTTCTTACATTTTTTGTTCATTCTTAATGCCACAGGCAAATAAAGGCACCTTTTTTGGACAAATTTAATGATGACACTGAAAATAGCTCATAAGAGTTTAATATAGAGCTGATTAGCTCCAGCCATTTTCCATGGTTTTCTTGATGATAACCAAAATTATATTTAATAATACAACCCCAATTCCAATGAAGTTGGGACATTGTCTTAAACAAATAAAAACAGAATACAATGATTTGCAAATCATGTTCAACCTATATTTACTGGAACACACTACAAAGGTATTTCATGTTCAAACTGATAAACTATTGTTTTTAGAAAATAATCATTAACTTAGAATTTTATGGCTGCAACACGTTCCAAAAAAGCTGGGACAGGGTCATGTTTACCACTGTGTTACATCACCTTTTCTTTTAACAACATTCAATAAACGGGAACTGAGGACACTAATTTTTGAAGCTTTGTAGGTGGAATTCCTTCCCATTCTTGCTTGATGTACAGCTTCACCTGTTCAACAGTTCGGGGTCTCCGTTGTCGTATTTTACGCTTCATAATGTGCCACACATTTTCAATGGGACACAGGTCTGGACTGCAGGCAGTCCAGTCTAATACCTGCACTCTTTTACTACGAAGCCACGCTGTTGTAACATGTGCAGAATGTGGTTTGGCATTGTATTGCTGAAATAAGCAGGGGCGTCCATGAAAAAGACGTTGCTTGGATGGCAGCATATGTTTCTCCAAAACCTGTTTGTACATTTCAGAATTAATGGTGCCTTCACAGATGTGTAAGTTACCCATGCCATTGGCACTAACACAGCCCCATACCATCACAGATACTGGGTTATGAACTTTGAGTCCATAACAGTCCGGATGGTTCTTTTCCTCTTTGGCTCATCGGACCACAGAACACTTTTCCACTTTGCATCAGTCCATCTTAGATGACCTCGGGCCCTGAGAAGCCGGCGGCATCTCTGGGTGTTGTTGATAAATGGCTTTTGCTTTCCATCGTAGAGTTTTAAGTTGCAGTTACGGATGTAGCGCCAAACTGTATTTACTGCCATTGTTTTTCTGACGTGTTCCTGAGCCCATGTAGTGATATATTTTACACATTGATGTCGGTTTTTGATGCAGTGCCGCCTGAGGGATCGAAGGTCACGGGCATTCCATGTTGGTTTTCAGCCTTGCCGCTTACATGCAGTGATTTCTCCAGATTCTCTGAACGTTTTGATATTATAGACCGTGGATGATGAAATCCCTAAATTTCTTCCAATTGTGCGTTGAGGAACATTGTCCTTAAAATGTTCGCCTATTTTCTCACGCACTTGCTCACAAAGAGGTGAACCTCGCCCCATCTTTGCTTGTGAATGACTGAGCAATTCAGGGAAGCTCCTTTTATACCCAATCATGGCCCCTACCTGTTTCCAATTAGCCTGTTCACCTGTGGGATGTTCCAAACAAGGTGTTTGATGAGCATTCCTCAACTTTCTCAGTCTTTTTTGCCACCTGTCCCAGCTTTTTGGGAATGTGTTGCAGCCATCAAATTCTAATTTAATGATTATTTGCTAAAAACAATCAGGTTTATCAGTTTGTAGTGTATTCAATTAAATATAGGTTGAACATGATTTGCAAATCATTGTATTCTGTTTTTATTTATGTTTAACACAACATCCCAACTTCATTGGAATTTGGGTTGTACAATTCCAAATTATTCTTCCCAACACTGATAGTACTTTTAGGTGCCTGATTTAGGAAACTTAGGAATAATTGTTGTTGGAAATGAACAAAAGGGAATATTCCGGACTCTTCTTAATACCAACATATTGTATACTGTGCAGACAGTATATCAATGCCAAGATGGATGATGACATACCAAGAGCTTTACTGGCCGAGATAATTTGTATGTGTCCAGGGGGGTTAATGTAGGAGCAAGGCTGGTGTGTTCGTTATCTCGAGGAGGGAGTTGATACATCTGACCTTAGTTATTATTAAGAATTGGGACAGAGAGATATGGAGAGATGAAGGTAGGAGGAGAGGAGAAGGACACCAGGTTTGGTCCTTACAAAGCCTCGGGCCTATGGGATTGAGAGGAGGTGGAAGGAAAACACAGTCTGGTTCCTGTGAAGTGTGTGTTGGATTGGTCAGACCAGAGAGAAGTGAGTGCAGGAGGCAGCCTTCCCGGATCTGTCATTCCAAGAGTAAGGAATGCAGACCAAACCTCTGCCAAGGTGTGGAATTCATCTTCTCCTCAGACTATTTCCACTGCGATGGTCTATTATTTAGCTGACATCTTCAAATATCTTTTTTTTTTTTTTTAAATATATATCCTGGACTTTTGTTATAGTTACCACTACTACTAGCCAGAGATGTATCGATTCAGGATTTATATGATCGTATCTACATTAAAACTGGAGCTGTACAGAAAACAATTTAAGAATACATTGCGATTGGCTGGCAACCAGTTCAGGGTGTACCCCGCCTCCTGCCCGGAGATAGCTGGGATACGCTCCAGCGCTCCTGCGACCCTTGTGAGGATAAGCGGCTCAAAACAGGATGGGTGGATGGATCATATAGCCATATTTTATACATCGCTGCTTTTTGTTTTGATCGCCAAGTTGGCAGTCAAGTTTTATCAGACAAGAAAGTGGCATTAAAACAGCCACATTTTATATAAAATATATTCTTTGTTGCTAAAATGACAGTTTTAAAAATGACATTGCGTTAAAGAAATGGGAACAATCTTCGTGAAGGGCCTCTTAGAGATATGATTATCTACATGTACTGTAAGTATGCATACTGTAAGTATGCATCTGGCATGGAAGCCATAAATATAGATGAGGTGTAGCAAAATGCCTTTTAAACAGTGTTACTTTCTTGTGGTTCAGTTCAGTGTCTCAAAACACAGTAGTTGGATACATATAAACATTGTTTGAGGATTGTCGGTGCATCTTTACAACAACAAAAATAAATAATCACAGGCAATGATGACCACCACAAATTATATTGTTAATTTTTGTTCTTAATGCTACATGCTTTAAAGCTTTAAAGTTTGTTCTTAATGCTACATGCTTTAATGCTTTAAAGTTCAGTCAACAATTATCAATTTCTAGCAATTCTGATAATCTTCAATAAATTATAAAATAAAGAATTAAAAAAAAAAAAAAAAGTCAAGCATCATCACCTGAATATAGAAGGGTATTCCAGCGCTGCGTCGTGTGGCACACAATTTGGACGACTGGTCACTTGATTTGACCTCTTCCAAAACCTCGGACAGCCAGCATGCTGGAAGCTGTTGCAGAACTTTACTACCACTCCTTTCACACACACACACACGCACACACACACACACACGCACACACACACACACACACACGCACGCACACAAAATATGACCATGGGTGTTCGTCCTCATTGGAGGATTTTAATACATAGTTTAACACTCTTTTCCAAATACTTTGCACAGGTGTTTGGATAAAATGTCTTAAGACTCACAAGTCAAAAAATACCAGAATAAAGAATCAGGACAAATTAAATATATAGTTGATATAAAAAATCTATACACCCCTCTTCAAATGGGAGGGTTTTGGGATAGGGATGTCCCGATCCGATTATGTGATCAAAAATAGGGGTCGATCACGTGGTTTTCAGCTGATAGAGTTCAAGTGAAAAAGATCGTTTTTATTAATTTTCTGACATTTTAAATGTCACAAAGTGACAAAATAATCATAATTAACAAAATAATCCAAAGGCACAATGATCTGGCCAAATGGAACAGTAACAGCTTCATTTTATACCACACAATGTAACCTTTTTGGGGGGGAGGGTTATTATTCGAAAGGCAGACGCCATGTGTGCGTGACACACACAAGACAGTCTGCCTTGATACTATTGGCCCGTTGCACCATGCTAGTTTGGAACATTGGAAACATGACACGGACCGCCTATAAAACCTTTATGGGCCATTTGCGTGTATAATGTATAACCACACCATACATACATACATAGATACATACATTTTCCATACCGCTTATCCTCACTATGGGCGTTCTGGAGCCTATCCCAACTGACTCTGGGCGAGAGGCGGCGTACATCCTGAACCGGTCACCAGCCAATCGCAGGACACATATAATCAAACAACCATTCATACAATTTAGAGTCTTTAATTAACCTACCAAGCATGTTTTTGGGATGTGGAAGGAAATCGCAGTACACGGAGAAAACCTACACAGGCACGGGGATAACATGCAAACTCCACACAGTGGAGGCTAGATTTGAACCCGGGTCCTCAGAACTGTGAGGCAGATGTGCTAAACAATATTATTAACTGTTACTTTCCATCCTGTTACTCAAATAAGAAGTTTTAAGTACAAAAAAAAAAAAAGACAAAAAATTAAGTTGTCTGAGTTGGGCCAATTCAAATTTTGCTGTTGTAGTTCAATACAGTATATGTGTATTATCAAATTTAGAGCAAAAAAAGATAGAACTTTGAAATTTGTTTCCACACACTTTTTTTTAAATTCTCTTTCTTAATGCAATGCCAAGGTATCGGATCGGAACTCGGTATCGGCAGATACTTAAAATCAAAGACTTGGACTATGCTGCAAAAAAATGTGATCGGGAGATCCCTAATAATAATCATAAGCCTAACATAATTCATTTTAAAACTTTTTCCACCATGAATCCCCCCAAAATTGACTTAATAATTTTAGGCTCGTTTTCTGATGAAATATTAGATGTTCGGACAGATTTTAGCCTGCCCACAATTTGGATACATGAGCCTGTCACAGCCAGTAGACGGACGGTAGAAGGTGAGGCCATTTCTCATTGGACTTCTATGCATTCTACGGTGTAACTGTTGCCTATATTGAAAGTCTGGATGTTTTTTTAATACAATAATGAGTGAAAATAGTGATTGTGAAACATGGTAGAAGGCTTGTAGTTTAAAAAGAAAAAATTATTGTTGAAATGCCTCCTTGAGGAAAGAATATAGCTACGTCATCCCACATGAAGTACAGTAAATCTTGTAGATTCCTTTCTGCATGTCATCTTAATTTAGTATAGATTGCATCACAATTGCCTCCCTTTTTATGCCCAAGTACACCTCTAAAAATATCAGAACGATCGGCTCGGTATTTATGATTTTATCGACGCGTTTCCACATCAGACACGATCATCTACACATAAGGAAGTGCTTTGCAAATTCATTTCCGCATATATACACGCCTTTCGTCAGCTCAATTTTGCATTGATTACACCACATATACCTTTAAGATGTTCCAATAGAGTTCCTACAGATCACAAAAGCGTTTCTGTTGGTGACAATGTGTGAAAGATGCAGATTTTGGTGGCAGGCTGACGAGGGTATCTCCCGGCTAAAAGCGTTATGTCGCCTTATGTCCCAAACGCTGCGGCCGATCTGAGCCTGGCGTGCTTGTATCGTTTTAATGACGGCACGGTAATAAATTAGGGATTTTTCAGCATATTGAATTAGCGATAGTCGATTGAAAATAATTTTGGGGTGCTAGCTGTTATTCATGTTGTAGTGCAATGATATATATGACAGCAATATAAGGTATACCAACTTGAACAAAGCCGCGTTTGACAACTCAAGCAAACAGTCTTTTTTTTTCGGGTTATTTCCGAAAAAAGTTGTCATTTTGGAGGTGGAGAATTCCACCCGACAGCTACAATATATAAAATATGAGTTAATATTGCCACTTTATAGTATAGTGCATTCCTTTGTCCACACCGGCTATACAGTGTCTCGAGTCCTTGTTTTTTTTTTTCGTTTTTTTTTTCTTTCAAAAACTTTGTAATTTGTAATGGGAGCAAAGGAAAGTGAAAGTCATGTTAATGAGACAAAGAATAAGAAATTATGGGGGGTGAGAAGGAAGAGGAAAAAGCACAAAAGAAACACCGTCTGAGAGTGCAAACATGGTCGAGCACACCAATGGCAGCTGCAAAGACATCACATCAAAAGGCTGTGGTTTAGTACCCTGCAATCAGCACCCCATAACCCAGCACACAGTCTGGATACTATCCACACACACTTCCCTTCCTGAAACACACACATGCATACACACAAACCCATAGGATGTGTGCACGCGTGCGCACGCATGAAAATGTACAGCCCGCAGTCAACTTGGAATATTCCATGTATTTCAAGGATTATTTGGAGTAACAGTTATCTTATTGTTGATGTTGAACCAGACACGACAAGTGGGCAAAAGTAACTTTAGTTTCATTTAAATTGGTTATTTTTATGTTGGTTTTCCGTTGGCTTCACACGATCAGGATTTTAAAGTTCAAAGAAGCTGATAAGCGATCTGTGTGCTAACCTCAATTAAGTCAAGGCATTTCAATTCCACAAATTCATATTAATGTTTCAAAGAATAAATCAATTACTAAATTATTAAAAATATTTACATTGCACTAATATTGCAACAATGCGCAATATAAAATTAAAGAACTCAAAAAGGCAGCGTTCCCCAAACTTCGTAGTGCCATTGACCGTTTTTATGTGAAGATATATATTGTAGCCGTGGCAGAGAAACAAAAACAAATGATTAAATATATCACTCAGAATTACACTTCAACGTGCCGGTTTTATTAGCATGTTATAAGTAGGGTTGGGCATCGAGAATCGAGAACCGAACCGAAAATTCACATAAACGTTGTCTCACAGTATCACAAACACTAACCTTGTGCCTCACCAGGAAAATAAATATTTTAACAATGCTATATTTAACTTTTAGCTGAAACATTAATTATTGAATATTAAGTCAAATTGGGTTAGTTCCACACACATTGCCTTTTAGTTAATAAGTTTGATCGTGATACTGGTTCTCAAGAACCACGAGTCAAATGTACATTTTAGTCTATGCTGAAAGCTGCTAAGAAAATGGATGTTCATAATTTGGACACCCTTTATTTAAACCATGCAAACTTTTCTGACCCAGCCCCCTAAAAGAATCGGAATCGAGAATCGTTTGGAACCGGACTCGAACTAAGGAACCGGAATCGCTCAAATTCAAATGATGCCCAACCCTTGTTATAAGACACCACAACGTCATCTGCCTATAAACAATTCTGCATTTCTGTTTCACTTTTGCTATTTAACTATTAGCTTAGATTTTATTGTACTTGAAGATGCATACTTATTGCCGGTCTCATGGCCGTAATGCAGTATTCTGACAGGCGACATGAGAGTAAAAACACAGTGTCGTAAAGTGTCATGGGGTTTTGATAGCCTTTGTGTACTCCTAACCCAACTTCAATGATGAATAAAGTTCTCGTTAAACCACAGTTGTGAGGGAAGAATGGAATGGGAGATCGACAGGCGGATCGGTGCAGCATCTGCAGTGATGCGGACTTTGTATCGTTGCGTTGTGGTAAAGAAGGCGCAAAGCCGAAAGGCGAAGCTCTCGATTTACCGGTCGATCTACGTTCCTACCCTCAACTATGGTCACGAGCTGTGGGTCGTGACCAAAAGAACAAGATCCCGGATGCAAGCGGCCAAAAGATGTTTCCTCCGCAGAGTGGCCGGGCTCTCCCTTAGAGCTTGGGTGGGAAGCTCGGTCATCCGGGAGGGGCTCAGAGTAGAGCCACTGCTCCTCCGCATTGAGAGGAGCCAGATGAGGTGGGTCGGGCATCTGTTTAGGATGCCTCCTGGACGCCTCCCCGGTGAGGTGTTCCAGGAACGTCCCACCGGGAGGAGACCCCAGGGACGACCAAAGACACGCTGGAGAGACTACGTCTCTCGGCTTGCCTGGGAACACCTTGGGATCCCCTCGGAAGAGCTAGAGGAAGTGGCTTGGGAGAGGGAAGTCTGGGCTTCCCTGCTGAGGCTGCTGCCCCCGCGACCCGACCTCGGATAAGCGGAAGACAATGGATGGAGGGATGGAGGGATAATCTGGCAGCGGAGCCGCCATGGATGTGATGATTAGTGATTCATAGGAGCGATTCTGCACTGTGTTTAGACATGCTAGCGAGCTAACCACATCCGTGAGAATGCCCAAGCTGCCGGCGCAACGTAGTCACAAAACACATGACAGTTCTAAACATAAACTAGCTTTCGGATTCAAACATACAAGACAAAAGCGAGGAAAGTGCCTGGAGTAAACGAGATTGTATCAGCGATAATGTCTTAATTTGCGGATCCGATCAACGGCGTCATTGATCAATTGGTGAATTTAGACAAAGAAAATCACAACATTTCCATGAAATGCAAATTATCGGCCAATCTAATGAAGCCGCTCAGATCGGTGTAATGTCTAGTTTTCAGTTTAGTACTCACTTTATTGCATTTTAAATGTGTCTGGTGACAAAATATCAGCAATATGGCCTCTCTCACAAAGAGATCTGGCAAACTAGCTGCATCTGAGACTTACTGTATAAGATTTGGCTTTAAGCATAGTTTGCTTATTAGCAGGGGTGCATATAATAATTTTGGTCTGGTTCTCAAATGAGCAAGTTGCACGAGCAAGTTGTTGCTTGGTGCTCATTTTTTTTTCATGACCCACTGACCTCACTGGATGAACTTATGTCTGGTTGTAGACTCATCCTATTCGTTACTTATTTTCTGAACAAATAAAGGAATAGGAAGTTTTTTTCCTGTTAGGTCTTTTTGCATATGCTTTAAATTTTATTCGTCTTAGACTGAGCCAGTTCCCAGAGGGTACACAGCCTATACAATAGACTTTACACCGATCCGATAGGTTTGAGCGGTATCGGCCGATAATTAGCATTTTATGCTGATCGGCTGTCATGTCAAAATTCGCCGAACCGATCAATGACGTTATCGATCGGCTCCGCAAAAGACATTTACTCCGCATTGCCGTCGCATGTGAATCCAAAAGCTAGTTTATTTTTAGCCTTGTCACGTGTCTTGTGGCGTTGTACTGTAACTAGCTGACGGCCAATAAAGTTTTTTTCAATCCTTTCTGTGAAAAAAATACGTCAGTGTGGGACTATTTTGCGGTGTCTCAGACAAACAACATGTAAATTATTTGCAGTCTGCGCACAACGGAAGTAGGTCGTGGGGAACGTCATCTGAATGTACACAAGAAGGAGCATACCGTTTTCAAGCAGCGCAGCGCGGGGGGGAAAAAAAACGCAAAGGAAAACCCAAACCGACGCTAACTCTGGACAGCACCCCGTGCATATAGCCGGGACGGTGAGAAAGTTGGAATAACCATGTAATTGACAGTATTTGTTAAAGTAACTTAATTGTACTAAAATAATTTTACTACAGTTAGGTAGCACCCATTATCTCTGCCATGTTGTAATGTTGATTTGACCTAAACTTATGTCAGTGGCCAATCCTCGAATGCCCCCTAGTTGTCATTGAGGTCTTAAAGATGTTTTTAAGTCTAAAATGGTAGAGAATAATTTTGAAGATACATACTCAGTATACAGTAAACAAGTATATACAATAAATGAACAAGTCATGTAAATACACACTCCTCCATATTGTGATCGGATCGGTGATCGTTTTTTTGAACTTGCTGATCGATCCCAGAAATCCTGATCGCGTAAAGTAATGAAACAGACATTAATTTAGACACATTGTATATTATTTCATACCTTGCATTCTGTATATAAATGTACTTATAGATACAGTAAATATTGTTTTAATAATCCCGTGAGGAAATGTATTTGTAATGTATGGCAAATGGTGGAGGATCGTCCGTGGTCGTGCCAATCCACACTGCAACGAGGAAGATGACACCACAAGAGGAAGATTGACACCACAAGAATGTGCCTACTGACCATTTATATGGCAGAACAAAAGTTACCCTTGTAAAGCGCAGGGCTATCCACACCCATGGAGCAGTATTACCTTTTAGCCCTCAACACTGTATGTAAAGACTTACCTGCATAGCATGTCAGTGAGGCGAACAAAGCCCACATAAGCCAGTTCAAAGGCACCACGATGACGGGACTGCAGGAGCTGCTGACGGAAATACAAGCCAATACAAGCCACCTGTAACAGAGAGAGAATATGTGATGAAATATGACATTTTGTAATGCAGGCAAGCAGGTAGATCAGTGCATGCTTGTAGACTGGGGGTGCACTGCCAGTCACAGACCACTTGTTTTTAATAGCAGCAAGATACAACCTTAAAGTTACCTGTACAGCTACAACACATTACATGATCTTGGGGGATCTTTAAGCGTTTTCTGCCTCATGGCAGTATCCCATATACTGTTAGGTCGAGACAATGATGGTCTAATAATGAGGGTCTTAAACTCACCAAGTGGCTCTGGGATTTTACTATGTAATACAGCATTGGAATATTAAGTTACAGTCCACTGTGCATTATCAACAGCAATGACTGACAAAAAAATGACTGATTTGTTTGACTACTAGAAAAAGTGAAGTTTGCCACAACCATTGCAAAGTAAGTCCTCCTGGTGGCTATATAATCGGAAGCTGTGAGCAAGATGACCAGATTTTCTCCAGATGCACACTTAAAACAAAAAAGTCTTTAAATTCTTATAAAACCTCCCCTTTAAATGTTGTACTTCATGTTTGTGAGTCATTTTCCAACAAAACAAATTAACACCAAAACCATTGTTCCACACCCATTTAACTCCACAACTGTCAATTATGTAACCCAACAATGATCAATAAAATGCTGACTTTTTAGCAGTCTATCAACTTTTAAGTGGAAATGAAAAAGTAGAAGCAAATGAGGAAAAGGGGTAAAACGTTATTTCACTGAAGAATGGAAGCTACACTTTAGCCTTTTCTCCAGTTGGCATTAAAACTTAAAGCTCTAACACCAGCACCACACTTCTTTTCGAGACACCACTTACTTTTCGGTCAGTGAGCAGTGAGCATGTCCAGCATGAGAGCAGCATGGCAGTAGCGTGACAAGTGTGTTCAAATAAGGATGCTGAGACATCCGCATAATCGCCAGTCTAAGTAAAACCATCCAGTATGTAATAGTGTTAGCAACATTATTGTAACTATACACACACACACACACATATATACACACACTAGTGCCATTTCTGTGGCAGTATGTAAACTGGTGAGTGTGTAGCAGGTGAGGCGGCAGGGCGAGGCGGACGTGGAGCTATAGTGCCCTGTCATTAAAGCTGTGGTGTCACCGCTACCACTAAGGCAGCCAACCCTCGGCTTAGTCTGGGGTGGCACAGAGGGCACAAGGAGGAGTGACAAGGTTTTGGTTCAAAAAACAAAACAAACAAACAAACAAAAAACAATCCAAAACCGACTCCTTCTGGGATATGGGTTTGACACAGCATCTAAACTAAAACAGACTGGTAACCACAGGGGAAAAAAACAATTACGAGAGTGACTGAGCCTTTACCAACAAAGCCTTGATTTAAAATGGAGCCAAACAATGCGAGAACGCTGGTATAAAAAAGTAGTACAGTGTGGTCAAACTAAGAACAAAATTATTGAACAAAAAAAGCATGAAGCATTTGGCTGATAATATTGCCCAAAATACTTTAGAATCCATCCTGCTGCTTATATCAGCAGTCACATCAATACATTTAAGGAAACCAGTTCCATTGGCAGCCATACATGCCCACCTGGCCATGAAACAGCTGAGCAACCAATCAACTGTCTCATTTCTTTTGGTCCCTTAAAAAGTGAGAGGCACATGTATACACTGCTGTAATTCTTACACCATTCACTGGTTTGGATGTAAATACCTTCAAATTAAATCAGCAAGTCTGCAGTTAATATTGTATATTAACACATATTGTTCATTTCTTTTCAAATCCATTGTGGTGATGTCAAAAACCCAAAAAGATAAGAATTGTGCCGATGTCCCAATATCTATGGAATTGACCACCACATCAGTGAAGCATGGTGGTGGTAGTCTCATGGTGTGGCCAAGTATTGTATGGCTACACATGAAACTGGTTCCGTTGTATTACTATTTATTGATGATATGACAACTGAAAAGAACATCAGGATTAATTCTGAAATGTTTTGGGCAATATCTGCTCATATTCATCCAAATGCTTCAGAACTCATTGGATGGCGCGGATGCACAATGCAGATGGGCAATGAACAGAAACATAGTGTGAAAGCAATCAAAGAGTTTTTTGAAGGCAAAGAAGTGAAATGTTAACCAATGGCCAAGTCATTCACCTGACCTGAATCTGATTGAGCATGCATTTCATTTGCTGAAGACGAAACTGAAGGGAAAACAGTTTAGAGCCAAAAAGAGAATTGTGTCGATGTCCAAATATTTATGGACCTGACTGTATATTATACATACCCACAACCCTGCGACCTGTTAAATATGATGAATTGAAGAATGAATATAAAAAAAAAAAAAAAAAAAAAAATTGGGTGAACGTGTAACAAAAATGAAGAGCTGAGGCAGCCTGTTTATTCAGCCAAATCAGTTTAGTAAACTTGCCTGACCCTGCAGACATAAAGTAGACCAACTAAAACACCCAAGCACAGAATGAGTAAACCACAACTGAACCATGCACAATAACTTATCACAATGGTTTGAGAATGGACTCCCAGGACAGGCCTGACCTCACTAGAGTAAAAACAGCAGTCCATGTTAGATGCCCAAGGTTGCCGGGCCCAGACCACTGCGGTACTGAGCGTGGCCAAGCCGGGCAGTTGTTCTGCGTATTTAAAGTTTTCTTCCTGAAGGTTCCCGTCTGTGTAACTGTTTAAAAAGGCCAAGAAAGCAAGGGCGGGGGAAGGGATTTATTTAGACATCAACTTCCTGTTTGCAAGCGTGCCTGTTTCCCTGAAAAACTTCCCTGTGGGGAGAGAGAAGTTTCCCAAGTCTAATTACATGTATGGATCAACCCGTGACACTGGCCCAAATGGGTGAGACAGCACTCTGACCATGTTTGTTGTTCTTTGTACTTGAGCTGCAATCTACTGCAGGAACCATGAATTCTGAATTTAAAAATAGCACAAATATTAGAAATGTATAAAACTCACAATCTTATGTGGTCACTACTGTTCACACATCACACCAATTTCTTTTCTCAATTATAATTTAGAAATGTTTTCGAAAATGGAAAAGGGATATTAAAACATGAACATATAAAATTCCAGTTCTGTGCAATCATGTGCAGTAAACAATGAAAGGAGACTTTTCTTTTTTTTTTTTTTAAATTAAGTCACGAGTGCTATATATTGTGTGGGATAATGAATTTTAGTACCAGTATTGTACAGTGGAATTTCGCAAGTAAAATGCTTCTAAGGGATTAGTGGTAGTAGTAGCAGTAGAAGTAGTAGCGTGTCTGTAGTGATGACGCACGATGGCCCGGTTGTCATGGCAACCCCAAGAACTGATAAACTGTTGCATTCCTGCCTCCTGAACCTCAACCAACCAGATTTTTTTGCCAAGACAAAGGAAACCTGGTTTGTATGAGGAAGTGATTGATGACTGTTGAAAAATAGAAAATGGTGATTGTGTTTACAGGTTGCCTTCTGAATGTGCCATCATGTCTCATATCAACCTGTAAAAACTGATTGTGCCAAGAACACTAGTTTAGCACCTGCGCAAGAGTTATAACAACCAAGAGTTTGTTGTTATGTTTCTTTCCTAAGCGTGGGAGAGTACAAAATTGGGAGTATTTTAGATTGATATATGAATTTTAAACCCATTTTTATGAGCCAAATTGTAGACTAAATCAAGCTGATGGGTGTGGTCTTCTCCAGTTCCCCCGTCCCTTAGACACACCCCCTGGGTATTTAACCCTTCGACTTCCGCCTTCTCGCTCTCGTCTTCTTGACTCGCTGCCCTTCCTGGCTAACATCCCTTCAGCCATGGGGCGGCTTCGGTCAAACCCCCCCCCCCCCACTTTTCATTCTTTGTCCTTTGTTGCCACCACGTGCGATGGCGGTGCTGCCCGATTGAAGAAGCCAGTCATGCGGCTTTGATCGTTTTTCTTAGCCTGATCTGTTGGCAGAGATTCCAGGAAGCATCTGCCGGCAGCCGTACCAGCTATGCCCGCAGTTGAGCGCAAGAGCGGGGCGCGCAACAAGTTCAAGCGGCAGGAAAAGTTACAAGCGCACCCCAATGGGACAAATACTTTCTTTTTGACTTTTTGTGCATCTTCTTCAACTAAACCTGCCTCTTTCCTCCTGAGATGTTCGGAGACAGACCATACACAGGGCCAACTGAGCTACGGTCGTGAGTAAAAAATTAGTGCCAATTAATTTTGGAATAAAATACCAGCTTCACACAAGTTCCAACTTTGTACTAGCTCAACACGCTGTAACCTATTCACGCTCAATTTTAGTCCAGCAACACGCAGTCCTATTTTTCTTTACATATCCCTATTTTCATTATTATTATTTTCTTTCCGTAGTCAAGCCCTGCTGCATCGTTGTCCCTGTAGTTTCTCTTGTAATTACATTTTCTATAAAATTCCACTTCCCGTCATGCACATATTTTACAATTGAAAAATCTCACGGCACACCAACAAACAAAAATGTCACAAAAGGTGGATACATTAATTACTGTATGTACTTCCTGCCATCGAATAGAAGAGCATGTATTTGTTCTGCCTGTCACTTTGCCTCACTGGCATAAATAGAAGAATAAAGTTACATTATTTCTTGGAAATAAATCACTTTTGAGCAAGTAAGTCAAATTTGATATTTGGCACACCTGAAGAGCGCTCATGACACATTAATGTGCCCCCGGCACACTGGTTGGGAATCACTGGTCTAACCACACTGGAAGTAAATGCAGGCATTCCCCTTCTGATGTATTTACATTTTTTTCCCCCAAATTAATTACATTTTCATCCAAAACCAATATAAGCTACACGTATATACATGTCATACAAAAAAAATAAAAAATAACCCTGAAACAATATGCCACAAAAACAGCATGTTAAATGGTCATAATGCCTTACTGTAACAAAGACTTCATATAATGTCAGAAGGATTAACTGCAAAAGTCTGTTTTGACTTTTCATTGGCTTGTGCTTTGTGTGATGTCATTTCAGAAGGGTACCAGTGATGGCAAAGAGGACAAAGTAACCCAGCCTTTGTACGTTGTACGTTACTATGTCAGATTACTGCCATAAAATCTTGTCGTATCTCGGGCAGACCATGGCAACACTACACGACATGTATTCCGATACCACCGTATCCCGTCTTTTTTTCTTTATCACTGGGCTTTATCTTGTCAAATCAAACACTGTCGGAGAGGCGGTAACAGAGAACGTGTCACCAGTCAATGCGACTGGATACACTTGTTACCATGGCGACGACAACAACAATGCGCCGCACCAATGTATTGTGTCGGAGGAAAAAAAAGAACAAAATGAGGAAATATGCGTGGCGGTCATCACCAATGCTCGGGAGAGGAAGTTCTTTAAAGGATTGCTTTAAGTATGTTCATGTACTTTTAATACGATACGGCTCGCAAGCAGGCAACAAAACGTTATGTAGCCTAGCAAGCTAGTGCCAGCACTAACGGTTGTACGTAAACATGCCGCCATTCTGTCGATTCATGCTCGAAAGCTTCGTTAAACATTGGTTCGTGCATGTCAATAAATCTGGACAATGGCTTGCAAGTATGTTGACAATGGCAAGCACAGAGGGCAAAGTGCCGCTCACAATACACAATCCTATTGTTCGACGTCAAGGTGCGCTGTCAGAGAGTTGTCGTTGATATGTCATACTACACGGAAAAAGGGGGAAAAAAATAAAATCAAACATGCTAGACTTTTCATTTTGGCTTTGTAGGGCTGTATCGTTGGTCGTGGATTATGTCACACAACAAGAAACTGTGGTTTCCGACAAAATATGTTGGACTCGATCTAGGAAATCGGTTGCGATAGCTAAGCGGGCCAGTATCGGGGCTAAAATCCTGTAGTCTGATTTAAGCATAAGGCCGAGCCATGGCAAATAAACACTCGAGCAACCAAAATCTAACTGGCTGGCATTTTAAGTGGTCTTTTACACACACACACACACACACACACACAAATACAGTATAGTACAGTATAGTTAAAGGCTCACTGGATAACACAATTTACAGTCACAGAACCACTACATTTACAACCATTAGCCTGTTTAAAAGCAACATAATTAAATAAAAGCAGCACGGTGACTGACTGGTTAGCACATCCGCTTCACAGTTCTGAGGACTTTGGTTCAAATCGGGCCTCGCCTGTGTGGAGTTTGCATGTTCTCCCCGTGCCTGTGTGGGTTTTCCCCAGGTACTCCGTTTTCCTCCCGCATAATAAAAGCATGCATGGTAGGTTAATTGAAGACTCTAAATTGCCCGTAGGCGTGTATGTGAGTGCGAATGGTTGTTTGTTTATATGTGCCCTGCGATTGGCTGGCGACCAGTTCAGGGTGTATCCCGCCTCTTGCCCGAAGATAGCTGGGATAGGCTCCAGTACGCCCCCAATCCTCGTGAGGATAACCGTTACGGAAAATGAATGAATGAATTAAATTGAAAAAAAAAACATTTGTAACATAACTTATTCTTGCCTTATATGAGAACAATTATTTTGATCACTGCACATCAATAACAGATGATGATGCCATGGTGCCACCCAGGGAAATAAACATCTGCACTGTTACCGAGCCAACGGAGATGGAAGACAAAATGTTGGCTGACAGCGACATGTTCTAGTACCAAATATGTACTCGCACACTACATTCATGTGCTCATGCATGTCATCACTGTGGTAGGGCCGAATGACTTTGTCTGCAGCCTACTTTCCAAGCACAGCAGGAGTCACCCCAAAGACAATCAATGTTACATACAAACAAGTTGCTCAAAGTGTTGACTTCATAAATAATGGAGGAGAGAAGAAAAGGACGCCATAAAGAGACGGTCAGAATTTCCTCTTATGTAATGTGGCACGCCACTAAAGTCTCCATGCTCCGTTTAGCATTCTAAAGTCAAATTTTCAACTATCACGTACTACAGTTGCTATAATCTGAACAATATGTAGATGTACATATGGTGATAATTGTCTCTGTCTCTCTGCCTATTCAATTAAGATGATGGATTATCACTTAGATTTAAATAAGCAAAATTAAAGACCATGGGAGATTTATTGTTCGTATTTTCATTACACAGCTCAGCTTTTGTGAATTGGTTGTTTTGTCCCACCAACAACACACCAATGTCCAAACAACACCTAGCACAAAGACACAAATTTAGCACATACAACACTTCTCACTTACTCACACACTTTAATGCACAGTCAACAGGTAAAAACAACCATACATGCATGTAAACACACACTTTACCCCCTACAAATGAAAACACAGCCTTTATCTGCTACTCTTGTTCACATGCTGAACCACTCAGACAACTATTCCTGTGCAAGTTTGTCTGTGTGTGTAGAACTTTGTAGTGCCCAGTGTTTTCATGCTGGTGGTGGAAGTGATTTGGAAAGAATGCAGTAGAAAGGAAGGAGCATCACGGTGATTTAAGCAGCAGGTTCGTGCCTTAAACGAAACCATGACACTAGCCTTTAAGGCTTCTTTATACTCGCGCGGACGGTGACCGCGCTGACGTCACTGCGGCTGTCCCACGCATAGTTTGCCTTTATACTCGAGCGCAACCCAGAGGCGCTGTTTTGAAAGTGTGCTGCAGTTCTCCTCCAAGTCGGGAGTGTCGCTACGGCTGGTATTGGATAGGACACCACAGGGTGGCGTTTACTCTGCATTTTTTTGGCCATTTCCGGTAGCCGTTTTTACTTTCCTTTCAGTAACAAGGAACAAAAGCAACAACAATGGCGACCGCGACAGAACAAATGGACCTAGATGACCAGATGATATGTTTAATTATGCTGCAAAATCGATTGAGAAGGCGGCGACACAGATGGTACGTAGAACCAATGGGCACGCTGGTACGCCATCACAGCATGTGACTAAAACAGATCACTCACAAGAGAGGATCTCTGCGGCGTTCGACACTCAGCAACTATTTTTGTCGGGTGCGCGGCAAGCTACGCAGGGGTGCTGCGTGGGGCAATTCATTGGTCACGTGATGCAATGCAGGCGACGTCGGCCGCTGGAGTATAAAGAGGGCTTAACAAGGAAAGATGCTAATTGTGCAGCCTCGCACTCACAGCATGGCACAGACGAACTCCCTCCGGCTGTCTGTTTCATTGCAAATAATGTAAAAAGGATTAAACAAAGAATACCGCTAATAATGTAGACTCCTAACACATTCACTGATAAAGACAAGTTAACTTCAAAACCAATGCAAATAGAGGACGAACATACAAACTCCACATACTAAGTCTGGTTGAAGTCAGAATCTTTTGTGTTGAGGTTGTACTGATTACAAACGTCACAGTGACACCATATTTGTGACAGACGAAGTGAATTGCACATACAAAAGTATTTTGTAGATTTTATTAGCACTGAATAACTTTCAATTTAATTGTTTGACTTTTGCTTTGACAAGCTATTCCCAAGTTTTTATTTGGCCTGGGAGAATTTTTTTTTTTTAATGTCAGTAATTCATGTGTGCTGTGTTTTTATCATTAGTTTATGCATATTTGTTGATGATATGGCACTACACAATATGTTTTAGTAAGTTTAATTCCCAAAAACAAATCAACTCAGATTTAGGGAAGCATTTTAAACTCATATGGAGCAATCTCTCTTTTAAATACAGCCTGTAATGAAGGCAGCCAATTGAAGAATTCTTTACTGGCAAGATCATTATTATTTTTGAGTGATGAATGACATTTATATCCGTTCAGTATTTGCACAACGCACATTCATAGTTCAGACTCATACAGTGATCAGATGATCTAGCCTATTACTGTTTCAATGTATTCTTTGAAGTTTTGTGTTAGATTTCTTGTCTCACTTGATTTGCTCTGTGCAAGACGGCACAGCATCTGTCAAAAAATAGACATGAAATGTATTTATAACAGAGCAGAACAGATCCCTCCTAGGAGGCACTCGCAGTGGTTTTGGGGAAAGCACAAGCAAAGTCTAGACTTGCTATTATATGTCCACAATGGATGTCAGGGCTGGTTAGAGTCACATATTTTTGTTATCAAGTCACATCGGTTTCCAACTTTGAAAACCAGCCTTAGATATTTGGAACCTTAAGACTCAAGGTACCTAAAGTTACAAGCACAATTAACACACAGTAATTTAAGTTAAAGGTATGCTTACTTGGGGCTGTGTATTGACAGTCTGATTTTTTTTTTTAACCGATGTTGTTCCCATTGTGAAGGAAGCTCTTTTCCCTCCTCAGGAAGTCTGACCGAAACTGGATACATTTTGAGATAGGCTGCCTGGTGGTACAGCAGGCGGCCAACATAAGGACTGTGACAGTTTGTTATAAGACACAAAGGAGGTGCTTCAGGAGTCAAAGTACATTTTAATTACAAAATAGTTTGTGTGTATGCATTTATGTTTTTATGTAGTTAGGGAATTACTTAGTTGGAGCTGATATTTTTGTATCATTATTACTACTACTATTATTATTACCAGAAAATGTGTTTTCTGTTCAATCTTTATTAGGTAAAACACTTTGTTTCAGTTGCGGTTGTTTGTTTTTTAAGTGGTCAAGAAATTTAGTTGAGAGTTCAGAAATAGTTGGGGGGGGGGGGGGAAGCACATTACTGGCATGCGATAATTTGGTTATTTGCTATCTTGGCTCTTCTAATTAACGAGCAATACTCGAAGTTCTATGCAGTCAGTTGTTGGAATGATGGACTTTATTAAATTTATACACATTTCTAGTCAAATGTAACATGGGGTAATGGCAGAAGAAAAAATACCAGTGTGTGTGAAGGTGTACATTCCAGATCTTACCTGTTCCTCTGTGATGAGCCCAGGATGTGGGTGTGTGTTGTCATTGGTGTAGTGCAGTGGCAGGCTCTGACACAGCTGCCCCAGCAGCATAGCCACTTCCTTCATGCTCCGCCAGCAACACACCAGCACCATCTGGGCTGTCACCCTGTGGCCCTCACCACCTGGTGCATGCCCACACACATGCACGTGCACAAACACAACCAAAAGGAAAAGGGAAGTTCCATCACTTTTCCAAGATACAGAAAGTGCGGGTACAACAAAAAAAGGACAACCACTGCCCTCATCAGGACATCACTAAAATAGCAGCAAGAAGCAACAATAAATGAGTCATATGACACTCAAAAATATGGAAAAGTGGTTGTTTAGGCCAAGCCAACTTGACGAGCATTAAGCGCCTCACCCTATCGCAAAAGCGACAAATTAAATTACCACAGCAACAGTAATTTACTGAATATTAGGGAAACCTATACAATCTAGTTACATTATTTCTAATATTTTGGTTATGTCATCCAGCTCTAAGAGAATCTTAAAACATTAGGAACAACTCTCAGTGTCATGATTACACTTAACACTAGGCTTTACACGATTAGAACCTTTGGGGCCGATCACCGATCAGATCACAAGATGGAACAATGTGTCTCTTTAAATGACTTGTTCATTTACTTAAAGTGCTCAAAGAAATTCTATTTACAATAAATAATGCATCTTTGTTCATCTATTTATGTGAGTGAGGGATAGTGACAGAGAGAACAAATTAATGCTCTTCTATTAGATGGCAGGAAGTAAATACAGTAATTAATGTATCCAATTTTTGTGACATTTTTGTTTGTTGGTGTGCCGTAAGATTTTTCAATTGTAAAATATGTGCCTTTGGCTCCATAAAGGTTGGAAATCCCTGCTCTAGTCAGGCCATGTATTCGAATCAGTCAGGTCAGTCCAACATTACAGAAATAATGGGTGCTAACTTATGGTAATTAAATTACTTCACACACACCGAAACATTAGACCATGATTCGACAGAACGCTGGCATGTTTACGTACAACTGTTAGTGCTAGCACTAGCTGGCTTGGCTGCATAACATTTTGTTGCCTGCTAGCGAGCCGTATCGTATTAAAAGTACGTGAACACACCTCAAGCAATCCTTGAATTAAAGTCCTCTCCGAGCACCGGTGACCACCAACACAGGTTTTTCCCCATTTTGTTCTTATAATACACACGACGCGATCGATTGTTGTTGTTGTGGCCGTGGTAACGAGTGTATCCGGGCGCATTTGAGTTAAAGCCCAGTGATCGTAAAAATCGGGATGTGGTGGTATCGGAATACAAGATTTTATTGCAGTAGTCTGACATAGTGTAATCGTGAAAGACCAAACTTTAAGATTGATCTGAAGAGCTTTTACTGTATACCAAAGAAACCTGAATCTTATCGAAAGGTACGTAGCAATTAAGCTCAACAAGTGGAACATACTGACAAATGCTGCCTTTACGGTCAACACCTTATATATGGTAAGACCACCATTTTCTTTTACTTCTTACGTTTTAAACACAAATATCTGTATTTTCTACTCCTTACATTTAAAAATTAGCTCGTTACTTTTAGAACTTTCCCACTGCAAAAACAAAGCCATAAAAAACCCAAATCGAAAATAGCCATAATTTGCTCATCGGCCCCACGCCACGTCCCAGTATTCCGACCCCCTTAAATTCCTCACTCTGTTATATTTGTTAAAGTCATTTCAGTTGTTTTTTCCCCCCACTCAATGTACACACAGGACCCCATATTGACAGAAAAAAACTAATTGTTGAATTTTTTGCAGATTTATTAAAAAAGAAAAACTTAATCATCACATAGCCATAAGAAGAAGAAGAATCACCTTTGTTGTCATGAACATGCATGCATACACACGAAATTTTTTCTCTGCTTTTTTACCCATCATAGTGAACACACACACACACACACATTAGTGGAGCACTGTGGTTGACAAGCTCACAGCCCCCCCTAATAAGATAGCTCCAGAACTCCTAAGAGCAGATAAATGCAATGAATTTGCTTATTTTAGTGAAAAAATACAATTCATAGGGTAAATACCAACACAAATCAGCAAAATAATAAAATGATATTACATCTGAAGCCACCCAGGAAAAACTCGATTACCCCTGTCAGAATTTGATACTGTTGACCAAGAAATTGTAAAGAAAACGGTTCAGCAGCTGAAACCATCAACGAACCGATCTCAAATCTGCCTTTCATAGCCGAAGATTGTTGAGAAAGTTATTTTTAACTAATTCCCTGCCAATGTCGCCCAAAGACGTCATTCAGAATCAAGCTATTCCCTGCCCATGCAGTCTAAAGACGTCAATGGCGTTTTTTAAAGGGCATAGGTGGGGGAGGGTTTTGTGCAATTTGTGTGTGATCATCAAACCTCTGGATAACTGGAATAAGGTATGGCACCCTGCAGTGACAGTAAAAAAGACAACATTTCAGAGCAGACTGGACATAAGGAACAAGCCCATGACTCACACTGATTCTGCATTATGGTAAAATATTGTATTTAACATTCAGTTTTAAGACAGTTGTGTTCATTTATTATTGCTATATATTATATATGTGCCACACCTTGACAGCCAGTCCATGAGGAAAACAATGCCTATTCTAAACCGGTCCGCGGTGCAAAACAGGTTGGGAACACTGCTTTAGATCATATGGGGCAATAAAGGATGAGGCTCTGGAAAGCTACCGCCGAAAATGCCGGGCCATATGGCGAGATGCTCTCGGCCGCTTACCAGCTGATCGTCTGCCGACCAGGATTTGAGTAAATGGGATCCGGAATCATCAGATGAGTGAACTCCCTCTGGATCACCTGGAAGCAGCCGGGCATCATCCCAAGCTTCACTGACCACAGCTTGGATCTCAGTGCAGCTTTTGATACGGTAGATCATAATATACTGCTGAACAGGTTGGGAACGTGGGTAGGACTAAATGGAACAGTACTTTAAAGTTCAGGTCCTACCTAGAGGAAAAGGGTCATCTTGTAACCACTGGGAGTGTTCAACCTCATCTAATGGCAATGACCTATGGGGTCCCTCAAGGTTCAGTGCTTGGGCCGCTCCTTTTCAGCCTGTATATGCCACCCTTAGATCAAATTCTTCAGAACTTTAATTTTGACTATCATAGCTATGCAGATGACACACAGTTATATGTAGCAGTGTCTCCAGATGACTACAGTTCAATCGAGGTGTTTTGTCAGTGTCTAAAACAAATAACTGGATGAGTCAAAATTTTCTTCAATTAAACCACAACAAAATGGAGATAATAGTTTTTGGCAATAAAGAAAAGAGAATTGCTGTTAGTAAATACCTGGAGTCACTGTCTTTAAAAAACAAAGACTGAAGTCCGAAACCTTGGTGTACTGATGTCGGCCTGACGTTCAAGAATCATAACAAAACAATTACTAAAACTGCCTTCTGCCAAGCAGACCAGGGGCCTCATGTACAAAATGTGCGTACGCACAAAAACGTGGCATTCGTTCTTTTTTACGGCAACGTTCAGATGTATCAAGAGTGACATGACCGTGGAAATGTGCGGTGCCTCACGCCAACTGCGTGGCTGGCGTACACACGTTTCTGCAGCTTTTGGTGCTTTAGCGACACTTAGAGGTGATGCTGGGAAACTGTTCTCATAAATCTGCACACCAGAGAAACATGAATAATTAGCACTGATGAACAATTCATGACTGGCAACATTTGATTTCAACAATGCAATTGAGGCAACGACTGAGAATTCATTTGTTAACCAGTGTGTTTAATGAACCACTTCTATTTGTGAGGACACCTATTAATTGATCGAGGCGATCATTTATGCCGCCTATTGCCCTCACAATCGCTTCGTGACTCCAGCACATGCAAAAAGAGTCCTTTGAATTTACTTAATTTGAACATGTACATCGGTTGCACATGATTAAAATCTGTTTAAATTGACATAATTTACCCCTCTTCTCCGAAAAAAAAACATGATTTTTTTTTTGTCAGTGTGCGTGTCCTCTCTCTCGTGTATTAAAATAATAAATGGAGTAATAAAAAAGGAGTCAAAGTTTTTGACATCCTCTTTGATATGCTGATATTGATTTGAATTCAAAAGATTTATTACAAATACCACACATACAACATTTACGCATGAACCTTTATCTCACAGGGCTGAGTGTAAGTTACTGGATGAACACATTTGTTATGAGTTCTAAAAATACATGTTATTAACCTTGGGGGAAGATCATAGTCAGCCACATGTCCTCCCATCACCCGAGAGAGCAGCGTCACCCATGATCGCAGTGATTCTCTCCTCGAACGGGGTGAGGCCCTCCGCGCCGGTTCTTCCGCCTTTTTTTTGGCCACACTTTGGCGGTGGGCAGCTGTCCTCCGCTTCACATCCACCTTAATGTCCGACCACTTCTTTTTTAGTTCAGCGTGTGCGCGCTATTCTGTCTCCACACCATTGACAGCCGCACACGCGCTGTCCCATTCACACCTCTTTCGCATGTTGTTAACGCCGTAGGACAGTGTGCCAAAGAGAATTTTCTTGCGTTCCTCCACTTCATTGAGCAACTTCACATACAGAAAAATTATTTTTCTTCATTACCTTGCTCATTTTCCTTTTTTTCCTGATCATTGCATATTCAAATATGGGCGTCGGCTACTCCAACATGTGCGCTCATTTCCACATTGATTGGAATGTAATGTGCTTGGATTCATGAGTACGCAGAGTTTCATACATCTGAATATTTTTGTGCGTACGACGTTTTCTGGATTTGAGCGTACGCCATGTTTTAGGAGGAAATCCACGCAAGTCTTTGTACATGAGGCCCCAGGAGAAGCTCATCCATGCTTTTATCTCAAATAGACTTGATTACTTTAATGGTCTTCTGACTGAGATCAACAGACTCGGGTCAAATAGTGGAGCACAGAGTCCAAAGCAAACATGGTGAAGCAGCATTTATTTATTATGCTGTACACATGGAATAAGTTGCCAACAGAAGTGACGTCAGCCCCAAATGTGAATGTTTTTATGTCCAGGTTAAAAATCCCCCCCCCCATGCTTTTTAGACCATTTCCCCTTTTAAATTATATTTCTTGCACTGTACGCTGTTTTACTTGTACTTTTATTTTTCTTGTTTTAAATGTTTATAATCTGTTTTTTGTTTGTTTTTAAATGCTTTCAATCATGTAAAGCAAATTGAGTTACCTTGTGTATGAAATGCGCTATATAAATAAATATGGTTTGCGTTGCTTTGTGGATGGCAGAACTTCACCACCAAGCTGCTGAATTATACTTGACTGATTGACTAATGCCTGGATCAGACTACAAGACAAATTTAGTCTTTCACAATGTCAGACTACTACCATTTAAACTTGCCATATCTCGCTCAGACAGTGGCACCACTACACGGCACGTATTCTGATACTATCAGTCTTTTATGATCACTAGGCTTTATCCTGTCAAATCAAACACTATCGGGGAGGCATGACCAGAAAACGTGTCACCTTTCACCGCAACAGGGGCCTCATGTACAAAAAGGTACGCACGCACAAAAACGTGGTGTACGTTCTTTTTCACGGCAGCTGATTCCATCCTTACGATGATTGTTGCACACAGTTACAACCCTTTTTGCTTGCTTATGAAATCTTATTTCTGTTGTCGTCCTTGTGTTACTTTCCTCCTTTTTAATGTAACGCACCGAAGATTCAGTGATTCCAAAATGGGGCCCTACAGCCGCATAGCTTCTACATTCCTTTAGCATGTCTAGAAGTCTCACTTTTCCTTTTTTAGTTAGCACCTTCATTTGCCTTTTGGGTGCGACCGCAGGTGCAGCACGTTTTGTCAACATTGTTGGTTTTGTTGGGGAGAAAACTTGCAAACAGAAGGCACTTTAGAGTCACATTGCTAGCAATCGAACACTAATTTAAATATAGCAAGCCGAACGCATTCTGTGCTGTACAGGAGACATGGCACGGAGGAGATGGATTCAAATTGGTCTGCAGTATCTTAGCCAATCAGGATGCAGAAAACAATACGGGTTTGTACGCTGTAAAATACAGCATGCAGAATTGCACTGTAAAGAATATGTGAAGTCAATTAGGAACCAATGCGAGTTTGTACGCTGTAAAATACAGCATGCAAAATTGCACTGTAAAAAAATCCGCGATATAGCGGGGGACCACTTTACACAATAAATTAACAAGTCATGTAAATAGACACATTGCTCCTTCTTGTGATCGGATCGGTGATCAGTTATTCGTTTTTTAAACTTGTTGATCGGCCCCAAAAATCTTGATCGTGTAAAGCCTAACGTAAACATGCCGTTGTTCTGTCAACTCATTCTCTAAAGCTTAAACATTGGTTTGTGCGGGTGAATAAAAGTTGACAACGGTGACCAAATATGGGAGGCGATGCGCCAGTCACAATACGCAATCCTACTGGTCGCTGCTGTCATTGATATGTCGTGCTACACGGAAGATATACACAAAAATAATTTTAAAATGTTTTTAAATAAATAAATCAAACATGCTAGATTTTTCATTTTGGTGTCGTAGGGCCAAATCGTTGGTCACAGATTATGTCACACTACAAGAAGGCCCGAGCTGGGAAATTGCTGTGCTAAAATCCTGCAGTCTGATCCAGGCATAACAGGTGAGGCGCGAGCTGCACGAGGGCAGCAAAACATCCGCATGCAGCTTATTAAATGCTTGTTGGACAACTCTGGTCTAGAACACTGCTGGTATACTCAGTTAAGTACTAACTACAGTACATCTAAGGTGACAACTCTGCATGTTTGGTTTGATGTTAAAAGTAGTGAGGGTGTTCTCGTCATGTGTGTAACTCACCGGTGTGTGGCGACACGATGTGTGTGGTCTGGGTTTCTTCCTGACCCTTTCCCTCATGTGTATCCAGCTCTCTGGCACTGGTAAAGAAATCATTGGTGTCCCTTGGCTGAATTTCCTGCATGATCCTTTGCAGTCCTGATGATGTGTCTGTTATAAAGACATAACTAGTGATGGGAGTAATGGCGTTACAAATAAATGGCATAACTAACAGCTTCAGAAAACGCAAACCGGTAAAATGTTTTCAATGATGAAACACTTAGCTCTACTTCCAAATAACAATGTGTTACTTTAGTTTTTGGATCATTGAAGCACTTTTTCATCAGACCAGCGACATTTCTAAATGGAGGCATTTTTTTAAAAACATTTGTTATTCGTGAGGGGGCACGAGACAACCACGAAAGTGATGATATTAGCTAAAGTAGAGTCAAATTTCATTTTAAGCAAATCAGGTCGATTTGGCAGGTGTTGTTGATACAAAAGAAAGAACGCATAGATGCACACACGAGTCAACAAATTGTGAGGATTGAGGAAATGATAAACAACAAGAATGGCAATCCCATGAAATCTACAGGTAAATAATCTTATTTTTAACTAGAAGTATAAGAACGTTTATGTCAAATGCACAATATGCCATGAACAAAAGTGCTTCTCCACGTCAGTCGAGCAATTCCAACCTGATGATGAAACATTTTTATGTGCTTACGTACATGCTTCTACAAAATGATTGGCCATTAACACCAACGGAAATGAAAACATTGCCACAAAACCAAAACATTTATAGTGAAGAGAGGCCGAAAGGAAAACATTGGCCTTGTTGACATGGCTGAAGGACAAAAAGCACAGGAGTCTCCAGTTATTCCCAGACAACCGGAGGAACAAGTGATAAGGCGACACGATGCACAGGTGGAGTCACCCAAACAATCGGAGGAACGAATGAGAAATGAGATGAGGCAGCACTTGGAATCTCCCACACCCCTCAGTGCCCCATTGGAGCAAAGCCCAAGGCAAAACTCACTCTCTACTAGCCTAAATGCCCTGTTAGATGTGACGGACAGGATGAAGGCTATTGTCAATATTGGAATCCAACGCACACCACGCCAAGATCTTCCTCCCATCCCCCCTCATCTGAAACCAACATCCACTAAGATGCGAAGGGCCCCTCCTTCACCCACTAAGATGCGAAGGGCCCCTCCTTCACCCATGAAGAATCTTATCTCCAAATCTGACTGATATGTGCGGGGTCTTTTCATTTTCAATTCATTTTTCATTCCTGTAATTACAAGGGACAGAAAGTTGGTCAAAGAAATATGGCACGAAATAGTACAACTACAAACTTAGTGAGGAGAAAATGTGAATCTATCAAATCATTGTCTCCAGTTATCTCTCCGAGACTAGCTCTTTTCAATATCAGGTCACTGGGTAATAAATCTATGTTGATTAATTACATCATTACAACCTATGCTCTAGACTTTTTGCTCCTAAATGAAACGTGGTAAACAGAAAGTAGCTGTAATATAATTTTAAATTAGGCAACACCAGCAAATAAAAATTTTATTACCATGTGTCGAATAGGGAAAAAAAGGCGGTGGTATTGCTGTTATTTTTAAGTCATTATTTCAGTGTAAAGAAATTATACTGGGTGATTTGAGCTCTTTTGAATAATTCTGTTTTTTTTTTTTAGTTAAAAGTGACCCAAAGGTTATTGTTTTAATAATTTATAGAACTCCAAGATACAATGGAAAATTTAAGGAGGATTTTTTAGAACTGCTGTCAGTTATTTGAACCGACTACAACTATTTTGTCATAACGGGAGACTTTAACATTCGCGTTGACAATAACATGGAAAAAAAAAAAATTTAAATAATAAATACATAAAAATCGAAAGAACTCTGCTACACTGGACACATTAGACCTCTCTCAACATATTAAGAGTCCAATCCACGTTCAAGGTCACATTTTAGAGCTTTGTGTATTCTTTGAATTACAGATTTTCCCAAAAGGTCAGAAAACCTCTACGTCTATTAAGAAAAAGTACATAAATGAGAGTACTGCCACAAAGTTTATGGAGTCTATAGCTGTGCCACAAACTGTGAATGCTGAGACAGTTGATGAACTTTTGGATCATTTCAACTGGATAATCTCAAATGTCATGAATGCTGTCGCTCCTATTAAAACTAAGACAATCTTGAGGTGACCGAGAACACCGTGAAGGCGCACAATGATGGTAAAGACGTCGAAATCAAAGGGGAGAAAATCAGAACGTTTGTCTGGGCTAGACAGCAAAACTTTTCTGAAATCATCAGTTAAGAACTTCAACAATACTCACACTGCGTTTGCTGTGGTTGACAAGCACCCCCCCTCCCGAAAGTATTTTTCATTTCCCCCTATACCCATGTATAA
This sequence comes from Phycodurus eques, assembly GCF_024500275.1. Classification (NCBI taxonomy): domain Eukaryota; kingdom Metazoa; phylum Chordata; class Actinopteri; order Syngnathiformes; family Syngnathidae; genus Phycodurus; species Phycodurus eques. The sequence goes on from NC_084535.1 coordinate 21,752,342, forward strand.
TGCGCACTATTGACTTTTGACAATTTTGGGGGTAAAAAAATTTGCATTATACGCGAGAAATTACGGTACCTGTGTATGAAATGCGCTATATAAAATTTGCTTTGCTTACACTATCAGAAAACATGGGCACATGCTTCAGCCAAATTGTAATCCGTCACATTTCAAACAGAAATTACCTGTGCCAACGTCCATGGGGATGAGCCCCTCAGGAGCGGCGCTCTGGACAACAGGAGAGACCACATCTGACAATCTGTAACACATGGTGATGACCTCCGACACCAGTCGCCTCCACTCCTCTGTGTGACACAAACACCTACATGCACCACACAATTCCAGTGAGCATTATTAACGGCAATACATGACTTGCTTTCAAAAAAAGAGACATACGTAGATTTAAGGATGCAAATGCAGTTATTTCTCTCACTCTGTGTTGAGATTCTGAAGGACCGCAGTGATGCAATGGGCTCGGCCATAGAGAGGATAGGAAGCGGCAGCCTGCAAGAGACAACGCTCCGCTTTGGAGACCTCTATCTCCAGACAGCACATCAAGAACTGAATCACTGGAGAGAGACAATATAGTGTATGCAATATCATGATCACAGTCTATTGCAGATTAAATTAGATCACTCTTGGGCTCCGGAACACCATTTTACCAGATAATGTATTAAGCTCCTGAACATCAGGTGCCTGTGGCGATGAGGAAGGAGGCTGGAAGTCAAGTCCCTGCTGCTGGGCACAGTGTAGTAGTGCCTGACTCAAACTAGGCTGGTGGAGTAGCAGGTTGAGCAGGTGGGCAGCTGTTACACTGTCAAAAGGATTGGTGCTGGTGCTCAGATCTAGCGCAGCATGAAGTATACCACACATCACGCCTGGTTCCTAATCCAATACAGATCAATACGACATTTTTTGTTTTTATTCAGCTACTTCATTATGCGCTAACAACAACTGCAAACTGGCAAACTAAAAAACATGTGAATGATTTTTTTTTTTTTTTTTTTTTTAAATTGACTTCACTGTTTCATACAGTATTATATATAAGGTAATTACGTAGATAATCCTCATCCTAACGTCAGTAAGAAAGATAAATATAAATTATGTAGACCAATTCAGAAAACTGTACAGGGCCTCTTAACCTCTAGTTCCACTGCTGACAGAGGAAGTTTCTGTAGCAACTTTGTAGCCAGTAGTTTGACTTCCAGGAAGTTGCTTGCCACACAGTTGAGGACATTCTGAGCATAAGTAGAGGTCACAACTTCACCAAGCCCAAACCCATCAGGCCCTGAGGACAAGACAAAAGCAGAAAACTATCAGAATACTCATCCTGTTTCCATACTAACAGCTTTCAACAGCTTTTTGTTTTTCTTTTTAAAAGCATTATGTTTTACTTGTTTTCCCATCGAAAATATGTAAAATGTCAGTGTTGGTGCTGCTGAGGAGTGTGCACAAACCAGTACCAAAAGTGAAGAGTTCAGCCAGTAGACCAAGCAAGTGGAGGGACATGAGGCATTTAGAGAACGAAGCTCCGGGAAGCAAAACATCGAACAACTTTGTACATAGCTCGTGGAGGAATTCCTATCACACACACATACACATATTATTATTGTTTCTGATGATAAAGGGGAGAAACGATGTATTGCTTGGAATGTACCTGATAAAGACATAGAGTATGTTGGTCATTAGCTTTTTGCTCCTGCTCTCTCTCTTGGCTCTGTCTCTTTAGCAACAGCTGTGTACTGTCTTTTACTCTGCAAAGCATCTGTGTAACAGACGTTGACAAAGGTCAATACAAACTGGGCACAATTACCAATACCTAGATTTCAATGACAAAATGTGCAGTATGCTCAGCGTGGACAAAGAAAAGTGAGCTTTGTCTTACCTTCTTGAAAAGACTGACAGCCTGCTGTCTGACACTTGGTGACTGGCAATTGAGGTTGGGAAGCAAGAAGTGGTGAATGAGGTCCATTTCCTGTAAGGTCAAAACCTCAGTACTGCGGTTGCTTTCACACACCAACCCTAAAGCCTCCATCTTCACCTGGCAGATATGTCACAAAATATGTGTTATAAAGACGTATGTTATAAAGACTAATTAAAGAACTAACGAATTGACAACCAGATAACGGGGATATGGCACAATGCTAAGATAATTACTTGATCATGTTTATGTATGAGTGCTTGTCGAACCAGGCTGAGAGGAGCCAGTTCCCCCCACAGACCCTCTGCTGGGGTCTGCATCACACCTTGAGACCTGGCTGCCCGCAGGCATGTCATTAGTGCGCCAAGTCCACCCCTGCTGCCAGCTGAACCTGTTGAGCATAAAAAAAAAAAAAAATCTGATGACTAAAAATAACACTGCAAGAACACTCTTCAAGGACATTGGCAAAACATGTAACAGAGCGCTACAAACAGTTTTAGTTAGTTAGTTAGAGCGTCTGCCTCACGGTTCTGAGGACCGGGGTTCAATCCTCAGTCCCGCCTGTGGGGAGTTTGCATGTTCTTCCCGTGCTTGCGTGGGTTTTCTCCGGGCACTCCGGTTTCCTCCCAGATCCCAAAAACATGTATGGTAGGTTAATTGACAACTCTAAATTGCCCGTAGGCGTGAATGTGAGTGCGAATGGTTGTTTGTTTTAATGTGCCCTGCAATTGGTTGGCAACCAGTTCAGGGTGTACCCCACCTCCTGCCCAATGATAGCTGGGATAGGCTCCAGCACGTCCGCAACCCTAGTGAGGAGACGCGGCTCAGAAAATGGATGGATGGATGCTTAAGGTGGCAGCACGGTGAAGTAGTGGATAGTAATGGTGCTGCTGTGGGGCATTTGCCTCCCCAAGCTTGGGTGGGTATTTTTCCGGGTACTCCGGCTTCCTTTAATATTACAAAAACATGTCTAAGTTTAATTAAAAAATCATTTAAACCTCTTGATCATAGTATATAATAATAATGGGTAAATTAGAGGTGGAACGGTGGGCGACTGGTTAGCACATCTGCCTCAAAGTTCTGAAGACCGGGATTCAAATCCCGGCCTCGCCTGTGTGGAGTTTGCATGTTCTCCCCGTGCCTGCGTGGATTTTCTCCGGGTAGTCCGGTTTCCTTGCACATCACAAGGCTTCCTTGCACATCCGGTTTCCTTGCACATCACAAAAACATGCGTCGTAGGTTAATTGAAGACTCTAAATTGCCCGTAGGTGTGAATGTGTGTGTGTGAATGGTTGTTTGTTTATACAGTGGGGCAAAAAAGTATTTAGTCAGCCACCAATTCTGCAAGTTCTCCCACTTAAAGAGATGAGAGAGGCCTGTAATTTTCATCATAGGTATAACTCACCTACAAGAGACAAAATGAGGGAAAAAAAGAAAAAAACAATTCCAGAAAATCACAGTCTGATTTTTAAAGACTTTATTAGCAAATTATGGTGGAAAATAAGTATCGGCTCAATCACGAAAGTTCATCTCAGTGCTTTCTTATATACCCTTTGTTGGCAATGACATAGGTCAAACGTTTTCTGTAAGTCTTCACAAGGTTTTCACACACTGTTGCTGGTATTTTGGCCCATTCCTCCATGCAGATCTCTCGAGCAGTGATGCAGTTTTGGGGCTGTCGCTGGGCAACACAGACTTTCAATTCCCTCCAAAGATTTTCTATGGGGTTGAGATCTGGAGACAGGCTGGGCCACTCCAGGAACTTGAAATGCTTCTTACGAAGCCACTCCTTAGTTGCCGGGTTGTGCGTTCGGGATCATTGTCATGCTGAAAGACCCAGCCACGTTTCATCTTCAATGCCCTTGTTGATGGAAGGATGTTTTCACTCAAAATCTCACGATAAATGGCCCCATTCATTCTTTCCTTTACACGGATCAGTCATCCTGTTCCCTTTGCAGAAAAACAGCCCCAAAGCATGATGTTTCCACCCCACATGCTTCACAGTAGGTATGGTGTTCTTTGGATGCAACTCGGCATTCTTTCTCCTGCAAACACGACAAGTTGAGTTTTTACCAAAAAGTTCTATTTTGGTTTCATCTAACCATATGACATTCTCCCAATGCTCTTCTGGATCATCCAAATGCTATCTAGCAAACTTCAGACAGGCCCGGACATGTACTTGCTTAAGCAGGTCTGGCACTGCAGGATTTGAGTCCCTGGCGGCGTAGTGTGTTACTGATGGTAGCCTTTGTTACTTTGGTCCCAGCTCTCTGCAGGTCATTCACTAGGTCCCCCCGTGTGGTTCTGGGATTTCTTTCTCACCGTTCTTGTGATCATTTTGACCACACAGGATGAGATCTTGCGTGGAGCTCCAGATAGGGGGAGATTATCAGTGGTCTTGTAGGTCTTCCATTTTCTAATAATTGCTCCCACAGTTGATTTATTCACACCAAGCTGCTTACCTATTGCAGATTAAGTCTTCCCAGCACGGTGCAGGTCTAAAATGTTGTTTCTGGTGTCCTTTGACAGGTCTTTGGTCTTTGCTATAGTGGAGTTTGGAGTGTGACTGTTTGAGGTTGTGGACAGGTGTCTTTTATACCGATAAGTTCAAACAGGTAATGAGTGGAGGACAGAGGGGCCTCTTCAGGAAGAAGTTACACGTCTATCAGAGACATGAAATCTTGCTTGTTTGTAGGTGACCAAATAGTTGTTTTCCACCATAATTTCCTTCTAAAATATTTAAAAATTAGACTGTGATTTTCTGAATTTTTTTTCTCGTTTTGTCTCTTATAGGTGAGGTATACCGATGATGAAAATTACTGGCCTCTCTCCTTTTTTTAAGTGGGAGAACTTGCACTATTGGTGGCTGACTCAATACTTTTTTGCCCCACGATTGGCTGGCTACCAGTTCAGGGTGTACCCCACCTGCAGCCTCTAGCAGGCAACACAAAAAAACAACTCACCATATTTTTTTATAAGCGACAAAAATAATTATAGGCTCCAACTCACCCGTGACCCTAATGAAGACAAACTGTATGGAAATGAATGGCTGGATGTTTATGGTTGACAGTCTTTGTGCTTTTACCTTTGCCGCAGGGAAGTCTGTCTTGCAATGCCTGCACCATGTATGTCAGACTGGATGGGCTGCAGCGCAGCAATTTTGGTAGGAAATTATCCAGCATATAAATAGTCTCGTCCACTCTCGCGCTACACAGCACCTGTAGCAGGGGTGTAACCCACGTCCTGGTGCAAACACTCCATCCAGTCTTCTGCAGAGGTCAGTGTTTTTGTTGAGGCTTCAGCAGCAAGCTGTTCTTTATGGCTGATAAAAAGCCTCTCCAGAAGGTCACTGGCATATGGAGCCAAGGTCTGGTCACTCATCAGGCCCAAGAGACATGAAGGAAGTTGTGGCTGTATCTTAAGCAGGTACCCAGCACCATAGAGTTCCACAAGGCAGCCTAAAGCTCCATATTTTCCCCGCATGTGCCACTCGAGCTGGAACAGTCTTTGTGTGAGCTCTATGACATAACTGTCCGGATTTGCTTCAGAGGTGGGGGATTTGGCATGTTGATGGAGAAGGAGCAGGTTGCGAAACAGGGAGCATGTTTGGTGGCGGACTCCATCTAAGGGATGCTCCCAGTGGGAGTAGATATACTCCAGGAGGCGTTGGTGTAAATCAGACCCTCCACTGAGTGACTGTTGGAGGCTGAGGGAACAGAGCTGCCTCTTTCCTCGCAGGCAGTCCAAGGCAGCACTGCTCCACAGCGTCAGGACCCGAACTACCACCATAACAGTACTAGGCTCTTTTATACTGCAAATAGAAGAATACACAGAGAAACAGAAGAATTTGTCACCACAAAGACACTATGCGCAGATCAAGAAAATATTAAAGGTCCTGCATTTTACCAAACCCACTTTTTCTTTTTTACTATTTGGGATGTTATATTGGCTATATGGTTCCTCAGTAAACATGTGAAAAGATGAATTAAAATTGTCCACGCATTCCTGAGTTCCAGACGTTTTTCTGCTGAGAGGCCTGAAATCAAGGTCAATCGAATTTCAAGCTCATCTATGTCACAAGCGGAGATCTCCGCCTACCGCTCCTAAGTCAGCACTGTCAACAAACACGTGTGGAGTCATAAGTTGGTCTTCTACACGGAGGCAACTAATCAGCGGAAAAGGTGCGGTCTTGGCCAAATAGGATAAAAAACTGGTTCAAATTGAAGTAGCTGTCAGAGGGGCCTTTTCTGGACACTCGTTTGACAAAACCAAGGTCTTTTTTTTTTTAATGAAATAGAGACTTTTATACTAAGTCCATGTTACAGAGTCCCCCTATGCAAGAGTGGGACAGGAAACTGTACAGGATAAATATATATTTCGATAAATAGTGTACAAAGTCAGAGTATGAACAAACATTATGGACTGAACTGTAAAAACTAAATACCCACTGTGTGTGGAAGATGTTTTCCTAAGAATATTTATCACTGCAGGAACAATTTGTTATATTGTGCATTCTGGTAATTAGGACTGGGCGATTATTGAAAAAGTATTGATTACGATTGTTTTGACTGACAATGAAATGATTATTCATTGATTTCAAAACTTAGTATTTATTAAATTAACAAAAGTAAATATAAATATAACTTCATAGAACCACAATATAAATTAGTAACAAGTGGGAAACATATCTTAAAAATAGAAATAAAAAAACAACAAACAAAAATAAATACAGCCATGGTTAAAAACATTGGCTTGCCTGGGGTGACTGTATTGTCTATTATATATCCACCCATCCATCCATTTTCTGAGCCGCTTCTCCCCACTAGGGTCGCGGGCGTGCTGGAGCCTATCCCAGCTATCATCGGGCAGGAGGCGGGGTACACCCTGAACTGGTTGCCAGCCAATCGCAGGGCACATACAAACAAACAACCATTCGCTTTCAAAGTCACACCTACGGGCAATTTAGAGTAGTCAATTAACCTACCATGCATGTTTTTGGGATGTGGGAGGAAACCGGAGTGCCCGGAGAAAACCCATGTAGGCACGGGGAGAACATGCAAACTCCACACAGGCGGGGCCGGGGATTGAACCCAGTTCCTCAGAAATGTCAGGCAGACACTCTAACCAGTCGGATCACCATGCCGCTTCTATTATATATATTTGTTAAAAAAAATCATTCCCTCAATATTCTGGCATTTAGCCAATAGAAATAATGTTGGTAATCCTAATTAAACGAAAACAGGAAAACTTTAGTCTGATTTCATGTCAGACGGTCTGGGAGAAAAAAGCGTGTTTTTAAAAAAAATATATTTTTTAATTTTTATACACAGCCATGGCTGTATCCGCTGTTCCTCTGTGCGCACCTTGGGCACAGTGTGGTGCGATGCATGCATGGAGCTGCGTATTATAGTAAGATAAAGAGTCGAGGAAGAAAGTCACAATAAAACTTTATTAAACTCATTTTTCACAGATTAGGAAGACTATATGCCTTTGAGCATTGATATATTGTCTTTATGCATGTGTTACTATGGCGTTTGTGTGTAAATATTCGTTATTGCAAGGTAAATTCCTCCTGTGATCTAATGTTAATGTTAGGTAGACTGTCAATAGGGTTTTCCATTGACTGATAGCATAAACTGCCGATTTCTAAAACGATGTGTCTTGTATTTAAATAGTCAATGTGAGTAGTTATTTTTGTTGTGCGTTTAGTTGAACAGTGAACTCCAACTGGGGTGTCAAACAGCTTAAAGCATGCTCAGGGAGAGCAGAAGAACATGCTTCACATGCGTGCTACAAGCAACAAAGAGTGCGTTCAGAGTGCGTTAACAATGCAGGAACTTGCATACACAACCGGTGCCGCGACACATTAATCGTTTTTCTGCAATTATAACATTTTTATGATCGTGAGAAGCCAAAATCGAAATCACGATTAAATTTCGATTAATCACCCAGCCTACTGATCATACTCATGCTTTTGCTGTCAAAATATCGCAATGTACTCCTATCTGCGCATACACTTAAGGATATTTGACTTTCAGGTGAAATTTTAGGATGAACCCAAAATGCACTACAACCTTTGCAGATTTATTTAATTTTACCTTCTCTAAACTTTTAAAGTCAGATTCAGAAACCTCTCTTAATTCAATGCATCTACCCTACAGTTCCATGTGTCAATGCTTTTTGTATGAATTGCTGTTATTTAACAAGGAGCGTAACAGTGTAATTTACAACAAAAGTTTGATCCATGAATCAAACAATACATTTCAGGGATCTCTGTGGATGAGAGTCCCGATGTGAGGCACAAAAAGATACTGTATGCGAGCAGGGACGCACGCATACAGTATCATCAATCTGAGTCTTAGAACGGCTTAGTACTCCGTGATGCTGGAAATCCGGCGGATGCATTTTTTCTTTTATTTTTTTCTTTGAGGAGCATACCCGCGACCCTATTGAGGATAAGCGGTGTAGAAAATGGATGGATGGAGACAGGGCTCCAGAGTGCGACTAATGTGGTTGCATATGCGGCTAGCATTTCTGAATCAGAATCATCTATAGTTGCCCAGTATGTCCAAAAAACACAAGGAATTTGTCTCCGGTAGCTGGAGCTGCTCTAGTACGACAACAGTCAGTCAATTGACAGAGAACACTTTTGAGACAAAGACATTGACAAAAAACAGTCACTGAGCAATAAAGCGTTGCTAGTTATCTGGTAATGCATTATTTTATTTTTTTTGACAATTGTGCAAAAAGATGCAGAGTCCTCTAGCACTTAGAGCAGTTCGAAAGACTGATATTGCAATAGTCCGGTGCAATGACCATTGTGCAAAGGGCGCCGAGACTTCAAGCGAGTAGTGCAATAACCTGGGACAATGTTGATTGTGCAAATGTTGCAGATACTCCTCAATCAGTGTGCAAATGGAGCAGATGCTACTCTGGCATGAGTGGCCAGTATTGGTCAACAACAGATATGGAAATAGTGCAGCGTGGCAAGACTACTACAGTGAGTGCACGAGTAATGTATAATTGGCTCCACAACAAACTCAAGTCAAAAAATTGCCAGCATGTTGTAATGGAATTGTAGGTTAGGTGTTTAAGAAGTTGAAGTAGTCGAATGAAGCAAAAAAAAAAAACTGAGGATGCGTAGAGGTGGCCAGTCATTTGATCTAGAAAAAAACATTTCCGCGACTTGAAAGCAGACACACGCTGGGTTTCATCATCGTGATCTCTAAACCAATCAGAGATAGTGCAAAGTGGGGACAGCTGGGAAGAAATAACACGGTGGGACATTTTCCGTTTTCCGTCAGCTTCCAATTATGGAACCCTTTGCCCAAACAATGCAAATACAAACATGTCAGCGTATATGGCACACGGCTGCTCACATTATATACAGTATAGCATACTCACTATTATAAGAGAGCCATTGAACATGTTGACAAATCATTTAAAGAAAGGTTGCAGACTTTTGAAAAGTAGTACAAATCTTGACTCAAAATAGGTTGCCAAGATCTACTTCTTATTTCTGTTGCTACTTGGCACTTTAAAACAACTGGAAACTTGATTGGGAGTATATTGACTGTTGAGGCATTAATGACGGCTTCATGTTTGTTCAAGGCAAATTTTATGAACAGAGTCTGAGTGTGTTTTATTTATCTTTTTTATCCAAGATATTTTGTTTCTTGTTCTACATTGAAAATGTCAATGTTCGTTATTCTTGGAATTAGAATTAAAATTGTTCTTAAAAAAGGATCTACTTTAATTATTATGCTCCATCATTAATCAGTGGCATAAAAAAAACGATAAATTTGTTTGTCGTGATAGTTTTGGAAAAAATCGTCCTAAAAAACTTTGAGGGCAAGAGCAATGGAATGCACAAAAATATTGTATAAACTGTATTAAAAAATACAGTAACAACTGTAATAAAAAAACTGCAATATAGCGGGAACGCGAAGCACCGTGATATACCGGAGGATTACTGTATCCGTATTTTGTGATGATAAATTGCAGGGACTCATTGTTTCCGTAACGTGAATCCCAATACTCACTTCGTCTCAAGTGTAAAATGATCTATGCATTTCCTGGTTCAGTTAAAACTGGTATTTACACACGCCTCTTCATTATGCTGTTCACATTTTAACATCATGAGATCAAGTTGACACCGAACCATGGTTTCACAGTACTTTGGCACTGCAAGGCTTCAAAAGTTCTCAGAGGGGACATGCCACTGAGCTTGAGTCACAGAATGTCACCAGTAAGTTGCAACATAGGTACAGAGAGACTGAAAGAGTCACAGACAGTCATGGAAGTGGACACTCTTGGAGGAAAATAAGAGAGTTCCTTTATTTAAAAAAAAAAAAAAAAAAAAAAAAAGTACTTAAAAGTAGTACTCGAAGACTGAACAATTTGAAATGTGCATTTAAAAACCTAGAGAAGGTAAATTTTAATTCACATGTAAAGGTTGTAGTACATTGCCACATATCCCGAACTTTTTCTATATGTTTGTAAACCTTGTTCACAGACTTTTATCCTTCTGTAGTAGTGACAACAGTGTTGCTTTTTTCAAATCACCTACCTGACATCTAGATCCAGCAGTGTGTTTGGGACCAACAGGAGCACTGTTTCCCAGTGTGGGCCAGGGGGGGAGCCCTTCCAACTCAGCATGACAAGCGCCCCATGACACAAACACATAGAGACACCTGGCGGACAAGCACTTGTACACAACCGCTCACACCTCTGCTTAATCCACACGGGCGCCGAGTCCAAGCCGTACACTGAGCTACGGAGCAAACTGCACACCTGTAATGGCACAGGATAAACATGCACAATGTGATTGTTTTACTGAAAAATATCTTAATGATCTTTGACACAACATAACCCCAAATACATATTCAATTAGTTAATATTTCATTGGTTGACATGCATTGGAGTCACTGAAGAACAAAAATCAATTTTACTGTGTATTATTCTTTGTGCAGTTCCACTTATTTACAGTATTCAATTTCAAAGAGTATTGCCCAATGAATTTTTTAAAGTAGTTTAACGTTTGTGTTGCCGTAGCTGATCAGATAAATTAATATTGGTAAATTAGCACTTTAAACTTACCACAGAGGCAACTTCATCTCCAGAACCCATCACAGATCTGATTAATAAGACTATGGCCATACCGGATGTACTCTGAACTGCTTGCAAAAACTCCTCTGGGTTCAATAGAGGACAGACAGACAGAGAAAAATGCATGTCAATAATTTTAAACATTTGTCATTTATTGTTTTAGCTTTGTATGCATTAATATCAGTTTCATATTTCTTTAAATATTTAAGTATGACAATGTATTCAAAAACATGGAAATTTGTTATTTTGTGCAACGAGAGAATACTAGCAAATGTTTTTGTTACAAAACTGTTTAAAAGAACAATATAGTGATATAATTGAATAACTGCTTGTAGTTGCTTTTCGTTGACTTACTATTTAATAACTAGAATTTTGTAAAAGGTAATCAATCAGTTGCTGGTAAAATTGTAATAATAATGAATGATTCAATTATACATCCGTCTGGTTTCACAAATGAATGAGCGGAAATATAACATGAGATGTAGCCCTTGGAAAAAACATGTTTTACACTGCTGTCTTGGAAGGGTGTAAAAATGGGGGGGGAAAAAAATATGAAGTGCCTTCCGCAAATATTCCCACAAAGTTACAATGTTATAATAGAGACAATATAATATCTTGGTAAGGTTAAGAATTGAGATTCAAGGATAACTCCTTTAAATGAGCCAATTTGATTTCCACGTCAGCGCTGCAGTTTCTTACCATCAATAATAATACGTATGTAGCAGTCCAGCAGGCTGCTAAGTGTGTCCTTCAGTCTCTGGTGGATCTTAAGGGCAGAACTAATAGAACCTTGGCATCGCTGGATGACCAGCATTGATGTTTTCACTGCCGCCAGACAGGAATGCATCAGCTGGGCTTGAGCAATGTGACCTCCTGCAACACTACTTTATAAACAGCAGAGGGCGAAATAGACAGCTTATGAGAGCTGCTATTAAAGTGACACACAGAACTACAGTACTGTCTGTATATGCATACTTGTTTTGATTCAGATAGTCGCTTAATCCCTTGTGGAGAAACTGCAAAACTAGATAGAAGACATCGTGGTCAGTGGAGGATCTTGCTCAAAATAAATGATTTATACAGAACTCCAAAAACAAACCTTCTGGAAGGAGTTGATTGACGCATCTCTCGCCTGAAAATAGTGTAGTTAGTGGTCAGAGTGGAATACTGTATATGATAACCAATCAAGAGGCAGCCCAAGGGCTTGTGTACTTACCCAGAGGGAAGCCCTCCATGCAGCCAGCAATGGTGTTCACAACATGCGAGTATTGGTCTGGAGATGGATCAGACAAACAGTCTGACAGGCACATGGACAGACAAGCTGTGGTTCGTTCCTGAAGCCAGGTTGGTACTGAATTCAGAACACTAAAAAGAGAGGTGAGCACACACAAACATGTTGCATAACGTTAACAAACAAATGCAATGCAAATACAAAAAAAAAAATAATAATCTTAGTTCATACTGGCAATAAGATGCTCGAGTTAATAGTTTAGGTGGAATATCAAAACTAATTATATGGAATCAAATCAGACATTAAGAGGACTTCATTTTTATTAATGTAATTATTAACTGCTCCCCAGGATCGAAACTAGCCCCCTATTCTATACAGTATGCCAGGAGCAATGTGTTTGCTGTGTTCACTATTGTGATGGCTTAAAACCAAAACGTACAATTTCTAGAATATGCACCTGTGTATGAATTTATGTCATGACAGTAAAGGATATTTTTCTTCGGGATTAAAATGAGACCCAGATTTTCCTAACGTTATTACGACCAGTTCAGAGTGGACCCTGCTACTAGCCCGAAGATAGCTGGGATAGGCTCCAGCACACCCGCGACCCTTGTGAGGATAAAGCGGTACAGAAAATGGATGGATGGACATACACTGCATTTCAAATTATTATGTAAATGATATTTTTTCCTCTGATTTTCCAAAATAATTGATAAAATGACCGTCAGCATACTTTTCAAGTCATCAACCGTCAGAAATGTTTTTGAACAAACCTCCCAATGATTACAGTATTTGTTTGAAAAAAAAAAACTTCAAAAGCACTTTTGCAAATTATTACGCATAGACTTTCAAGACATTTGAAAGGTTTAAAGAAGTGAAAAGGGTCATTTATTGAATTTGCAGCATTAAGAGGTCTATTTACTGAAATCAAAAGCTATTTCAAACAAAAACATCAAGTTACATTTGTCCTCTGAAAAGTATGTGGACTTTCTGACTGAATACTTTCTTCCATGGCATTGAAAGAAGAATGGTGCTTTAACTAACAAAATCATCTTCAAGTGTGACAATGCATAATCTCAAAGAAATACAAACAGAAACTGTTCAAAAAGTCACAAGTTTTATGGATGTAAGTATTGTGAAGCTGCTATCAAATAAGAAGTCCTATGTGAAAATATAACTTGATTTATGTTTTTGATTGAACTAGCTTTTGATTTCTGGAAATATGACCCACTAATGCTACAAATTCAATAAATGACTATTTGCAGTTCTTTAAAACTCGTCAAATGTTTTGAAACTCTGTTGTGAGTAATAAATTGCTTTATCAGTTTTTTATTTTTCAAAGAAATACTGCTATCACTGGGAGATTTGTTCAAAAACAGTGGAATTACATTATGACCGTTGATGACTTGCCAATTATGCCAACTGTCATTTGAATCAACAATTTAGGAAAATCAGAGAATAATATCATTTGCATAATAATTTGGAACACAGTGTAAAGCATGACTTCATACGAGGACCCGGCCGATTAACTTAATCGGCCAATATTAACAGTTTCAAATTGTCAGATTCGTTTGCACATTAACACATTACAACATAAGACAATCACCAAAAAAATTTAAGCACCTTTTTTCAACTGCAAAATTCGGCCAATTTTGTCCTCTGCTGTAAAGTTAAATACTAAAGGACAATTAATTTGTTAATCAGCCATTTCAACGAGTATTGGGATTTTATTCTGCCAAATATCTAAATCGGCACCAGCCTATAAACATGCATATTGGTTGGGCCCTAGTTCCTAACTCTGTGTCTTGATTCTCTTTTTAAAGAAACTCATTCAAGAATATATGAACGTTATTGTGCACCTGGAAATGGCACGTCTCATGGGGTTCTTGGCCTGCAGGGACGTGTAGCCGAAGGCCAATGTCTGCAGACAAGCTCCTAAAATTTCTCCATCAGCTGACTCTTCGCAGAGTGCCTCCAGCAGCGAACCGGCCTGATGTTGAATGAACGCATACACGACATGACTCCATATGACAAAATGACAAAATATGACAAAAATTATATAAAGACAATAGTGCATTGGCTTATTTGTGATCACCTTTTTGACCAGTTGGATCTGTTGTACTGGCTCTTGCTGCTCCAGACAGGACTGCAAAGTCTTGGCGACCTGCCTGACTCCATCCTGTCCTCCATCCACAGATAGAGATGCTAGAGGCAAGGGTACACTGTTCAGTTTTAATGATGTGACATAATGAATTGTGAAGAACCTTTGGAATTCAAACATTATCCGGCATTAACCATCAAGGCGTAAAATGGTTTCGTTCCGACCACATTACCTAAAAGCTTGTGCAGTTTCTCTTCGTCCAAAACTAAAGCCTCGACTTTGGGTGTCTTCTTTTTAACCACCATGGTACAGCAGCATTCAACTCTGCATCATTTGAAACAAACCTTTCGCCTTAAATCTGAAAGTCAGCAACCGTGCAAACAGCAAAGTGACCCTAATTAAAAGGAAACGGCAAATGAGAAGCTGCATCAACAAACACACGTAAAACATGCATGTTTCCGAAATGAACAGCCATGATTTACAACCAAACCTTTTAGACTATTACCACAACCTGATTGCTGCTAGCGAGTTTTGCTAGCCATACACCGGTAACTGTGCATGTAAGATACCAAGTAGCCAGAGATACAAATAACTATTTTTGTAATTTTTTTTAAACCGAAGTAAAGGCTTGAATCGTGTCAAGATGAACAATACTGGATGATATAACGTGTATCAAGATAGTCGGCATTCACCTGAGTCGAGCATGTGGCACTGGTTTCCGAAACAGCGTTTAAGCTTCCGACCTGCGTCACTTTCCCCAACGCAACAGCTTCCGGTGGATTGCACTTCATGATTAAACTCGTTTCTAATGCGATCAAACCTTGTCCCTCTTGAAGCGAAGATCAAGATCTTCTTTTCAGCCACCTCCACATTTGCTCCCTGTTGTCTAAAAACATTTGATTTTAGAACGTGTTCTAGTGATTTTTGTTTTGCCCACGGGGTCAATTTGGCCAGACGATTTTAGTTTGAAATGGGAGGAAATGAGTGTCCCATTTGAGGCCACTTTGAACCATATATATATATATGTATATGTATATGTCGATATAGACATATAGATATAACATTGATGACTTCTTCATACGGTAGTTAGTGTAGATGCCTCGTTCGTTTGCTGCTTGCTCATTCATTTTCCGCACCGTTTATCCTCACACCATTGTCCATAAATTATCCAAATCTAGGAGCGTGCCAATCCGCTCAATGAGGTATCTAGCTGTATACATCTATGTCTGCTACTGAGGTCACGTTCAACTGTACATACTACTTCCGGTTTGACCGAGGTATCGCATTTATATGTCATTATTTAATTCTATGATTATCTCTAACATGTTATCCTTGTTAAAGTCTACACGAAGTATAATTTATTGCTTCGCTGCGCCCAAGAGCCGAATCCAGTCATGAAAACTGCAAAAAGTGGGTCCTGGCTCGAAATAGCGCTCGGCTGTTTGATTGGTGTGAAACATAAGTCAATCAAATAGACGTGACTTTTCTCCCACGCAGTGCAACGCCCACTAAATATGTGATTGGATCTGTTGACAAAACCACAACGAACCGCCAACCCAGTCCCAACTTTTTTCCTCGAAACTCTTTGGGAAAAGAGAAACTCATTGTTGGTATACTCATGAGAACCGTCCACGGGACTATTAAACTATATAGACGTTGGCATGGACATGGCGTGAAATCACGCGTGTAGCTGTGTTCCATCACCTCTTTTCACGGGTAAGTCGGGAAACTCATCAAATAGTATCGCTAGGTAAATAGCTGTTTGTCAACAAAACTAAACTGTTGTATGCATCATGTTTTGATGGTTGCTATTTATTGCGTCACAGTTGGAGTTCAGCGACTTAACTACTGCTGAGCTCACACCTCAGAAAATTCAAAAGTTCCACTTGATGAAATTTGGGAGAAAGGCCAAAAAAAAAAAAAAAAGGCATGTTATGCGGGAAAAATTTCCTTCATGATGTAAAATACAAGTACATTAATGTTGATGTGGTATTTGCTCGCATTTTAAAAATAGCTGTCAAACTTTAAGAACCAGCTATTCTTAAAAAGGATGAGCATTCATATACGTTTGGCATCAGAAAGCGACAAAAAATAAGCCAGTGGAAGCCAGTTTAAAATCGTCCTCAGCATGTTTTCAGTCTCTTTGCTCAGACGCCAGCTGGGTAATGAGAGGTTATCACATGGAGCAGAAAGCCAGGCTTTGTGTGTTGTGTTTATCTGCCATGAAAGATGATCATCCATCATTCTCTTTTATCTATTTTCCAACGACAGCACCGGAAACACGGCTTGTAGTACTGTTGTTTTTCTATTTGGCCCAGCAAAGTGATATACCCGCTGCCCACACTGGTCCAGCTGGGCTCAGCCTTGGAATATTTCAGGTCTGGCTACTGTCAAAATATCTGTGGCAATACCTTGAAAAAGTAACTGAGTTACTCTACTGATTACTTGCGCTTCAAAGTAACTTAGTTACCTTACTGATTACTTGATTTCAAAAGTAACTAAGTTAGAATAAAGTAACTTTGTAGTTACTTTCAGCAGCTGCCAACTGGCACGAATATCACTGATCCACAGTACAAAAAAAGGCATTAACTTAACCGTACCTTTTACTTGGTAATGTACGCCACACAAGTTAGAGAATGACGTCATCAACATGAACCAGTAACTTATATATTAGTGTCGTTGAAGCCACATTAAATCAGCAACTTAGTGCAGACTTGACATGCCAACACATTACAGTAAGTATTCATTCATTCATTCATTCATTCATCTTCCGTTCCGCTTCTCCTCGCTAGGGTCGCTGGCGTGCTGGAGCCTATCCCAGCTATCTTCGGCCAAGAAGCGGGGTACACCCAGAACTGGTCGCCATCCAATCGCAGGGCAAGTACACTAAGTACCTGAATGTAAACAAGCACCAGGCCACAGCAGGAACAGCAGATACAGTCGCAGCATTGTATAAAAAGACAAACGCTTTTCCCCCCTGACTGTCTGACATGGAATAAATTTGTCCTGTTTCAGGTTAATTAGCATTACCAACCTTATTTCTATTTGCTCAATACCAGAATATTGAGAGAATTTTTTTTATTTTTTATAGATGATAGACAATACAGTCACCCCAGACATGCCAATGTTTTACCCATGGCTGGTTTTTTTTTCATTCGTTTTTTATTTCTGTTGTTTAATGTATCATATTACTTGTTACTAATTTGTTTTCAGGTTGTTATTTTAAGTTGTATTTCAAGTTGAGTTTTGGTAGTTAAATTCAAAGTTTCTAAATCAATGAATAATTGTGTTCATTAATCATGATTTCAATATCAATGAAAAGAATCGTGACTATTGTTTTTTTCCATAACCACCCAGCCCTATTTGCAGTGTGATGCTAGTGTCTATGTGTGTCTTCCAGAGCGCAGGCAGTATGGCAGAAGGCGAGGAGACCATGAGTCAAGCGGACTGGAAGGACAAATGTATGGTTCTCGAAGCTCTGCTCGTGAAGTTCAGAGTTCAGGTCATCAAAATCCGAGAGCTTACTGCTGACAAGGTTGGTTGCAGCAATTTTTTTTTTACTTGAAATACTCTAAAGAATCACTGTGACAGTTGTCACTATAAGGTTTCTACAGTAGTCATTTGAGGTCACGTAGGGAGAAGTGTACACAGTACAGTATAGTTAGTAAAGTACTGCTCACTCCTCCTACTTTGGGAGGAAGACGAATGAATAGTCCCCTTCAAACGCAAGGAAAACGCACAGGAAGAAACCAGCAACAAACATGAGTTCATTTAGAATCTGAATCCTCAGAATTCTCTTTAATTTGCCAAGTATGTCAAAAACACACAAGGAATTTGTCTCCGGTAGTTGGAGCCGCTCGAGTACGACAATAGACAAAAAATACTTTTGAGACATAAAAACGTACTACGGAGAGTCGCTTAGCCTCTAGCAATTTAATGGCAAGAGGGAAGAAGCTGTTGGAATGTCTGCTTGTTTTAGTTTGAATTGATCGATAGCCCCTACCTGAGGGAAGGAGGTGGTGACCAGGATGTGGAGGGTCCAAGAGGATTTGGCATGCGCTTGCCTTAGTTCTGGCAGCATGCAAGTCCTCAAGGGTAGGGGGGTACCGAAGATTTGAAGGTGGAAAAAGAGGTGAATAACAATTTGATATGACACTATCAATAGTCAGCTGCTCAGAGTATACAAATTAAAATGTCATTTCTGTGATGTCCATCTTCCTCCACAGACGTAGTTACCTTGCTACTGCTTATTCTGGATTCTCTTGTGGTTTATGATTTGAATATTTGAAATAAACAGACAACAAAAAATGGAAATAGTGAATAAAAAATAAACTCTTCATGAAATTAGGCAACAGTTCAAATGAAATGTCCAGAGGTCATTATGATTCAGTAAAAAAGCAGCATCCAGCAAAAATAGTTTTGTTTTGATGAAAAGTTAAACTGTTTGATTGTTAGCCGATTTAAAAAAGTGAGAAAACCTGTCACAGTTTAGCAAGATGTTCTTCAAACATCCTGTCTTGATATTTTTGATTTTTGCTTGAAAATATAACGTTCAAACAAGGATTTTTGTTGCAGCTGTTGGTCATAGGCACAGTAGACTGTAGACACAGTTTTGTATACGCAATAGAAATTTCAGCTCCCCAGAAATCTGTGACTACTGATATAAAGTCACTAATCGAAAATACCAAAGAAAAACATTGATTGATGAAACTGGTTAACATTGGAGTATTAGCACTGCATTAGTCACTCATTAGTAGCCTCCTATAGGCCATGTACATACTGTATTTGAGTAGTAGAGGGATTATTACACAGTTGATCGTCTTTTGATTGTGATGTGATTGAGCCAATGTCACAGCATCTTTGCCACGTGATATCTGCACCACTATAGCTGTTTTCATTATTACCTATAAACTTCATGGGGAAAAAAAGTAAAATGTTTTGGAGCTGATAAGTGCGTTGTCGAGACATTGTATAGATCGTATCACGCATGGTTTCTTGACTGAGTTGGAACCAGTTCGATGATGCTGCTATAGGTGTAATGAAAAGCAAAAAAAAAAAAAATTAGATTGGCCAAATTAATTACATAATAGCTGTATGACAGTAAATTCTATGTTGTTATGTAGACTATCAAAAAAAAAAAAAAAAAAAAAGACCTTGGTCATGTGACAATGAATCACAGGAAGACAGGCAGTTTGAACCATCCCTCCGAGCTCACCGGCACTGGGCTGGCCCATGCTGCTCAGTGGCCTAGATCTGAAACTGTTCTCCAGGCAGCTCTAATATAAACAGCAGTCTCACCACATGGTTTCACCATGCACTGCATGATGGGATTGATTCAACTCCAGACAAACTGGATAGCAAAACTCCTGTTGAGACTCATATAAACATCTGAGTCTGGTAGTTATTTACCTTTGTCTCAACAGAATTTCTTTGGCCTTATCCATTGTATTGAATATTTATTACAGTATGTTGTTTCCCAATGAGGGAGCCCGCTGCCAAGACTTTATATATACAGGTCAGTTTTATTTGGCTTAGGGTCAAACTACAGTGTAACCTCGCATA
Organism: Phycodurus eques; assembly: GCF_024500275.1. NCBI lineage: Eukaryota > Metazoa > Chordata > Actinopteri > Syngnathiformes > Syngnathidae > Phycodurus > Phycodurus eques. The sequence continues at coordinate 21,772,256 of NC_084535.1, forward strand.
TTCACGACTCGCTATTCCCTAATTTTAGGCCGAACTCTTCCATTATCCGATAAAAACTCACCTATTTGCCGTCTTTGTTCTCAGGCCAAAACCCTGTCTAATAAAAACAAAGAAGTCATACTTTGCAACTGTCTTGAGACATCTATGGGAGCGTTCGCGAAACGTCAGCGTGACGTAATACTTTTTACTTGGGGATTTCCGCTTTATATGCATTCGTCTTATCACAAAAGAGTATTGTCCTGTATTTCAATCAGTCGTAGGGGCTGAAATAGGTCTTTCATGCAAGGTCAGGGGTTCAAGACTCATTATTGTTGATTAAACATAGACTGGTAAAGTGCCCTTGAGCAAGCCATCACACTCCCAATAGTTCTGCCATATGACACAGTATTAAAGCCCGTATTACTCTGACGTCTCTCATCAAGTGGAAGGAGAAGCTGTAACTCCATAAACATAAACAACGTTTAACACAAACAGTGCTCAAGATAAATGAGTGCATCCTCTTTGAAAGCTTTTTACACGTCTCAATAAATTTTAAAATTTTAGAATTAAAAGATTTACTTGTTTGTAAACTCCTCCCACATTTGTGGGAGGAGTTTCTAAAGCAGTATACCACAGTAAATATTGCTTCTGAAACGAAACTAAAGGTTTTCGAACAAATCTGTTCAGGTGTACTCATTTATGTCGAACAATGTAATCTATCTCAGTAGCAAGTCAGAACAATGTTGAAAATGGTCTTTTAGTTGCATGCCATAGTATCACCACAGTCTGAAGGCATTCTCACGGAAATGGTTAAATCCTTATACAGACAGTCCTCTCACTGCCCAGGCCAAACTGCTGACACTATGAGGTCATTGTTACCATCCAGTCCCCAGCTGAAGTTTGATCTCTGTTCCTAAACAGCCAGCACTCCGGACAAAGCTCGTTTTGTTTTTAGTTATTTTTTTTAAAGCTGTGTGGCTGGTGCCTTTGCAACCCAGTTCTTAATCTTTGGAAATGGGCTCGTAAAAACGCTAGATAATAATTTTGTTGGTCAAAAATCTTTCTATTGTGCAATTATTCTTTACTGGCAATTCCTCTCTATTACTTCTCTTAGCAGACTTGGCAATGTAATGAAATCCTGGAAAGCCTCTGAGAAAGATAGAGAGAATGAGGACATGAAAATAAAGTAGAAAGAGGAGGGGAGAGGCCTGGTGTAAAGATTGAGACCCCCAAGGGAGGAAATAGCTAGTTTGGTTAACTGTGTGTGTTTTCATATGCGTGTGTTGCCGAAACAGGTCATTTTGAGTTTGTTGCACGTGTCTGTGTTTCAGCCCAGTGAAATTTATCTTCTTTGAATATCTCAGCATTCTCGCTTCAACCTAAGACACTTGTTGTTTGCCTCGGTTTTCTTGCTTTTTTTCCCCCATTGACAATATTCTCCAGAAACCTGTATTGGCTCAGGCCTTACTGTGTGGAGTTTGCACGTTCTCCCAGTGCTAGCATGGATTTTCTCTTGGTATTGCGGCTTGCGTCCAAATTCCAAAAACATGCACGTTAGGTTAAGCAAAGGGTCTAAATTGTCCATAGGTGTGAATGGTTGTTTGTCTACTGTATATGTGCCCTGGGATTGAGTAGCAAGTCCTGGCTGGGAAAGGCTAAATCAAAAAGCTTTTACCACCTGGAGTAACTGTGGTCAAATTATAAAACTATATATAAAATGTACAGCTGGTTTTAGAGTCATTAAATCCAAAAAGAGCATTTCTCCATATGTGCTGCGACAGAAACATCCTATTGTAATTAACTAGCATCCTTGCCACTACCGCAAAACTGACAACAGCAAAAGTTGAACTGATTCAGACTTTTCCTGCTCCAATCAGAAATGCGGTATTTCTTCCTGTACCACAACAGACATCCACGTTTTCAAATGCTTTAGTAAGTTTTAATTCAGACATACTCGTTGGCCCCAACGACACAGCCTGAAATCAAAATACTTTAGAACCGCTAAGGTAAAACACAGTATTTCCCGGAGCACCTGTCAGATTTCTAATTTGTTCGGATTTTGGATTTCCTATTGGAATTTATGCAAAATAAATATCCATCCATTTTCTGAGCCGCTTATCCTCACAAGGGTCGCAGGAGTGCTGGAGCCTATCCCAGCTGTCATCGGGCAGGAGACGGGCTACACCCTGAACTGGTTGGCAGCCAATCGCAAAATAAATAAATAAATAAAATAAAATGTTAAAAAATAATAATAATTAAATAATAATCTGTCAGACTGTTGCCATCATAAAATGTTTTAAAATGAACTGTACATGCAACTTTTACTGTTTGTAACAGTTTTAACAATAATACAACAGCAAGTTATAGCCTGTCATGTTAAACTGTATAAACAATAAAACACAAGTCAATTTACTGGTGAACAATGAAGGAATTTAACCAGGATTTGAACCCCAGTCCTCAGAACTATAAACCAGATGTGCTAACCAGTCGGTCACCGTGCCACCCATGGCATGTCATTATTTAATATTCCTAGGTGTCACATAAGTGTAGAATGAAATTAACCTGTAGGATGAGACAGTAAAAAGTTTACCGAAAAACCTGCAGATACAAAATTAATTCAAAATATTCTCACTGAATGCAGGCAAATGTTGGCAAAAAGGGAGGGTGCAACAGTTAAATATTTGAATAATCTCCATGATCTCCACCCGAAAATGTGAGCCCCTTCATGTTGCAGGTAGTTAAATACCTCTATATCATTGACATTAATTTCTAAGTAAATTTCATGGGGTCGTTGATGCATGACAATATATTTAGTTTTCTGTTGTTTGCAAATTATAAAGTACACAGGGTTGCTGATTTTATATTTTGAATGCTCTCTGTGCATGTATCTGTGACTTTTTATTTTAGCAATAGCATGATAATACTGATACCAATCATTTTGGTCACTGATATAACACTTTCATAGCGTTTCATCTCAATCCTTTTTGATAATAAAATGTAAAAACAATACAACTTAAGTGATGTTTTTACAGTGATCCTGGCGTCTTAATGTGTTTAATTTGAGTGTTCCTCCTTCACGCATAGTATGTATTCTTGAGGCTGGTCCTTCTTTTGGGGTTGAGTGCTGCAAAAAATGTGAAAGAAAAAGCAAAAAAAACATTTTTTTTTCTCCCAAAATGTGTTGGACTTGTAATCACACGACCTCTGGGCCATTTGACTTTAGATTGTCTTTTGAATTTTGCTCCTGCTTGTCCTCTTTAGGATTACTCCCTGGAATGGTAGCCAGCCAATCACAGTACCGAAACAGACAAACAACTATTCATACCAACATTCACACCTGAGAAAACCCACGCACGCACAGGAAGGGCAGAGCCAGATCTCAATCCGCAAACTTCAGAACTGTGAGGCAGATGTGCGAACCACTGTATCGTGCTACCCCTTTCATTTATTAGAAATGTCAGTCAGAGTGACTACAAATACCATACTAAACATATTTTCCCCGACCTTTGACAGTGTAAGTCAAAACTGCACTTGATTGTCCAGGTGTACCTACTGTTGTGGCCAGTGATTGAATATAATGTGTGTAAAAATGTTCCATCTCTTTATTTTAAGGGATTTTGTGAGTTTTTAATGTCAGTAACTTCCAGCTGGGTCGATTCTTTTTGGTCCTCAACCTGTATATGTCTGTAGGTAATGTATTGCAGGGGATGTGGGTTATAGCGGCAGAGAAAGAGGCTTTGTGAGCTGGCTGTGGACGGGGGAGGGATGGCTAGAGTTCAGGGGAGGTTGGACACAGAGCGCCAGTTGTGGAATTCCAGGAATGGAAGTGAATTTATTTTGGATATGAACAGGAAATCATCCACAGAGGTGACAGTGCACTAAAGACTGATTATGGACCTATGGGAGAGGTGACAGGTCCTATTTGTGTGTAAACAACACTCACCAAGGGTACTCAAAGTAAATGTAAATAATATTGCTTGTAATGTTTAATCAAACCAACATCAAACCCCCGAATCTCTTTGTTTATCCCACTTGAACTGCATATACACACTTGAACTGATTTCGTCCAAATAAAACCTCGAGAATAACAAACACAAGCTTTTCATATGTTGCTATGTGTGTGTGTGTGTTTGTGTGTGTGTATAAAATGCAGCTATAGCAAATAGCGTGGAGTACTGGTGCCTTGTAATTAGCATGCTTCTCTCTGCCAGATGCTATATCTGCGACTTAGAGTGACGTGTGGCTTGTGGTACAGTGAGCGTGAGTCGGAAAATCTGAGTTACAGTCTTTTTATGTTTGTTCACAACAAACAGACTTATTTGCTTTATATAATGACTTATATTTGGTATTTAATCAACTTAATAATAAATAATAATAAATAATATCTGACAGTATCTTCATAGCTACAAAGTAATGTCACTGTGGTTTACTAACCAAGACCTTTAATAACACCTACCTGTACATACAATCATTAATAGCCACTGGTGTGGGCACACGCGGTCCAGTGATATAATTTCATAAACACATGCACTAAGAGACAGTTCCTCTAGAATTACAGTGACATGAAATTCGGGTCAAGCTACAAAAAAGGCCATGTGTCCAGAGGAGGTCTGGTTTGTGGAAACTATGAATGCTTTGGCAGGGTGTGGCTGCTTCTCTGTACAGGGAGGGAGTTTAGTTTGTTGGTCTGAGCAGAAGCAGAGTGAAAGTGGCGCCATGGCAGCCTCAGCTGTCCACAATGCTTCTGATTGCAGTAGGCTTTCGAGTCTCTTGCAGTAGAGCTGTAGCTGTATGAAATACTCTTGTAATTTTATGATTTAGAATTTTTGTAGACCTATGTTTTATACACGCTGCACTGGAAACAGACACGATTACTGCACGAAACATCGGTGAATGAATTTCTAGTCTAATTTTCTAATCAGTTCAGTCCATTCAGTATGTTATTTAAACTGGAAACGTTCATCTACATTACACAGTCAAATGCATACATGTAATAATACATAGACACAAATAGGGGAAAAAAGAAAAAGATCCTCCCATTCCACAATGCTTCAAAGCACATTTGAAGCCCTGACATTTTTTGAATAAGCACATAACCAATAGGCAATGATACACCTGATTAAACTCCTACAATAACATGTAAGACCAACCAAAAAGTACGTGGTTTCTTCATGACGATGTGTGAATACAAAAATGGAGCATATTTATTTTATAATTACAGTGCTGTGAAAAAGTAAAAAGCCCCCTTCTCAAATTCTTATATTTTTGCGAAGTTTCCTCACTTTAAGATCATCAAACACATGTAAATGTCAGACAAATATAACCCAAGTGAAAATGCTGTTTTTAAATTTCATTTATTAAGGAAAAACGTTACCTGGCCCTGTGTGAAAAATGAATGGCCCCCGAAACCTAATAACTGGTTTGGCCGTCCTCAGCAGCAACAACTGAAATCAAGTGTTTTCTATAACTGACAATGAGTCTTTCACATCTCTGTGGAGATATTTTGGCCCACTCTTTCTTGCAGTATTGTTTAAATTCAGTAAAAGATTGAGGGGTTTCAAGCAATAATGGTCTTTTTAAGGTCACACCACCGCATTTCAATCAGATGTAAGTCTGGACTTTGACTAGGCCACTCCAAAACCTTGATTTTGTTTTTGGTTTTTTTTAAGTTGAATTGCTGGTGTGTTTTAGATCGTTATCCTGCTGCAGAACCCAAGGGTGCTTCAGCTCGAAGTCACAAACTGATGGCTGAACATTCTCCTTCCGGATTTTCTGTTAAAGAGCAGAATTCCTGGTTCCATCAATCAAAGCAATTTATCCAGGTCCTGAAGGAGCAAAGCAGCCCAAGACCATCACACTACCACCACCATGTTTGACTGTTGGTATGATGTTCTTTTTCTGAAATGCTGTGCTACATTTACGCCAGACGTAAGAAGACAAACACCTTCCAAAAAGCTCAACTTTCATCTCGTCAGTCCATATAATATTCTCCCAGATGTCTTGGGAATCATTCAGAGGTTTTATTGCAAAAGTAAGACGAGCCTTTATTTTTGGTCAACAGTGGTTTTCGCCTTGGAACTCTGCCATGGATGCCATTTTTGCCTAGTCTCTTCCTTATTGTCGTGTCTGACCTTAACTGAGGCAAGGGAGGCCTGCACGTCTTTGGAGGTTGTCTGAGTTGCCAAACAAATATGAGCGTTCATCCGAAGAATTCCATACCGGATCGGTCGTGGCCCAGGTTAACAATTTCCGTCACCGGCGCCGTCAACCTGCAGGGTGCAGGTGGAAATTCAGCTACTGTGGGTAGAAGTCGAAGAAGAGGTGGAAAGCGGGTTCTTCGGCAGAAAGAGAAGAGGAAAGCACAGAGCCGAGAACTGAATGTGGGGACTTTGAATGTTGGGACTATGAGAGGAAAATCTCGGGAGTTGGTTGACATGATGATAAGGAGAAAGGGTGGTATATTGTGTGTCCAGGAGACCAGGTGGAAAGGCAGTAAGACGAGAAATTTAGGGGCAAGGTTTAAATTATTTTACCATGGTGTAGCTGGGAAGAGAAATGGAGTCGGGGTTATTTTAAAACAAGAGTTGGCTAAGAATGTCTTCGAGGTGAAAAGAGTATCAGATCGAGTGATGAGGCTGAAACTTGAAATTGAGGGTGTTAGTGGCTATGCCCCACAGGTAGGATGTGACCTAGAGGTGAAAGAGAAATTCTGAAAGGAGCTAGACGAAGTAGTTCTGAGCATCCCAGACAGAGAGAGAGTCGTGATTGGTGCAGATTGTAATGGACATGTTGGTGAAGGAAATAGATGACTTAAAGAATTTCCCTCTCAAATGCTCATCTTAGAGCGATAGAAGCAGTTGAGAAATTTCCTTAAGTCATCTATTTCCTCACTACACTACCCACTACTACTGCGCTTGTGTATAGAGTGACACTATACAGTATTTCAGTAGAGGTTGCACAAGCATGCACTGGCGCTGTTGCCTCTGTGTGAATTGTGTGACCTGTTAGTGTTGCTTCAGTTTTAACACGCTACAGGTTTGCATACTCTGATGTCATGTAAGTAAACAGAGCTCTGTTTGTACCTTAATAGATGTGGCACCTCATTCATTACACAACTCGTTGCACTCAATACGAACACAATCTCACTTGTGTGTATTTTTGACTACCTTCAGGAAATTAATTTTTGATTTCTTCCAATTTTCACATTGGCTTTCATACTTTCGTATAGTTGTTGGCCCGTCCCCCTCACAGGTCTGAGTTCTGGGTTTGAGTCTCGGCTCGATCCTTCCTGTGTGGAGTTTGCGTGTTCTCCCTGTTCTCGCGTGCTTCCTCCCACATTACAAAAGCATCCATGTTAAGTGAAAAGTCTAATTTGTCCATTGTTGTCAATGGTTGTCTATATGTGACCTCCAAGCATCCCCTGCCTCTTGCTCAAAGTCAGCTTGAACAGGCTCTGTGTTGTGTTGTGTTGTGTTGAACAGGCTCTGTGTTGTGTTGTGTTGTCACAAAAATGAAGGACTAAAATTTCAGATCCATCAACATGTTTAACAAATATTCTTATTAAAAAAAATCTAAACTATATTATGGGCCATTGAAAAACATAATAAAGTACAATAAAGTTGTTCATAAAAACCAAGCAAGGAAAATCAACAATTTACCAGGTTGCAGGGTTTGTCAGTGTTTATCTTATACCATTTGTCGGCTGTGATAACCTGCACATGCATCGGTATATACGATTTTGCAATACAGTTAGTGTTGTGTTGTGTAACCGGGTGATTTTTTTGTTTTTTTATTTTTTTGTGATTCACACCATCAAAGGCCTAAAAGGCCTAAAATCTCCGAAAATCTGCTTATGTTTAAAACCGAACTGTTAATAATAATTCGTGACAAACTGTCCTAAATAGTCCTCTTCAAGACTTTGGACCAAAATAACATGATTATGAATGATTGTTGTCACGTATCAAAAAGGCTTAACGCCATATACGACTGGGTAGTCTGACAGTTGGTCGAAATTAATAAAATTTTTAGCATCATTAAAAATTTAATAGTCACTGATGGTGTAGTGGTACACTCGCCTGACTTTGGTGCAGGCAGCGTGGGTTCAGTGCCCACTCAGTGACGGTGTGAATGTGAGTGCGAATGGTTGTCCGTGTCTATATGTGCCCTGCGACTGACTGGCGACCAGTTCAGGGTGTAGTCCGCCTTTCGCCCGAAGTCAGCTGGGATAGGCTCCAGCGTCCCACGACCCTAACCAGGATAAGCGGTGTTGAAATGGATGGATGGATGAAACTTTCATTTGAGAGGCATGTTACATGTTGTTCAAGGTGAAGCATGTTTTATGACATGACACCTGCTTAATTTGAATGGCCTGCTGGAGGAAATCAGCGATGCAGAGAGCACTGATAGCTCAAGACCCACCTTTTTAGTTGAGATTTTTTACTGATCTTGTTTTTACACCCACTATTTATCTTAGTTATGATTTATCCCTGTTTAACATAATTAGCATTTCATTTTACACTTTTAGCTTGCTTCAATTCTAATGTTTTTATCTATTTAGTCACTTGTGAAATTCATTATTCACATTCATTTATCTCACTTTTACGATACCTCATTATTTCTTGCATCATGTATGTATGTATCCATCCATCCATAGAAACATCCATCCATATAGAAACAAACAACCATTCACACTCACATTCACACCTACGGGCAATTTAGAGTCTCCAAATAACCTCCTACCATGCGTGTTTTTGGGATGTGGGAGGAAACCAGAGTGCCCGGAGAAAACCCACACAGGCACGGGGAGAACATGCAAACTCCACACAGGCGGGGCCTGGATTTGAACCCCAGTCCTCAGAACTGTGAGGCAGATGTGTTAACCAGTCGCCCACTGTGCCGTGTATAAATGTACCTGTATGTATTTATTCATTTTATTTTTGGGAGTCCTTGTAAGTTTCACTTAGCGTTTTTATTTTTACCTGGCAAAGCATTTGAAAGCAACAATGTAACACAAGTAGTCAATTTGCTGATCTGTCATAGATTCAACAACTGGAGACGCAAGTGATTGATGCGGAAAAACGAGCTTTCACCGCTCAGCAGCAGGTAAGTCAGAAAACATACAGCGGGTGAAATATTGTAAGTATTTAACACGTCACCATTTTTTCTGACTAAATATATTTCCGAAGGTGCCATTGACATGAAAATTTCACCAGATGTTGGGAACAACGCATACATACAAAGAAAATAGAAAAAAAGGCCAGAAATTAAGCTGTCTGTAATAGTGTGAAATGACACAGGGAAAAAGTATTGAGCACGCCAACTGGTATTTACTTAATACTTTGTACAAAAGCCTTTGTTTGCAATGACAGCTTCAAGACGCCTCCTGTATGGAGAAACTAGTCGCATGCATTGCTTTGGTGTGATTTTGGCCCATTCCTCCACACAAGCAGTCTTCAAATCTTGAAGGTTCAGTGGGCTTCTTTAGTGGACCTTATTTGAATTGGTTTCAAGTCAGGTGATTGGTTGGGCCATTCTAGCAGCTTTATTTTGTTTATTTGAAACCAATTGAAAGTTTCCTTGGCAGTATGTTTTGGATCATTATCCTGCTGAAATATCCACCCTCGTTTCATTTTCATCATCCTCGTAGATGGCAGCAGATTTTTGTCAAGAATGTCTCGGGACATTTGCCCATTCATCCTTCCTTCAATAATGTGAAGTTTACCAGTACCATTTGGTGAAAAGAGAGCCCACACCATCGTGTTCCCAACTTCTAACTTGACTTTTGGTATGGTGTTTGTAGGATGATGTGCAGTGTCATTTCTCCTCCAAATGTGGTGTGCATTATGGCAACCAAACAGTTCAATTTTGCTCTCATCAGACCAGGCGATATTCTCCCAGTGTTTAACTGGCTTGTCCAAATGTTGTTCAGAAAACCTTAAACGAGCTTTGACATGCATATTTTTCCCAGCAATGAGGAATGAGTGTGCATACAGGTGATGGCGGTGGAGTCCATTACTCACTGTTTTCCTTGTGACAACAGTACCTGCTAATTCCAGGTCTTTTTAAAGCTCTCCACAGGTGGTCCTTGGCTCTTGGACAACTCTTCTGATTATTCTTTGTACTCCTTTGTCATAAATCGTCCGATCGAGGCAAATCTATGGTGGTATGATTGACTTTCCACTTATGTATTATGGCACCAACCGTGCTCACTGGAACGTTCAGAAGCTTAGATATGTGCCTGTAACCAATGCCATCGTTATGTTTTGCAGCTGAGTTGGAAAATGTATGTTTCATGTATACCAAATATTACTTCTATTAGTTTATACAACCTTCACCTGCTTTATTGTTCCATGTTGAGACTACTAGCTGTTTTCTGGCCATGCTGTGTATACTAGTTGTTCCCAGCCATGTTGTGACTACTAGCTGTTTTTCGATAAAGTTAAGTTGAGCGCAGCTGGAAACAGATAATTGTTTGCGTTTTCTTCTCTGTCTCTCTCACTTCTGTATAACAGAGATGATTTTTTTTTTTGTTTGGACTTCAGTCAGGGGTAACAACTCGTGACGACTTGTACCTTTTCCTCTGTTTGGAAAGACTTGTCTTTCTTTTTTGTAATAAAACCCCACAAAGACAAGATTGCTTCCTTACTTATTCTGTCAGAAGAGGATTTGCCAAAACCCAACAATTATTTTGCGACAGTCTTGAGACAGCTCTTTGCTCTTCTCCATCATGACATGTGTTTTGACTCACACCTTGGCAATGAGACCTTCTTGTTGGCCATCAATTAGGACTGAACCATTCATTTGCAGTGACAAGGGTCTGGATTGCTGTTTGATTATTGATCGATGTTAGGTGTTGTCTTGGCTTTCCATGGCTTTTTGCACCTCCCTTTCTTCATGTGTTCAATACTTTTCCCTGTGTCATTTGAGATTATTACACACAACTTAATCTCTGATCTTATTTGTTCTAGTTTTGTTTGTATGTATGGATTGCTTGGGTGTTTCCAACATCTGGTGAAAATGTAATGTCAATAGCACCTTTGGAAATATATTTAGTGAGAAAAATGGTGACTGTTAAATACTTAATTCAGCCGCTACGTATAAAATATGGAATGTGTTATTTAGAGTGTACTTGTGTACAAATTCAGGTGCAGTGGATGGAGGAGAAGCTGAGGGCTCCAGACGGTCAATCAGAAGACTCAGAGAATGTTTGGTTTCAGCGCTGCCAAGAGCTGCAGGCCTTAGTGCAGGAGAAGGATGACGTCATCGCCCAGCTGGAGCAGCAGCTGGAAGAGCAGGTAAAACACACACACACGTGCGCGCGCACAGTTTTACACTTTCATTCTCGGCTCAGAAAATGGATGGATGTATATATATATATTTATTTTTTTAAACACAACTGAAGACTGAACATCCATTTTTCCATTCTCTGAGCCGCTTCTCCTCACTAGAGTCACGGGCGTGCTGGAGCCTATCCCAGCCACCATCGGGCAGGAGGCGGGGTACACTCTGAACTGGTTGCCAGCCAATCGCAGGGCACATACAAACAAACAACCATTCGCACTCACATTCACATTCACACCTACGGGTAATTTAGAGTCTCCAATTAATGCATGTTTTTGGGATGTGAGAGGAAACCGGAGTGCCCGGAGAAAACCCACGCAAGCACGGGGAGAACATGCAAACTCCACACAGGCGGGACCGGGGATTGAACCCGGGTCCTCAGAACTGTGAGGCTGACGCTCTAACCAGTTGCCCACCGTGCCGCCGAAGACTGAACAACCATCATCAATTTCTTTATGGTTATGTTTTATTTAATGATAATGCTTTTCTGAAATGCTTGACAGTTTAATTTGAATCCCATTAAAATAAAAATAAATATGTTTCACCTGGTCCTTCATGTTTTCTTAAAAAAATTGTACACATCTTACAAATTCTGCCTGGGTAATCAAACATGAGCACAACTGTGTGTTTTCTCATTTATTAAATAAAAGTAGGGGTGTGAAATTCAAAATAAGAGCATGTAAATGTTCAAATAAAGTGCTTAACTTCAGAATAATTCTTTGAAAAACGAACAAAATACAGACAATATTTCATGTTTTGATCATATGGGTAGAAGCAAAATCATGCGTTGTAAAAATGCATTGTACATAGGTTGAAGGGTTTTCCAGAATTCTGAGGTCAATTTTGGGGGTGCGTATGATACATGGGTGCACATTATACATGAGAAATTACAGTAAGTATTGATGTAAAACACAATATTTGATGCTTTATATACAATTTATATGGCTTGGGGTGGTGGAGTGTGTAACTGGAGCCTACTAGGCTGCATGGCTGTACGTCATTATCTCACTCCCTGATCCTTAGAAGAGGGTACTGGCCACTGTATCAGCAGCCCAGGGCGGTTAGCTCAATGGTCAGCATACTCCCCTCACGATACGTTCATGGTGGCAATTTCGTAACCCAGAACGCAATGCAAAACCAAAACCAGGCGGGTTACACTCATCTGGAAATGTATTTTCAGCACACAGTAAGTGTAACCTTGTGTGCATTACGATTAGCTTTGAACTACGACAGTTTGTACATTATTTCCAATTTTGAATCGCTGCGAAACCGGTGGCAGACTCATTCGCCATTCATAAAACCACATGCACACATTGCATAATAGTTCAGTCGAGTTCAGTCTCGTCACTCGGTGTCTGGCTGCCTTTAGCTCGGCCAAGGGCAGCAATGTTTTTTTATTTTTATTTTATTGCAATGGATGACTGTTTACAAGTGTGTAGATTTAAACATTAAACTAATATAAGAGAGGGAAGCAATGTACGGCGGCAAACACCAACCATTGTATGTCATCAATCCTAGAATGCATTGCACACGCAAAAACATGGTGGCCACTTGGTACCAAATTCAGAATGTTTTTTATAACTAAAAAAATGATTTATAAACGTAACACCGTATTTCAAAAGTATAGGTCAGTGGTTGTATTTTAAGACGTATTTGTCATTACGTCAGTGTTCGCTTTAAGGACAATGAGTTTTGTTTGTGCCTCTGTGACCTGTGACTTGTTTCTTTGCAACAGAAACAGTTAAGGCTTCAAGATGCCAAGACTGTGGAAGAGAAAGCAGCAAAGATCAAAGAATGGGTGTTGCAGAAGTTGTCAGAGGTAGCGAAAAATGAAAAAAAACACGACACGGATTTAATTGATTTAAGACACTCTTGCACTCTGTTTCTATGGCTGTTTAGAATTTACATAGCAACTCCCACCACATTTCAGCCGTACAGTCGGGTCGACTACCTCTGTCCTGGATGTTTCCCCTCCGGCCCTTGTCCTGTCCAGTCCTATACTATATCGTCTTGTCCTTCCTTCACAAGGTGTAGCACGACTGCCCCATACAGCACTCGAATATCATGTGTCATTGTACTAGGCATATAATGATTTACTTTCCTCATCTTTATTACAGCAAATGTCCTGTCTTTTGTTGTCTTCTCGTTCTATATTATTTCATTATCTTTTCACTATCACTCCCTTTTGTTTTTTATCTGTCACTCCCCTTTAAAGCTTTGTTCTATCCAACTGAATTTTCAGTAAAAATCCATCAGAATACGAAGAACCACAGTGGTATCTTAAAAACTCCAGTAAAACTGTTCTGGCATAAAAGGGATACAGATCCTCCTTTATGCTTAGCCTAAAAGCCAAACAGGAACAAAAAACAAAAGAATAATTTAAAAAAATTGATTTAAGACCAATGATATACATTTTTTGCATGATCAGTTTGTGAGTTTGACCTACTTACCACTTGTTTGTTCCTCAGTTTGAGGAAGAGAACGCTGCACTAAGAAAAAACAACAAACAACAAGAAGCACAGATTAATGAGCTAAAGAAGAAAATGGACGGTCAGTGTAAGATCCAAGGCTATATATGCAACTGTTCAAATATATATGCTATATCATGTATTGTTCATTTTTCAGAATTTGAGCAGAAATGTTCAGGTAGACGAGCAGTTCTGTGCAGGCCAGGTGAAGCCCACCGGGTTAGCAGCTTGACATTTGGCTGCTTCCAGGTGAGAGGGAAGAGTGCACAGGTTCTGACAGGGCCCATTCCCTCCCAAAGGAGCCTCAGCACCGAGGAAGAGAATGAAGGCAGGGTCAACATCGGTAAGAATGCTTAACTGTTATGAATAAGGCAGATGTATGTACTCAGTAATTTGAAGTGGAGATTCTAAACTGCAAACCTTAGTCTGTTTATAGACAATTCATGACAATTGTTTTTCATGGAAGCTACCCATCCAGCCATTTTCTATAATGCATCTCTTAATAGGGTCACGTAGAGCTGGAGCCCATTGCAGTTGAACTTTGTGCGAGAGACGGGGTAAACCCTGGAAAGGTCCCCAGCTAGTCGCAATGCACATATAAACAACCAACTATTTTCATTTTGCATCACACCTATGGGCAATTTAGAGTCTTCAATTATTCTAACATACATGTAAAAAAAAAATATTTGGTCAAAATAGGGATAATACTGTATACTATGCTGCATACTACACCCGCAATATCAAACATATTGTTCAATTAATACTTAACACCGTATCATTGTCTTTGTAAAGGCAGAATTTGACTAGCTATAAGATCTCATTAGATGCAGGCATATCTAATGAAGTAACCTGTCAGTGTACAGTATATAAAGTAAGGCATATCCTCTTGTATATTCTAACAGACAATAGATGTAAGCAGAGAGCCTCCTCAGCCACAAGTGCCGAAGTCCAGAGACCAGATCAAACTGGACTGCTGGATACTCGTTTGGAGGAGAATGAGAACAAGAATCCATCAGACTTTGGAGCGAGCAGGTCTGAGTCTTGTAGTGTTTCCTCAGTGCTCTCGAGTGCTGAAGGAGGAGGAGGGTGTGAAGTCAGAGAAGGAGGTCTGGAGTTGAGTCGCGCTGGGAGCGAGGCCTACCTGACAGCCTCGGATGACAGCAGCTCTCTGTTTGACGGCGACATGCAACGTGCGGAGCGGCCCAGCTTCAACATTCTGGGAGCACCTGGGGAATGTAAAATGGAGGACTGCCCCTCTGAGGAGCTAAACAAACGATTCCAGTCGCAGAGACTTGATTCGTCATCCTCGTCCAACGAACCGAACACCCCCAGCCCCATTGTCACACCAGCGCCTACTCCCAAACGACCCAACCTGCCCCAAGACATTCGAGATACTCCTGCTTCACCCAAACAGCCCAGACTGCGGACCGCAGCAGGGTCGGGGTTGATGCATGTAGCTATGATCAAGAAACACCTGAGCCAACCACCAATCAGCACTGAGGCAGCACACGGGAAAACACGTAATGCCCTCAGCATGCTGCGCTCCTCCCAGCCGCAGGAAACTGATCTTGACCAAGTGCAGGAGGTTGACATGGAAACAGGCAAGGATCCGCCCCTGCAGATCTGCCCCAGCTCTCGTGCCAAACCCAGAACGCTTTCCATACAGGCCACACCCGTCCCTACTGAGGGCTGTCCAGAAATAAGCTCAGACAGTCACAGCTCACCTCCTACACCCCCATTACACAGGCTCCCCTCCTGGGTAAGAATGTGAATTTATTTGAATCTCATTGCAGTACAACAAATTGTACTGTATGTATTCATCGTTAAAATGTCTCCACATTAAGGGTAGACACAGCTCACTACAGTGTACATTCCGTTGTTTTTGATCACTGATTTATTGTTGACTTAATCATGTAATAATGAGAAGCCAGGACAGGGAGAAGTAAAGTTCTTTTTCCTTTTTTTCCTCTTTTTCATCTCCGGCCCCTGAAGAAAATCAGTCAACTGTGGGATTATTCCATTAGATTAGGAATTTCTTAACTGTTTCTCTATGAGTGATTATGCATCTCTAGTGTTAAACTTCCTGTAATGGTTCAAGTGTACCTATGTTGTCTATGTTAACGTGTTTGCCTTCAAAAGGAGAGTCGCATCTACGCAGTGGCGAAATCAGGAATCAGGCTGTCTGAGACATCCTGCACAGACTCGGCTAGCAAAGGTGAATCAGTGAGTGTGACAGTCGTGATGACAAAGTCTATGTTTAACTGAGCTTTACTCTGTTTTGTAGACCCCTCTCAGCAATCCTCCTATCCTGCATTTGTAATATACACATCCCTCATTTATAAAAACATGACCACACCCATTTACACTACTCTGAAGGGGGTAAGTAAAACTGTGTGCAACATTCTTATGTTCTGTGTTGTGCATATGCAGGTGGTTGAATTTATGTATGTATTTTAGGTTTGTATTGTCTTTGTGAACACAAAAGGCCTGTGTGTCTGCAGAAAGCCACTCTGCTGAGCAACAACCCATTCTTAGATGAGTCATCCAGTTCCGAGGAGTCATCCAGTTCTGGAGAGGAGGATGGTTCGTTATGCAGTTCCCACACATCGTCAAGCTCCCACAAGGACAGCAACCCAGGCAGCCCACGCTCTCTCAAAAGAGGTACACGCCACTTATACTGGGAGGAAATTACCTGACCTCTCTTTTGTTGTTGTTTTTAATTTATACAATAAACGTCTTAAGTGTATATTTTGAACATTACAATAACGTGAAACCACTTATGCTTTACTTGCAGCTGTGTCCATGTCTTCAATGACATCAGAGAACGACTATGCCATCCCGCCTGATGCGTATTCCACCGATACTGAGTGCTCTGAACCAGAGCAGAAATTCCCGAAAACCTGCACCTCTGCTGGTGACAACAGCAAGAGTGTATGTACTGTATTTGTATTACAAACAACAACAATCGCCATGGTTTTGGAAACCAAGGCTAAATATAGAATTTTTGTGGCTGAATTTTGTATTCATAGTACAGCACATTTATAGCTCCCCACATAGCTGAGTGTGCAGCAAAACTAATTTGTCGTTGCAAGGGTCACACTGAGGTGGGGAGCTCAAGCTGGAAGAAAGCAGTCAGTTCAAACAGTTCAAATTCGAAATACTGCTCAACTTTCAACTTTGTTGTGTTATAGGCTATTATTATACTGTTGTACTAAACATTGTGACCATTCATTGGAGCAATGCAGAATGAAATGCGAAAATCCAATATTTTTCCAAAACTTGAAATTGCAAAGGGATTAAACTGCACATGATACAGTATCTGTCACTCCAAATAGCAGTGCCCACAAACCTTATTTTGTACATTTTTAGTCTCTATTTGTATGAATATTTAATGCATTCACTTGATTGGATTCCCATGCAAAAGCAAAAATGTTGACTTTTCTGACATCGAGCTGAGCTTGAGCTGTCTGTTTTATATATTTGGAGTGAAATAAAACTGAAATGCGGCACGGTGATCGACTGGTTAGCACATCTGCCTCACAGTTCTGAGGACCGGGGTTCAAATCCCGGTCCCGCCTGTGTGCAGTTTGCATGTTCTCCCCGTGCCTGCGTGGGTTTTCTCCGAGTACTCCGGTTTCCTCCCACATCCCAAAAACATGCATGGTAAGTTAATTGAAAACTCTACATTGCCAATAGGTGTGAATGTGAGTGCGAATGGTTGTTTGTTTATACGTGCCCTGTGATTAGCTGGCGACCAGTTCAGGGTGTACCCCGCCTCTCGCCCGAAGATAGCTGGAATAGGCTCCAGCATGCCCGCGACCCTAGTGAGGAGAAGCGGTACAGAAAATGGATGGATGGATAAAACTGAAGTAAAATATCTCTGCTTCTAACCCTTCATGTGTATGTAGAAGACAGTTATTTTGGAAATAGAAAATACATCTTTAAACTATGAGAATTTACTTCATAAGAATGTTGCCTTGTATACTTTCTGAACTCGGTTTGAGATTTATTTTTAAAAAAAAACAACAACAACATACAAGCCGGCACGGTGGCCGACTGATTAGCACATCTGCCTCACAGTTCTGGGGACTGGGGTTCAAATCCGGGCCCCGCCCGTGTGGAGTTTGCATGTTCTCCACGTCCCTGGGTGGGTTTTGTCCGGGCACTCCGGTTTCCACCCACATCCCACAAACATGCGTACTAGGTTGATTGAAGACTCTAAATTGCCCGTAGGTGTGATTGTGAGTGCGAATGGTTGTTTGTTTCTGTGTGCCCTGCGATTGGCTGGCGACCAGTTCAGGGTGTACCCTGCCTCTCGCCCAAAGATACCTGGGATAGGCTCCAGCAGCCCGCGACCCTAGTGAAGATAAGAGGTAAAGAAAATGGATGGATGGATGGACAACAACATACAAATAAGACCAGCATTTTTTGTTTTTAAAGACAAATACTGTATGTCTTATTTTAGTGATGAGCCTCTTCAGCATATCTGCCAAATTCTATTATAAAGCATACTGAAGAATATGTAATTTGTTTGGTATATTTTTGCTACAGTACTAGAGTGACACCATCTAACAGCAACAAAATCCGTGGATGTTTCTAACATACTTGACCACTAAAGGTCAGTGTGGTTCTCATTCTGAATACTGCATGTTTTAGGAATCGATGGAGAAATCAGGCTACCTGCTGAAAATGGTGAAGACTTGGAAGAAAACTTGGAAGAGACGCTGGTTTGTCTTGAAAGATGGAGAGCTTCTTTACTATAAATCCCCAGTGAGTTTGTCTCAAAACATTTGTCAGTTTCACTTTTAACAACCTTCTGAATTTTCTGTAATATACTGCAGTATCTGCAGCAGTTCTACTCACCTCAGCCTCATTTTTGTTATTCCGAGACATGAGATGATGACTTTACAAAGGACACAATTCCTCTTCTGTTCCAAATTATTCATCTAGGATTTAAGTTAAATCAACATTTGATGAACCTTTCTGTGGAAGTGTTTGTATGTTTAGATCACTGATATTGATCACTATTGACAGGTTTGATTAGTTTCCCAGAAAAGGCTAATTTAAGAGGAAAGTTTGTATGGATGTTGCTCCATATTAAGCAAGTCACGGTTTTCATGCTTTATGGGGGGAAATAAGGATCGTTCTGCTGATGAAAAGTGCTTACATTGTACTGTTAAAAGTGTGTGATTCCAACAACCGATAAACACATATTGGAGAAAGAGACAAATGCATAATCTGAGAGAAAAGGTGTTTAAAAGCCACTGATGAGCTGGAAGCAGATAGTATCTGAAGCTGCTATTGTCTCTGATGTCCCAAGAACCTCTCGATACAGGATTCTCTAATAGTTTGTGTCATGCATAAAGCTGCATTTCAGCTACTCTTAAAAAAAATTTCACAACGAGAAACTTTGCACTGGACTCAGGAATACTCGAAGACTAACGTTCAAACTTGTATTCGCTGATGAATGCCGTGCTATTTGTCCAAATGGACTGTCCAAATGGAAGAAGTTTTGGATGGTTAGTGGCCCTCATGTCCTAACAAGGCTGTGATGCCAGCAAAGAGATGTTGGAGTGACGTTTACAATGTGGAGTGAGGTGGTAGGGCCTTATCGAGGGTCTGAAGGTGCAAAACAGGTGGTGTTTGTAAGCAAATATTACGTGCCGTGGTATTAAAAAAACGGAACCTTCTGCAATAAAATATTACTCATGCAAGACAGCACGCCATCACTTTAGCTGCTATGGGCATAAAGGGAGAAAATCTTGTGTGGCCACCGTCATCCCCTGACCTCAACCACGGAGCGTCTTTATACGGACGTTCTATGACGGTGAATGGCAGTATAACTCCAAACAGCAACTCCGGGAGGCAATTCATACATCCTTGATGTATGAATTGATGCAGGCAAAAATTATCCAAAGCCAAACTCAATGGATGATGTGATGGTTATTAAAGAGGGGCTCCTGTATTTCCATGTATACAGAGCAGCAAATAGTCACGGTTCAAAATCGTAGGTGAATTGGATTGGACCCAAGAGCAGACTAAAGCAGAGGGAGTAGATTTAGAATGGTTTATTGCGGGTTGGCTCAGGGTAAGGATATACAAGGCGAGACGGTGGGCCGTCGGGAAAAGGAGCGAGCAGGAAACGGGAATGTGAGCAGATGGGGTGGTGTGGCTGGAGCAGACAGCGAGGCAGGGGAAGACATGGAGGGGACACTGGAGATGGAAGAGAATACAATCAGGTGAGTACAGATGCGGGTAGTCAGATAGTTACTTATATACAACGAAACCTTGACGTTTGAGAGTAGGCCAGTAAGCCACAATCAAGTGTCAATACTCAGGTGAAGGCTTTCTGGACTTGACAGGCTTAAATGCAGGCAGCAATGCGTGCTGCTTGAAGACAGGTGTGTGGCCCAGGTGATGCTGATTGCTGGGGAGAGAGAGAGAGAGAGACAAGGCGCAAGCCACCATCCAAGCTCCAAAGGAGGACCTGCAGGGCAAGGATCATGACACAAATCTTTTGTTTGAATGAAACATTTGTTTGCTTTTAAAAACCAATGTACTTGTGTGATTTAAAAATGCACTCACTGTAATTTGCACTGATTAGTTAATAATAATAATAACTTAGCTTTAGATAGTGCCTTTCAAGGGACCCAAGGACGCCAAACAATAACTCATGGGGGTAATTAAAATGTACATATGGGCTTGTTTGTCTGTATTGAAGTTACCGAATATATACAGGTACACTTGTCTGAGCAGATGGTGCTTGTGGTTTCTTTTTTTTCAATTTTTTTAAATGTCCTGAGAAGGACATTTAAAGAAGGGTGTGATTGGGAGAAACGGCCCCCCCGATCAGAACCCGAGCGGTGTTCTGTTATTGGACTTCTGTGCTCGTCACGGATTGTCCTTTACGAACACCATGTTCAAGCATAAGGGTGTCCACACGTGCACTTGGGACCAGGACACCCTAGGTCGCAGTTCGATGATCGACTTTGTGGTCGTGTCATCGGACTTGCGGCCGCATGTCTTGGACACTCGGGTGAAGAGAGTTGGCGGAGCTGTCAACTGATCACCACCTGGTGGTGAGTTGGCTCCGATGGTGGGGGAAGATGCCCGTCCGACGTGGCAGGCCCATACGTATTGTGAGGGTCTGCTGGGAACGTCTGGCAGAATCCCCTGTCAGGAGGAGTTTCAACTCCCACCTCCGACAGAACTTTGCTCATGTTCCGGGGGAGGCGGGGGACATCGAGTCCGAATGGACCATGTTCCACGCCTCCATTGCTGAGGCGGCCGACCGGTGCTGTGGCCGTAAGGTGGTCGGTGCCTGTCGTGGCGGCAATCCCCGAACCCGTTGGTGGACACCAACGGTGAGGGATGCCGTCAAGCTGAAGAAGGAGTCCTATTGGGCCTTTTTGGCCTGTGAGACTCCTGAGGCAGCTGATGGGTACCGGCTGGCCAAGCGGAATGCAGCTCTGGTGGTCGCTGAAGCAAAAACTCGGGTATGGGAGGAGTTCGGTGAGGCCATGGAGAAAGACTTCGGCTTCGAGAAAATTCTGGTCCACCATCCGACGTCTCAGGAGAGGAAAGCAGTGCACCACCAACACTGTGTATAGTGGGGATGGGGCGCTGCTGACCTCGACTCGGGATGTTGTGAATCGGTGGGGAGAATATTTCGAAGACCTCCTCAATTCCACCGACACGCCTTCCCATGAGGAAGCAGAGTGTGGGTTCTCTGAGGCGGGCTCTCCTATCTCTGGGTTTGAGGTCACTGAGGTAGTTAAAAAGCTCCTCTGTGGCAGGGCCTCGGGGGTGGATGAGATTCGCCCGGAGTTCCTAAAGGCTCTGGATGTTGTGGGGCTGTCCTGATTGACACGCCTCTGCAACATCGCGTGGACATCGGGGACAGTGCCTCTGGATTGGCAGACTGGGGTGGTGGTCCCCCTTTTTAAGAAGGGGGACCGGAGGGTGTGTTCCAACTACAGGGGGATCACACTGC
The DNA here is from genome assembly GCF_024500275.1 of Phycodurus eques. Classification (NCBI taxonomy): domain Eukaryota; kingdom Metazoa; phylum Chordata; class Actinopteri; order Syngnathiformes; family Syngnathidae; genus Phycodurus; species Phycodurus eques. The sequence continues at coordinate 21,794,036 of NC_084535.1, forward strand.
TCAGCCTCCCTGGTAAGGTCTATTCAGGGGTGCTGGAGAGGAGGGTCCGTCGGGAAGTCGAATCTCAGATTCAGGAGGAGCAGTGTGGTTTTCGTCCTGGCCGTGGAACAGTGGACCAGCTCAGGGTCCTCGAGGGTGCATGGGAGTTTGCCCAACCAGTCTACATGTGTTTTGTGGACTTGGAGAAGGAGTTCGACCGTGTCCCTCGGGGAGTCCTGTGGAGGGTGCTTCGGAATTATGGGGTACCGAACCCCCTGATACGGGCTGTTCGGTCCTTGTACGACCGGAGTCAGAGTTTGGTCCGCATGGTTCTGCTGTCTTCATCAAGCCGTGAGCTCCAACTCTCACTGGAACAGTTCACAGCCGAGTGTGAAGCGGCTGAGATGAGAATCAGCACCTCCAAATCTGAGACCATGGTCCTCAGTCGGAAAAGGGTGGCATGCCCTCTCCAGGTCGGGGATGAGATCCTGCCCCAAGTGGAGGAGTTCAAGTATCTTGGGGTCTTGTTCACGAGTGAGGGAAGAATGGAACGGGAGATCGACAGGCGGATCGGTGCAGCGTCTGCAGTGATGCGGACTTTGTATCGGTCCGTTGTGGTAAAGAAGGAGCTAAGCCGAAAGGCGAAGCTCTCAATTTACCGGTCGATCTTCGTTCCTACCCTCACCTATGGTCACGAGCTGTGGGTCGTGACCGAAAGAACAAGATCCCGGATACAAGCGGCCGAAATGAGTTTCCTCCGCAGGGTGTCCGGGCTCTCTCTTAGAGATAGGGTGAGAAGTTTGGTCATCCGGGAGGATCTCAGAGTAGAGCTGCTGCTCCTCCGCATTGAGAGGAGCCAGATGAGGTGGCTGGGGCATCTGATTCGGATGCCTCCCGGACGCCTCCCTGGTGAGGTGTTCCGGGCACGTCCCACCGGGAGGAGACCCCGGGGACGACCCAGGACACGCTGGAGAGCCTGGGAACGCCTCGGGATCCCCCTGGAAGAGCTGGATGAAGTGGCTGGGGAGAGGGAAGTCTGGGTGTCCCTGCTAAAGCTACTGCCCCTGCGACCCGACTCGGATAAGTGGTAGAAAATGGATGGATGGATGGATGGTCCTGAGAAGCAACATTGCAGATTTTTGTAGTGTGAATTTTTTGTTACTGTTACCACTTTTGTGGCCTTTGCCAAGGTCTGAGTTTCTATTTAGATATATTTTTGGGAGCTGTGACTAATTGTTCTCCCCTATTTAAATGTACAGAGCTGCGTTGACGCTTATGTGAGCTCTTATATCAAATTGTTTCCGCAGAGCGATGTGATCAGGAAACCTCAAGGTCAGATTGAGGTCAACGCCACCAGCAACATCACACGAGGAGAAGGAAAACAAGTGCTCCAGGTATTCAGGGATGCCTTGTGTTCCAAACAATAAATATGAGTATTCAACATTTGAAATGATAGTCACTGATGGTGTAGTGGTACACTCGCCTGACTTTGGTGCAGGCAGTGTGGGTTCAGTTCCCACTCAGTGACGGTGTGAATGTGAGTGCGAATGGTTAGTAAATGTACCCTGCGACTGACTGGCAACCAGTTCAGAGTGTAGTCCGCCTTTCGTCCGAAGTCAGCTGGGCTAGGCTCCAGCGTCCCGTGAGCCTAACCAGGATAAGCGGTGTTGAAAATGGATGGATGGAACATTTGAAATGTATTTCAAGTTCATTTGGTCAGACTCCATGGATGCTATAACTTTCTTCGTTTTCCCTTCCTCTTCCTTCCTTATTGTTTTGTGTAGATACTGACAGGGAAGCGAGTATGCTACCTGAAAGCAGACTCCCCTAACCTGCTCGATGAGTGGCTCATGGTGCTGCAGAGTGTGCTGAGAGTCAAAGCTGCAAGTCCACTCTTCACCCAGCCAGATATTCGGCCCAGCATGAAGGGATGGCTTATCAAGGTTACATTATTACTCTACAACTGTTCCCTCATGAAAGTCATTACTGTATATTTCCCTCCCATGTTTTTTCATCACGCACACTGCACTATTCTCATTGAACTATTTTCATTGAATTCAAAGCAATTTCAGAATTGATGAAATTTCTTTTGTCAATTGCAGGTAAAGCATGGCTCTTCCAAGCGGGTTTGGTGTCCTCTGATTGGCAAAACTCTGTACTACTTTCGTAGCCAAGAGGACAAGGTACAATTTATAAATCTTATTGTACCTCTATTACTTTTACAGGTTAAAATGGATGTTGTTGCTGGAAATGGCATCGTATATATATATATATTTTTTCAGAAACTGTAATCCAAATAATAATAAATTTTACCATGGAGTAATGATGATCATCATAAAAACTCAGTGTCATTTTCTGAGAAATCAGAATCTAATCAAACATAACACAAAACCGTAAAAACACATTTTCCGTTGAGAAATTTGATTAAAATAAGAACTATAATGGACATCTTAATCGGTTAACAGAATATTCAGAAATAATTCATGTGCATTACCATATTTTCAGTTTTCTTGCAGAACAGCAGTAGACAGAAAATTCATACATAAAAATATTTTTGTTTTATTTCAGCATTGAAAATGTTAAATATTACATGTTGGTGTAGGTGATTTCGGTAGCATTGGTATAACCCTTACACTGGGTGGTGTGCTAAATGTGTTAAGCACTTTAAATGCTTCCAATTTGTGTCTCCATATGTGACACAAATTTGATCAACAGGTCACAAGCATCGTTTTTAAGAGCTTTTTCTGTACAAATGTTTCTTTACCATTGTCTATTTGTATTTACCATATAAGCTTAAAAGTAGATTCCAACCACAAATGCTAGGTGAGTGATGGAGTGAAAAATAAAAATGATCCCTTACTGATTTGACTGTTCTGTTTGTATGTTCTCAGTTTCCACTTGGTCAGATTAAGCTTTGGGATGCCCAGGTGGAGGAGATGGACAGGTCTCGGGACTCGGACGATGGCCTGAAAGCATGTGGGGGCGGATCACAGGTAGTGGCTTTTACTATCGCCATCCATCCACAGGATCAAGATCCAATTTACCTTCTCATCGAATCTCACTATGAGAAGGTCAGTCTGTTTACTCCAAACTACACTTTAATAAACATAGTATGTATGGAGTTCAAATAGCTGACAAAATTCATGGTGTTGTTTAGGATTCGTGGCTGTACCACCTGTGTGTTGCAGCAGGAACCATGTTGGGGAAAGTCGGCACTGAGTTTGAAAAACTGGTGGGAAAACTCTTTAAAGTGGATGGAGATCCAAGTAAGCATTTCTAAGGCCTTGCTCAGACTGCCAACCCAAATCTGATTTTCTATCATCTCCACACATTATTAGTTTTGATTTTATAAAGTCTGAACAACAAGCATCACATGATTTTTATTTTTTATTTTTTTTATTCCCCCCACCCCCACCCCACCCACTGCTTGTCCGTTCATGTTTGTAAATGGCCTCACCAACATACTACTGACGCCTATTACCACAGCAACCTGTGCAGACAGGTCAGTTCAGAGTTGTGTGGGAGCAAAAAGTCCGATCTGGTCACTTGCAATTGACAGTGTGGACAGTCGAACGTCAATATCTGATCGTCAGATCAAAAAAGCGGATTTGCCTGCAATCTAAACCAGACCCATCTAATTTCTGACTATATCCGTGTCTATGTATAGAGATAATGACTTTCCAAGTGTTTCAATGAGTGCTGCTTTCATAATGTTCCATTTGTTAGATGTGTTTTCTTCAAACTTTATACTTTGATTTCCAGACTCTCATATCTGGAGACACCCAGCATTATGTTTCAGTAAGGAGGCTCTATTGTCCCCCCTGACCACGCTGCCCTCAGAGGCCCTGCAAACAGAGGCTGTCAAACTCTTTAAGGTGCGGGAGTATGCATATGCTTTCCTTGCTTAAAGGGACAATTTACAGTTGAAAAAAACAACACTTTTTTGTCATATATGTTTAAACTCTCTGTATGAACTGACAGTAGAATATTATTAAAATGATCTTTTGAAGAATCACCCATCTCTGGCCCCATCTAATGCTTCTAATTTAATTGTAATTATTTTTTTACAACTAGGTACGGCGAGACAAGAATAGCTCATCACAGAGTGTAGTGACAGGATGTTTGACCGAATAGCCTGTCAATCTTTTGCTCTCGTGCATCTTTGGCTCATGAAACTTGCGGGGGGGAGGGGGACCAACCTTGCGTAAAAGGACACCACTATAGTTTCTTGGCCCGATTATTTAACTCAGGTTAGCAACAAAAGCGAGAGAGCTCTCTACAACAAAAGCGAGAGAGCTCTCTACTTGAAATCTATGGTAAAGTTATATAATGGTGGTGCGAGTCCTATACGCAGACGGCTGCATTCCAAAAAATACAACACCAAACCGGAAACATTTAGTGTAACATTGCGCGCTCGCGGCCGACCCTGAGGAGCATTCTGAGCCGGACGCAGGTGAGCGCGACGCAGTGGTCCCTCTCTCCAGGCCAATTCGCGGCCAACCAAGTCGCAGTCTGAGGCGGCCAGGCAAGCGCGACAATCTGGTCTCTTCCGGGTTCTATTTTGCTGTCCACTTTTAGTGAGCTGGGCGTATTTATTTGTGCAGAAAAGATTCTCAAAGTTTATACGTTTTGGAAATAACTGGTTCTGAAGGCCCTGGGCAAATTTGATTCACATGGCAGCACATAGAGACTAAAATCTGATTGGCCAAACAAACTAAAAAGAAAAATCTAACATCCATACAAACTAAAGATGGACATTATGAAATGAAGAGAACAGACTGTTAGGAATAAATAATAATAATTTCAGGGAGTAAATATTAGTATTTAGTATCTAAATACATATAAATCAGGGCCTGGAATGCTCACCACTGGTTCTGAGACACTGCTGTTTTCCAGAATGGGTTACCTTCCCAATTTAAAGGGCTATTTGGTGTTGATATAGGGCTCAGAGTAAAAGTACTTCTGTGCTCCTTGTCATAAAAGTGGCTATTACTTTTCTTCTCAGACTTGTCAGCTGTTCATAAATGTGGCCATCGATGCCCCGGCTATCGACTATCACGTCTCCCTGGCTCAGAGCGCCCTGCAGGTGTGTCTGACCCACCCTGAGCTTCAGAATGAGTTCTTCTGCCAGCTCATCAAGCAGACCCGAAAGAAGCAGCCGCACGGCCACCCGGGCCCCCTGCAGGTGCGCATGCTCGCCACTGGTAGCAACAGCAGCCTGATCATCAAGCGAGCTTCAGTTCGCTACAGTCACGTGATCTTGATATGAAGCATCCGCCCGTGCGTTCTCAATCATGTCAACAACAGAGGGCACTGTTGGCATCTATCCTCACTAGGGTCGGGGGTGAACTGGAACTGGAGCCTTTCCCATCTGATTTTATGCAAGAGGCGGGGTGCACCCTGATCTGATAACCAGCCTATCCAGGGCACATATAGAAAAACAACCATTCAAATTCACAACTTGACCAATACAGTATAGAGTCTTCAATTAACCTAACTTGCATGTTTTGGAATGTGAATGAAGCTCAGGTACCTGGAGAAAATCCACACAAGCACAGGGAGAACATGCACATTCACACAGGAAATGTTATTTTTTTATTGTGTGTACCCACACTCTTCGGCAGGTCGATGGCACAGATTTGACCCTTGCTGGCGATTTTGACCACTTAGCCGCGGCTGGCCCAAAAGTCTACTCCAGGTGAGACTCAAAGTCACAACTTCGGCATTGCTCTACAGAGTACTATCAAATAAGTACTGCCCAATTGCACCACTGGAGCTCAGGGAAAAAAAAGGGATATGTGCAGTAAAATCACTGTAATAAAGCAGAGTGTACTGTCCACAGCAGACAGGTTAAAAGTAAGTCAAAGCCATTCTTTCTGACAGGACCCATCTAATTTACATAGAGTTACAGCTTTTGCCTTCTGGCTCCAGATACAGATTACCCCCTACTCGGAGCAATAGGTTCAGAAATTCATTCACCCTCACTGATATAGCTTTTTTTAAATGCAAGGGGAGAAGTTAGGGAGGGATTTTCGAAAGACTCACCAATTTTAAAAATGCATTTTTGTTTTTATGTATAATGCTTTTTGGTGGTCAACCTGCCTCCCATTATATTCAGGGTCGCTTCCCCCCTTCTCCCTATGACCCTATTTGCATGTACTGTACCGTTTTTGTTGTCATGCTGCATAACCAATTGCCGTCCAGGGACAAATTAATAAAAAAAAATGTTGAAGTTCCAAGTTGAAAGGGTGCATCCACTTTTCACCCAAAGTCAATCAGGATGGGCTCACTGTTGGTGGGCTGTTGCCTTCTCGGGTGGCAGCTGAAGGGTCCCAACCCTTCTCGGGTTGGGACCCCCTTGCTTTGCGGGCATGGTGTCGGCAGTGGGGTCCATTGGGTGAATTGGGCGTGGGGGTTGGTGGACCGGTCCCCTTGCCCCCTCCCTTCAGGTTCTTGTCGGGACGCTTCGGTTGGGCGGGGGGAGCGCCCTGCGTCCTTGGGATTGGATGGAGTCGCCCTGGCTGATTCCCCCACGGGATGGGCCAGCTGGCTCGGCCCTCCCTTGCTAGTGGAGGGGGCCGGGCCCCCCTTTCCTCAGTGTGCCGGCAGAGCAACTCCATACACTAGTTGACTAACATGCATGTGTTATGGTGTTCATTCACTAATACGCTCTATAAACATGCTATAGGCTTGAATTGCTTATGCTGTGACAACTAACAATAACACAAGATAGCAACTCACAGGTTCTTACAGGTGTTTAGACACTATAAAAGCATTCCACCACACTACTCATCAGTAGCACTTTCCTTGCTCATCTCCCATGTCCTGTCCTCTCTCATCTTATCCTATTAGTTAGCTGTTGCATGTCCTCACTGGTTGTCCCTCCCCCAGTCCACATATCAGAATGCATTTTGACTTTGTAATGTTACTTGTAGTCAAATACATAGACTCGGTCTGCTGTGGTTCACACCCCTATTCCCCGTGTCCGTTCTGTCCCTCTGTCTATCCCTTAAAACCCTTTTCTGTCCGGCTGCATTTTCAATAAACATCAGAATAAGTAACAAAAATAATAAACAAATTAAACAGAGGGAGTATTTCAAACTCCCGTTCCACAGCAAAACTGTTACAGCACAAAAGGCATACAGATCCACCATTCTGCACGGCCATGCAGCTGAATAGGACATGTTAAAAAAAAAAGAAAAAAAGGATGGGCTCCAGCTCACCCATTGCATTGGTGAGGAAACGCACTATAGAAATCGGATATAAGGGGCTGAAAAAAAATTTTTTCCCCGCAGGACCCGAAAACCCTGGCAGCACCCGTCTTCCCCTTGTGTTTGCATGGATTTGATCTTGGTTGTCCCAGTCTTGGGTGTATCCCTCCTCTCGGCCAAAGTCAGTTGCAATAGGCTCCAGCTCACCTCGGACTCTAATGAGGACAAACGCTGTAGAAGTTGGATGGTTGGAGTAAAAATGGGCTCATTTCTAGATAGGTGGGTGGGTGGGTGGGTGGCTAGATGGATGGATGGGTAAACGGGTGAACGGTCAGGTGGGCAGGGAGGCAGGCAGACAGACATAGATCACTTCTATTGCATATTATTAGGAAGTATGTATCACCCACACAGTTGATAGTTGCTCTACAACTGAAATGAATGGTATGAAATATAACCTAAAACTTTGTTTATGGCTCGCAGCTGAACGAGTCTTTCGGAAAAGGAACTAAGGTCCTGCTGCAGAGTATTGTAAAGTGGATTGTTCATTGCTTCATAGTGATACAGTATGTACCAAACTGGATGACTTCAGATGAGGCAGAGCTTGTGTTGCACTTTAAAACTCGCGGTACTGTCTTGATGCATATGTGTTTGAAAACGCCATTTGTCACTCTTCAGGGTTGGCAGTTTTTAGCCTTGTGTGTTGGACTGTTTCTGCCTCAGCATCCTTTCTTCTGGCTGCTCCAAGTTCATCTCAAAAGACATGGGGACTCCAGGTGACAAAACACCACTGAGCTGATTCACTAGACTCCACCACATATTAAAAAAAACCAAAAACACATGAAAAATTCTAACGATTTCCTGATTTGGTCTAAATATGTTTTCCTATAACAATCGCTCATTACAGTAGACATGACATAATGGGTAGATGTGTCCATTAAAACAAAAAAAACTCCATGAATTTACTGTCATTATGGGAGTTCAGGTGTGCTTCGTGGGGTCTTGGCTCACAATAATTTTGTAATAATGACCTTGCAATTCATTCTTGTTTGCACTGCTTCGCAGCCATTTTGGGAAAACCATGTGTTTAACTATATTATCTTGTTCCAGTGCGTGTCTACCTCATACAAATACCATCCAAAATTAAGTGCTTGTCATGCTGGTTGCTCTAAATGTATTTTAATATTTGTTTGCTGTCTTTGTTCCAGTACTACCCTGATGATAATTTGAGCCCAGTTCCTACAATTGATGAAAATAGTCGTTGAATTTGTATCATCAGTGAATTATAGTATGACAATATATGTATATATAATTTGCCTTTCTATCTGTAAAGACAATACTATAATGCTATAATTGATTGACACTGTCAACTAGCTATTATTTCAACATTATGCTTATGTATTCCTCTTATTTAGGATATTCTTTGATTGTGACAGTGTTTGTAAACACACTTTATGGCCAATAAATGTATCAATACCTTCAATTCTGTCCCCAGGACTGAGGTGGGCAAATATGCCATTTACTGCCAGCGTTCACTGGGACGCACCCAGCAGAAGGGTGAGAGGCAGGCCAGACCATCCCGCATGGAGATCCTGTCTATTCTGCTCAGGAATCCCTATCACCACTCCCTGCCCTTTAGTGTGCCTGTTCACTTCCTTAATAACACCTACCAGGTAATAATAATAAAGACAAAAGATAACAATGATGACAGAGTGACTGTGACAAAGCTATTTGAAAAGCTCGTTCGAACACCACAGTGGTGACGTGTTGGTATAAAGTGAGTGGCTTCGTAAAGACTGCAGTTAATGCAAACAATTTCGATATTCCCTCAAGCCACATGTGGTTGACGTATATGAAACAGTCTGTTCATATAGTCTCTGCACCGTACTGGTGTGTTCTGATTTAGGGTAAATTTTGGTAGGTCAAATAGTCAGAAGTTTGAGCGTGCCAGTCAAAATACATTGTTGGTCTCACTTTGAAACAATGGGCATTCCCATGTCATCATTTTATTTCATTTATTCAACCATATAGCCCTACTGTTGTCAGCTTTGTGAATGTTATTGTTAGCCACCAGCATTTGTTCAAATGACCAAATTAGCTGGTTTGTAGGGTTACAATATATGCACTGACATTGATGGCTCACACAAGATTTTGCTGAGCTGAAGGGTTTATGATTGTAAGTTTTAGTTTGTTGGCCATAGCAACAAATTTGTACACCTATAACCTGCGTGTTTGGACGATAAAATTGACAAATCTGGTTAATCTGTTGGTTTTCCGGCCCAAATGTCACTTGTTAGTTAGCATATAGACAACATTCATTACAAATCGAGTTTTACGCCAGTCCCTGCCAAAGCAATGCTATTAATATGGAGGTGGCAGTGGAATTTCACTAATTAGTTGTTGGAGAAATGGTGGTCTGCATTATCGAGAGTCACGACACCACTGAGGTGCACTCTCATTCTGGCTTTGCACGCTTTTCTGCATGCCTTCATGTGTAGGAATTGTATTTGCTTGTTGCAATGCGTGACCCATTGGAGGATTTTAGTTTAGGGACACATTTGGTAGAATTTTTTTTTTTTTTAAATCACTTGGCATAATGTCATAAGTGTAATCTTGCTAAGAGCAATTGCCTTTTTATAGGTGGTCAGTTTTGATGCGTCAACCACAGTGGATGAATTCCAGTGTCGCCTCAACCAGGACACCGGCATGAGGAAAACGGGGCTGTCAGGTTTCAGTCTGTACACTGATGACCCTACCGGGCGAGAGGTGGAACACTGCTTGCTTCAAGGGAACGTCAAGGTGCATTTTTCAAGCATCTAAATGCTTCAGTCTGTTTGGTGGATATTTTAAATAACAAAATCGTGTGCGTTGTGTGTGGAAGTTACATGTTTCCCCCCGTTTGCCTCTCTTAACTATTCTTCTGTCTACGTCTTCTATATGTCTACGGCAGATTTGTGATATTATATCCAAATGGGAACAAGTATCCAAAGAGCAGCACACTGGAAAGTCAGAAAACACCAGAACAGTCCGCCTCACCTACAAGAACAGGTATGCCAAGAAATATAGGCGTTAATACTAAAGCATTAATATACAGTACATGTGGCACAGTGACATACAAAGAATGTTGTTGTTTGCCTTGTAACAATAATGGTTAATGATGTACAGTATAACAGTACATGCATTGAACATTGTGGAAAAACGAGTTTGAGCTAAGCAATCCTAATTACAGGACAAGGTTGCTATTTGGACAAAAGGTTTGGGACACATCGTAGCCACATTCACAATGAATAATTTATCGACCGTAATCATTCACAGATGGGACGGAGCACGTTGGTCATTTTTATTTGTAATGCGTCTGCATTTTAGACAATTTTGTGCTTCCAACTCCAGGAATTCCCATCAAGGCATGGTTGGAAGACATCTGACCTCACTTATGTTCTTTAGAGTAAATTGACAGGAAATATCAACGAGTTTATTCTTAGTTATTGTAGGAAGGATTTCTAGAAGAGTGGAAGCTGCAGAAGGAGGACCAACTCTATGTCCTTCTACTTTACTTCCTCCAGGTGTCCCAATGCTTTCATCCATGTAGTGTAGCGCCACAAATAGACCAGTATATCGAAACAGGCTTATACGATTTTAACGACCATCTTTACCGTTCCAGACTATACTTCTCCAGCCAGGTGAGGGGGGAGTCAGAGAGGGAAAGATTGTTGTTGGCCTATCAGATCAATGAGGCCATTGGAGCAGGACACTTCCCTGTCAACAAGGAGCTGGCTCTGGAAATGGCTGCCTTACTGGCTCAGGTCTGAAAGTTCCTAGATGTTCCTGACATCTATATTACTTCTTTGTTTTTTAAAATATTTGTTGTATTTTCATTGTCTGTTTTATTTAGGTTGAGGCCGGGGACTTTGAACGTCCCTTCTTGACTTCCAGACCAGTTCAAACTAAGTCCAACCAAACCTTGAAGCAGGTGCTGGACAAGTTCTACCCCAAACACTACCGTTGTACCCCATCTGAGGAACACCTTAGGTAGTAGAATACACTTAATGAAGTACTATTTTATATAATAATAATAATATTAAGCTGCAAGCACCAAATGAATCCTTGGCATTATAGTCTGAGAGCGTAGGCAGAAAAGCTGTGCAATGTAGTGTCGCTCGTCTGTCTCGTATATGTGTACTGGGCCTGGTTCAGATTGGGGCTCATTTGGACCTAGTAGGAGTTTTTCAAAATACAAGCCCTGGAATCCGCCCAAAGTCGCTGCTTCAGACCAAAATGGCCGACTTCCTGTTCCTGTTTCAGACGTGGGTCCTTGAGACATTTTCAAGCATCATGTTATGATAGTCCACCGATTTAGTGTTGATGTGTCACACTGACTGCTTTTTTCCAAACCTTTCTAGAGGATCCTACTGGGTGGGTTTTGCGAGGGTCATATTCGGCACACCGAATATAGATCAATTTTTAACAGGATGTACGTGCTTGCGAAAATGTGTGAGTTTTCGTGTATATTGATACTCCCAAAAAGGTGACTCATTTGTTGGAAGAACACATTCCAAGAGGTCCTTCACCGCCTCCTGGTACTCGCGCCCTAATAATGGATTAAGTTGTGCACCACAACAAACCTTTTGGAAGGTTTCAATTCTATGATTGATGATTTTGTTGCTTTCAGACAATTGCTCCAGCGTCTCTCTGGTCGCTGGTCCTCTCTCAGAGGTCGAAGTTCATCTGAGTGCGTCAGGATTTACCTGACTGTTGCTAAGAAGTGGCCTTTCTTTGGTGCCAAACTGTTTGAAGCTGAGGTGAGGGTTGTGTCAACTCAAATATAAAGTCCTCAAAAAAATATGTTTACAGATTATATCTTTGGTAACCCTGACAATACTTTTATAATCAACACTTGTCCAATGTAGCATATTTAGACCATATTGAATGGTCTATGCTTTTGCTGTAGTTTAGTTTTAAAGCGGTTTTTATTTTAATACGTGTTGTTCGTTTGCACTTCCCTTGCACTGGCAGGTATCCGAACTGTACCAGTTTTTTAAGGAAATCGGATTCCATGCGGTTCTTTCTGAATTGTGCCACTAGAAAGCAAAAAATCGGAATCATCACTTCATCCAGACAGTGTAAACGCAGCCTTAAATTTACACAAAGGATAAAACAAATTTTAAAAAAACCTGGGAAGAAAGTTTGTTTGAAAATTTGGAGTGGTGGTGCAGTCATTGTTTTTTATTTGATCTCAGCTATCTTGCGTTGGATATCATTCAAAGTCATTGTGAGTCATGCTATCATGTAAACAATGGTTATGAAACACAACACAATACACAATTACAATATTTTTGCTGAAATGGTTCAACGGAGAACAATCTTAGTAGAGCAAAACAACTTTTGATGCAAAGAGAAAAGTGTACAATGCGATAGATGAATTTGCAATTTTGATTTGTGTTTTCAGTCCATCACTCCCTCTTCAGACCCAGCAGCACGTGTTTGGCTGGCGGTTCACGAAGATGGTATCAGTATTTTGGAGCACAACTCTATTGTGAGCATCCCTCTGAACACCCACACACACATTTATTCAGTCTCCTGAGCTGCTATATTCATTGAATTAAAAATTTTGGAAGGTAATTTGAAATGTGTTTTTGACACTAAGAACAGGAGACGACAATTGTCACCAAGTAATTAAGTTGTTGTCAAGCCAACGCTTGACAATTTGTTTCTGTAGCAAAAGTCATCAAAAGGCCGATTTTGCTTGCGTAATGTTCACCAAGACCATCATAACCTCAATCACGATCCATTAATATTATGTTTATACAGAAACCACTGGTGTCCCACCCCTACAAAAATGTGATGACATTTGGGGGCTGCAAACAGGACTTCATGCTTGTGGTGGCACAGAACAACGGTAACAACACGACAAAAGACAAACCGTCAGAGAATCATACGTTTGCTATGGACGTCTCGAAGGTTAGTGGAAAACTGCATCAAACTCTGCTTTAATCCGTAAAAGAACGCAAGCACATAAACAAGAAATAGCTGTAGGTTTGTTAAATTACAAGTGTCTGATCAAAAGCCTTGGATGTTTTTTTTGTTTGTTTGTTTTTGTTGTTTTTTTTGTTTGTTTGTTTTTTTAACTTCCAGTTTCTTTCTCAGCAGCACTTTACTAGACCACCTAGAAAAATTCTTAGCTCTTAAAATAACACCATCATGACCAATGCTAAAATACAATAGCAAAGTACATTTAACATTTAAGCCAATGTAACATTATGAACAGTTGGAATATTAACACTGCACTTAAATATATGGGAAAATTACAGAGACCCCCTGGTTCCAAACTTATAGGAAAAATTAAATTAATTGATAATCTGTTCCCTCCGTTTAGTAATATGTACCTTCGGTTTAGTCAACTGTACTCTGTTTAGTTGTCTGTACCCTGAGTTTAGTAAACTTTACCCCTCAGTTTAGTCAACTGTACCCACTAAATTGAGGTTACAGTTGACTAAACTGAGGGTACAGAATTCTAAAATGAGGCTACAGTCTAGTAAATTGAGGATACAGATGACTAAATCGAGGGAACAGATTATCAATGATTTTATTTTCCCCATAGATTGGCACCAGGGGGGCTCCGTAGAAAATAAACAAAACGGTATTAAATAATTATTCTATTAAAACGTATTGCACATAAAAGTTAAAAGAAACTGTACCGAAATAAAAGTTTACAAACAAGAAATGATTAAAGATTCAATGCAAATGTACAAATGAAGTTTACCTTGGCAGTGATTCTTTCGCCCGCAATGTTATGATATTAGTAGATGATTAGTGTGTGACACTCAGTTTAAAACATTTATGGCCTGCAAAATTTGGGCTGATTTCTTCACAGTATTCAATTTTTGGAATTCCTCATTTCATGGGTTTTATGAGCTTGAAGCCCAAATTATGTAAAAATATGCAACTCCTTGAAATGGTTTAAATTATGGGCCCTGAATCTATGATCTATGAAAGTTTAACTTTTTGAATGGAATTATGGTCGTAGCTAAACGTTTCTATGATATTCCAATTTTTTGGAAAGGGTCTGTACATCGATTTCACAACAAATGACAAAAACCTTTCACCCCAAGCATCATCTGATGGTTTTTGTTCGGGGACCTGATTTCAAAATGTCCACAGTGACCCACTGGAGCAATTGTCAACTTTCCGACGCCCAGAGAGATAATGAAGCACTTGGATGCCTCACTCTAGGGCACCTCCTTGATGAATAGATGAACGCCAATTATGCTGAACTTCACCCAGAGATGGTGAAAACAAATGTGCCTACTGTGTTTAATGTGATTCATTCCAAGGATGTATTGACTGATGCTTTTCATCAACAGATCAGAGAGATAACCCTCCTCATCTCCAGCTACATCAACAGTGCGCATCAGCAGAAGGCCGCGGCGCATCACCTCTCCGCCCCTGCTCTCATGGTGGCACAGCCTGTCAGCCTGAAGTGCCAAAGAGCTGAGGAGCAAGTCTCCACCAGCGCTGTGTTGCAGTAAGGCCCCCACCTTGTTGTGACAGCGAAGTCCTGCTTTCGCTTTATAGAAACGGTCACATCTGTGCCCTCTACAGGGAGCACTCGAACATTTCCCTGCACACAATGTCTGGGAGTTGTCTTACCACTTGAAAGCGATTCAGCAAGCCTTATGGGTACAAAGGTACAAAACTATTCTGAAGCATTTTCCTTATGAGTGTTGCCGTCGAATGTGCTGGCTGAAGAGTCAACACTGTTTACTGATTGACGAAGCGAATGTTCTCAAGAGCATTAATCTTTGCTGTCTGGTGCATTTTAATGTACAAACACTGTGGTTGCAGGAGGAGGAAAGGGGGATTTAAAAAAAAAATAAAAATGACAAAGGCTACGGATTTGCATAGTTTTTGTGTAGCACAGTGCCTGCACTAGTGCATACTATTCTGTAATTGTAGGTTGTGTTATGTAAGAAATAATGAAAGCTCATGAAAGTAGACATGAACGACCAGTTTCAAGTGGTGAAAAATGCCGTAAAACGTGAGGCACAACATGAACAGGCAGAACATCTAACAATACAGGAGGAGGAGGACAAAATTGTGTTCATAAAAATCGTAATACTATTGGATTGACACTACCAGAGTCTAGCAGTCATTAAATTAATAATACAATACTGTTTAGTATTCTATAGCTACAGTGCTTTACAACTTCACTGCATCATACTGAGATGTGTTTTTGATCATTTCCCTTTCTCCTAAAGCTCTTGTATTCGATGTCGTTAGATTGTGTACACCTAATTTTCTGGCTGAAGTATTTAAGTATTAAAATGGAGAGCAGAAATGGAAAGGAAGTTGTCGATATGGTGACCTGGTCAGGCAGAAGGACTCGCTGGAAAAGAGTAACAAACCTGCACGGAAATGTGCTTTGCAGTTACTGATTAACCAGGAGGGAAAGGAAACTAACACCCGTAATAGGAATAGTTAAGGCCTTCTTAAAGCCACAGAACGATGTTCTGTGTCGTTTTGCACTTTGCAACATTTACCACACATGGCATGCTATTAAAACTGGAAATATAATTCATTTAATGTAAGGGTACTTTCATAAATTCTCCCATTGATGCTTGTTTATAAGGCATTTGTCCGAATGCATTATATTCAAATGATATCTGGAACATGTGTAAGTGAAGAAACTATGACAAATAAAACTGCAACTGTATACAATTCCAACCTTGTGTTTGGTCTTTATCACATTAATCCATGACTGCAGGGATGTTTGATTTTCAATGCTGGAATTTAACATTCAGTATGACAAGCCATTTGACCATTTATTCGATCTCTTGGATATCCAGTTTAAGGTCCATGTACTAGTCTGCTCTTTAGTGAGGCAAGACTGTGCACAAGTTGACAGTACTATGAATGAAGCACTAGATGTTAACTTGTCGTTTTGTAGTAGTCCTAGTAGCACGTAGTTGTCCATGTAGCAGTAGCGGTGCTTGACCAATTTTACTTGGGGGGGGCAGGACTTTTGTCACAGAGGGACAGTTTTGAACATACGCAAGCATGCACGCTATATTGTTTAAATTGCTTCACTGTATTTATTTATTCCTGGTATTTTTATATTGTATTCGGTTTCACGTGCATTCTTTCACTGTACTCTGTAGACTTAGAATAGGTATTTCAAGTCAGCACCTGATGCGCCCGTTACATTGACACAATGTAAAACAAATCTTACTACAGTACTCCATTGTAAATGTACGGGGAGGGGCTCAGGGGGGTCCAGGCCGCAGTGTTACTCCCCCCCCCCATCAGAACCGCCAATGACTCAGTGTGAGGACAAAGACAAAATTACATGTACAGTATGTCAAACTGGGTATCAAAGATATTGAATTAATGCTCAAACCCTTGTCATAATTCAGAGACACCTCACACCCCCAACCCCCAAAGATGTGTTGTTCCTCCCCACAAAATTGCCCCTGCTGCCTAATTGGGGTGAACTTGCGTGACGTGTTGATTCCGTCAACCCGCACCTGACATCAAATGACACTCCCTCGTTCCAGCATTCAAGGCGGGGGGAGGACATACGATACCTGACCTGTCTGAACTAGTTTGAGACAAGCTTTTGTTCCAGGTTGCTGTGGTGATCAAAAGAGGGAGGGCGAAGGGGGAAGTCGTAAATTGGGTGAGGCAAAAGGAACTAAACAGCTACAATTAAATACAAATAATGATATTATTGCCCTGTTTGCTTATTATGTGACTATTGTATGCGGAAAAACTGAAGAATAAATAAAGTCCAATCACCTCATATCTCTCAAAGACACTAGTATACTACTATAGTTTTAGTAATGTTGTGATTAGCTCCAGAAGTGCTTTGCATGAGGGTAAAATTGTGTTTACCAGATTTAGCTTCATGAGACTGGCTGAACAAAAGAAATCCATCGTTGTGTGAAAAACATCTTTTCCAAAACAAAGAAATTTTTTTTTTTTGTTTTAAAACTGGTCTTGTATTGGCGGCACGGTGATGGTTAACTGGTAAGAGCGTCTGCCTCAGTTCTCCCCGCCTGTGTGTAGTTTGCATGTTCTCCCCATGCCTGGGTGGGTTTTCTCCAGGTACTCCGGTTTCCTCCCACATCCCAAAAACATGCACGGTAGGTTCATTGAAGACTCTAAATTGCCCTTGGGTGTGAATGTGAGCGCGAATGGTTGTTTGTTTGTATGTGCCCTGCGATTGGCTGGCGACCAGTTCAGGGTGTACCCTGCATCTCGCCCGAAGATACCTAGGATAGGCTCCAGCAGCCCGCGATCCTAGTGAGGATAAGCCGTTTCTGTGCCCGTTAGTCCTTGCATTAATGGCTTTTTCAACATCCAAATACGACCAGCATTTTTTGTTTTTAAAGACAAATACTGTATGTCTTATTTTAGTGATGAGCCTCTACAGCATATCTGCCAAATTCTAATATAAACATACTGAAGAACGTGTAATTTGTACCCCGTCTCCTGCCCGATGATAGCTGGGGGGAGGCTCCAGCACTCCAGCTACACTTGTGAGGATAAGCAGCTCAGAAAATGGATGGATGGTCTCGTATTGAATTGCATTGAATTCTGCATGGTTAACTAATATTGGGGCTGTTGAGTAAATGTTCACGGATTAGTTTATTTTAAAAACACTCTTGTCATTATTATCCAACATTTTCCCCACACCCTTCTCATTTGGGTCAAGGGTTAGCTGGAGCCAAACCAGGCAACACAATAACACCTGTCTCCACTTCAGTAGGGCAACAGATTGACAGCTTTTTTTGGGTCTTTTAGTGATTGGCTCTTTTGCCACTTGGGCTTTTGACTTTTCACCTGCAGTGTGTAAAGTCCTTTTAAATGAGGTTTTCTTGTGTCACTTCTAGCATGAATACATTGTGTGTGTTTCTACAAGCAAGGTAAAACCTGACGATCAGGTTAAGCACAATTCTGATCAGTTTCAGAGAGACAACAAATGTGGATATACACACCTCCCTTCTCTACTCAATGTCACCCAACTGGCTGGTCTCATACTCAGCTTTGCCAATAAATAACGCACGCTCACATCGCAATGAGCTACAGTAAAAATAAATCCTAATGCATGGTGGTTGAGTAACATACATGTCGGTTTGGGCTAGATGTCAACAAACTGAAGTGCCAGTTTCTATCACAGAAGACAGGACATTTAATCTTTAGTAAATAAACAAGGCCACTTTTAGTCAACACCACCACCTTTTCCAATCAAAGAATAATAGACTGGATTACATTAACACCCACTTTTGCACTGTAATTTATTTTTTGGGGGGGGACATTAATTCAATCAAAAGTGAAAATATGCTTTGTCATTCCTCAAAAGGTACACATGTGCATCTTAAAACTTTTTACATTTATGGGAAAGCTCAGAAGCAAACAGCTATCTATTCACTCTGCATTTAGTATACTGTACTGTCATGTACTAACAAGCAAATGTTCGAGAAATACTGAAAAAGCCATTAATGCAAGGACTAACGGGCACAGAAACGGCTTCATGTGGAAAAAGAACATGAGAAACCATTTATGGAAACTATAACAGAAGTTTTATTTTTCTCACAAAAACTGACATTTCAATTGTAAAGAATAGAAGCGCGAGTGGCTTAGGGTCGCTTCATGACTCAATGCAGTATGTCAACCTAACACACACTTAAATAAACAGTAATAAGCTTCAACCATAGTCTTTAAAACATTTTATTAAAAACAATCCAAAACAAAACATTTGTAAGAAACTGTACAAACAAGGAATTAAAACCATTGAACAGAGTCTAAAATTTTAACTGCAGCATTTACTCCGACTACTTTTTGAAGCATGGCATAAAGGTGGAAGAGTGCTTAAAACTTTACACAACTTATAAATAGAAGGCAGTATCAATAGTGCCAATAAAAACGAGCATGTTGATTGTTCCTTTACAAAAATTTGTCTTCCTCATGTAGAACGGGACATGGCACACTGCAAGTATGTGGATCCAACAATGACTCTGGCCTCCTGCAGCCATGAATTTACATGGGATCCAGCTCTCTTTGCTACACAAAAATAAAAAGGTAAACAATAAATATAAAATATAAAAAGGTTTGACGATGTCTCTGAAGCATTGCGTTTTACCCACCTGAGCTTTGTTGTACTTCTGACTCTGACGCCTTCTGAAGAAGAACTACACCAACAGAAACAAAAACTGTGAGTAACTAATGTTTAAGATGATCGATGAAGCTGTGGCTTTACGTAAACTCACCAGGAGTAGCAGGCCGGCCACCACAGCCAGCACGACCACCACGATGACTGCAATGATTCCACCAGTAAGATGCTTCATGGTGAATGTCGGTGCCTCTTCATCCACGTAGTACACCAAGATGTTCTCCATCTCCATCCTCTGGCTGCCCACAACAGGCTCAAACGGCTCCTGGTCGTTGAACAGCGGCAACACTTTTACCTGTGTGAAGACGACGAGAGTCAGTATGACAAGTAAAAAAAAATTGAAAAAAATAAATAAATTGAAAACTTGCATAGCCGCACATCTTTCTCCATGTAGTAGGCCATTTTGGTCAAATCGCTTTCGCGTTCTCCCTTGGGCTTCATCACATCCACCACAATCATACGGGCATCAGGGTCATACTACGGGGGGGGGGGGGGGGTTGTTAGTTACAACAGCAGATGTTTAAAATGCATGTTAAACTAAAATAGACACTTAAGCATCCACTTGCCTCAATCTCTTTCACCATATCTTTGTTAAAGTTTACATAACGCTTGTGGATAGCATCAGCAATAGCCCTGTTAGGTAAGAAAGAGTCTTTACAGCAAATGTTTTCACATACAGTGCCCAAATCAATACATCTCACTCTATTCTGAGCTCTCCAAAAGTCAGTATATTGCATATACTTACACCTTCAATTGGTTAGCATCCACAGAATCTGGCACTGGTTTGTGAGTCAGCTGAAGACGAACCCAGCTAGAAGACAAAACATTTCAGGAATGTCCAAACAAATTACAGGTTGCCCTTGTTCTCCTTAACACAAATGGAGGACAAAACAACTTACTAGGTCTCCACCAGCTTGTCACACTTTAGGTTCTTGTCTCCCTTGTCTGTTCGGCGAACACCGGCACTGTTGACGCACCAGCACTCCTCTGTGTTGTTGCACTGCTTGGCCTTGAATTTGCCATCGTTCTCACACTCCGGGTCGTAGATGCCATCATTGTCCACAAAGGCAGTCTCCACGGGCTTTCCTCCAAAAGTACGAGTGTCCTTGCCTTTTTTGGCTCTGTACATCTCAGCCTTCATCAGAAAGCACTTGGGGATCACTGAAGATACAGATGGGGGTGCATGTTTCAAGTAGGAGAACACACAAGTTACTTAAAAAAAAATAATAATAAAGTTGGATTAAATACTTACACTCAGAGCATTCAAGTGTCTGTTTCATCTGTTCACCAACCAAGAGATAACACTCACAAGGATCTCCATCACAAGTGGCCCACTTCATAGTGCTACATGAACCTGGGGGGGGGGGGGGGGGGGGGGGGGGGGGTTGGTACAACATCAGAACGTACACATAGTTTTGATGGAAATAAAATTAATGCTCGGACATGCATCTCAATTGTGTGATTTAAAAACTTGTTTCTTTGACGAGTTCAGCTCAAAATTGCCTTTTAAATTAAATTAATATTTGATAGTTTACAAAATGATGGGAAGGCTTCTAAAAATAAAGACGACAAAAAGGGCCTAGATCATGAAAGCTGAAGCCTTTTTAAGACGGCTAGCTAGCAAGCAAAGCAAGAAAGACGCCGAGCAAATTCAAGTCATGGGCGTTGGTTTCAGAAACAGAGAAGTCCCGGGGGAGCGGGACTAACAAATTCCCCACCCCCACTCAGCAACGAAACGGCGTTTGACATCCGCATTAAGTTTTAAATGAAATTTCTCCTAGCAAATAAAACACGTCAAATGGTTCCAGACGACCAACATTAGTGCGACTAACCCGAGTCACGATGATTAAAACAAACAGGTAGGGTGAGATAATTAAAACACGGTATAAAACTAAACCCCAAATAATACAGTTTTTAAAACGTTAGAGTTTCTTGAAGCAATATATATATTTAAAAAAAATAAATTAAAAAAAAATAATAATAATAATTAAAAAAATAATAATAATAAATAAATAAATAAAAAATGGTTGTTGACAAAGTGAAGGATGTTGTTCGACGCTGAAAGCACAGCGAAAATAAAACCAATTACTTACAGCTTTGGGCTGAGGCTCCGGCCGCGAGGGCGACAAGAACAAGGGCAAGCCACATCTTCATAGTAGAATTCAAGGCTCAAAACAAGTTCGTCTCAAGGCGTCCTTCGTTTGCTTTCGATCCGTCCGTCGTCCACAGAGGTCAAAATGGAGCGGAGAAACAAAGCTTGCTGTTTTTCCTACAGGTGTGTCCACGTCAAACCTGTTTGGGCAGCAACAGGCGTGTTTTTCTCTCAAGTGAACTCCCAGTCGAGCTGACTCAATCGCTTTCTGGGTGTCGACTAACTGATAAGCAGTCACGAAGAGACAATTTATAACGCAGGTAGTCTCAATACGTCATATTAATTTGCATAGCCGGTGAAGGAGGCGCAAGCTGGAAAATAAAATCCCACGCACCTTTTCCGGTGTGACCATATTTAGTCATGAGGTGCTCCACCTTATCGTTTGAAAGCTTTTCTATGCTACTTTCGGCTTGTCACAACAGTAAACACAGACATTTGCCATTTTATTTGAGGTATTCAAAAAGATTGCAATTACTAAACATTTCTAAAAATTTATTTAATAAAATGGTTTCATGTGACATTTATCTCAAAGGATGCTATTCCCAGACAAAGAGGGCATAAATATATGTACGTTACATACGAACAGGATTTTGTTCCAAATTTTAATGTGAATACTTAAACGTTAGGATTTGAATTGTGGAGAAAGGGGAAATAATCTCATTATTCAAAAGTTTCATGTTCAGTTCTTCAACTTTATGTTTTTAGAAAGGCTTCTCATCAGAGGAGACTATTGTATCATAATACAATATTATAGTAAAACAATTGGACTTCATACTGTATATTGCTGTTAATATCTAAAATACAATATTACATTGGGTAATTTATGTTGGCTATTAAACACATTTAAAATTGAACACTGTCACCTGATGACGTAATGGATTACCTGAGCCAGTATGTTGAGTCACTCAGTTTTAAGACTGAAACCATTTTTAAGAACGCATTTCTTAACTATTGTGAGTCACAGTCAATGTAGATGAATCACAGCTTCACGTTTCAGTGATTGTTTATGTGACAGATATTCATACAGTCATTGTTGTGTCCTTGACCATGACTATTAAATAAGTAAATAATATAGCTATACTATCTATAACCCCAATTCCAATGAAGTTGGGACGTTATGTTAAACGTAAACAAGAATACAATGATTTTGCAAATCATGTTCGACCAATATATTGAATTGAATACACTACAAAGTTACTACAAATATTTAATGTTCAAACTGATAAACCTGATTGTTTTTAGCAAATAATCATTAACTTAGAATTTTATGGCTGCAACACGTTCCAAAAAAGCTGGGACAGGTGGCAAAAAAGACTGAGAAAGTTGAGGAATGCTCATCAAACACCTGTTTGGAACGTCCCACAGGTGAACAGGCTAATTGGGAACAGGTGGGTGCCATGATTGGGTATAAAAGGAGCTTCCCTGAATTGCTCAGTCATTCACAAGCAAAGATGGGGCGTGGTTCACCTCTTTGTGAACAAGTGTGTGAGAAAATAGTCGAAAAGTTTCAGGACAACGTTCCTCAATGTACAATTGCAAGGAATTTAGGAATTTCGTCATCTACGGTCCATAATATCATCAAAAGCTTCAGAGAATCCGGAGAAATTACTGCATGTAAGGGGCAAGGCCGAAAACCAACATTGAATGCCCGTGACCTTCGATCCCTCAGGCGGCACTGCATCAA
Source organism: Phycodurus eques (assembly GCF_024500275.1). NCBI lineage: Eukaryota > Metazoa > Chordata > Actinopteri > Syngnathiformes > Syngnathidae > Phycodurus > Phycodurus eques. The sequence goes on from NC_084535.1 coordinate 21,817,228, forward strand.
GAACCGACATCAATGTGTAAAGGATATCACCACATGGGCTCAGGAACACTTCAGAAAACCAATGTCAGTAAATACAGTTCGGCGCTACATCCGTAAGTGCAACTTGAAACTCTACGATGCAAAGCAAAAGCCATTTATCAACAACACCCAGAAACGTCACCGGCTTCTCTGGGCCCGAGCTCATCTAAGATGGACTGATGCAAAGTGGAAAAGTGTTCTGTGGTCCGACAAATTGTTTTTGGAAATTGTGGACGTCGTGTCCTCCGGGCCAAAGAGGAAAAGAGCCATCCGGACAGCTATGGACGCAAAGTTTAAAAGCCAGCATCTGTGATGGTATGGGGCTGTTTTAGTGCCAATGGTATGGGCAACTTACACATCTGTGAAGGCACCATTAATGCTGAAAGGTACATACAGGTTTTGGAGAAACATATGCTGCCATCCAAGAAACGTCTTTTTCATAGACACCCCTGCTTATTTCAGCAAAACAATGCCAAACCACATTCTGCACGTGTTACAGCAGTGTGGCTTTCGTAGTAAAAGAGTGCGGATACTCGACTGGCCTGCCTGCAGTCCAGACCTGTCTCCCATTGAAAACGTGTGGCGCATTATGAAGCGTAAAATACGACAACGGAGACCCCGGACTGTTGAACAGCTGAAGCTGTACATCAAGCAAGAATGGGAAAGAATTCCACCTACAAAGCTTCAACAATTAGTGTCCTCAGTTCCCAAACGTTTATTGAATGTTGTTAAAAGAAAAGGTGATGTAACATAGTGGAAAACATGACCCTGTCCCAGCTTTTTTGTAGCGTGTTGCAGCCATAAAAGTCTAAGTTAATGATTATTTGCTAAAAACAATAAAGTTTATCAGTTTGAACATTAAATATCTCGTTTTTGTAGTGTATTCAATTAAATATAGATTGAACATGATTTGCAAATCATTGTTTTATGTTTTTATTTATGTTTAACACAACGTCCCAACTTCATTGGAATTGGGGTTGTAGTTCATTTTTTAAATTTTTGTATTTGTTTTGTTTTTTCAGTGAAATGGCAACCAGTCCGCGTGTACCTTTCAGGAATGAGCTTCAGCTCACCCCTGACCCTAACGAGGACAAGCACAAAAAGAAAATGGATTGATGGCAACATAATGTACATCAGGGGTCACCAATGGGGTGCCCGCTGGTACCAGGTGGCCCCCAAGCACCCCATGAGTAGCCTGCAGCTGCAGGCCTGTTATAAAAATAGCTCAGTAGTGATGGGACATAGTGATTATCTATCTGTAGAAGTGATAATTTACAGATTTATAGAAATAAAGTGTTGTACTTTGTATATTGATTTTTATCTGTCCACTAATTATTGTGAGGAATCATTAACATGATCAGTGTCTTTACATAAATTAATATCCATCCATCCATTTTCTAAACAGCTGATCCTCACTAGGGTCGTGGGTGTGCTAGAGCCTATCCCAGCTATCTTCGGGCGAGAGGGGGGCTACACCCTGAACTGGTCGCCAGCCAATCGCAGGGCATATATAAACAAACTACCATTCGCACTCCCATTCGCACCTACGGGAAATTTAGAGTCTTCAATCAACCACCAATGATTTTGGGATGTGGGAAAAAAACAGAGTACCCGGAAAAAACCCACGCAGGAACGGGGAGGACATGCCTAATAATAAAATATTGTGAAAGGTAATTTGAGCGCATTTGTTATTTCGGAAGTGTTTATCAAACTGGTAGCCCTTCCTGTTAATTAGTGCCCAAGGAGGAGCTTCAAAAAAGGTTGGTGACCCCTGATGTACATATTAAACATAAAAAACAAACTCTCTCAGTGGTGATAGAAATTAAGAGAATGTCAGAGAAGTTTCTTCAAAACAACTGAGACAAGCCTGAGGACTGTATCGAAATGAACTCACACCAACCAAGATTGTCTTTTCTGCTCGCGAGGGACAGCGGAGCAACTCACTGGCTGAGTATGCTCACCAAGACTGACAAAGAAGTGCTGCCCTCGTCCGCTATTTATTTCAAGCAAAGCAGCATGCAACACAGTGGATGTGCAGGTGCACTGAAAGAATGCTTAGATAGTTTCCTGTTATTTTGATAGTTTTCTTTAGCAGTCAGCATAATTACACGTCTTTGTGCAAGAAGTGTGAATTTTGTGGAGGAAGTGTGAACCTAGACAGGTCAAATAGGGGTGAACCAGACAGCCTTGTCTCGTCCACACATCTGCGTGGGCGGGTTTCGACAAAATATGAACATGCTTTAAACATGATAACTATAATTCTTTCACAGAGAACAATTCGCCTTGACCACATAACAAAAATAATCAGAGTTAAAGCCTTAAATCTTTAAGTCTTTATCTAATGACATTAAACGTAATGACGGAAAAAGTCTTACCCATCTACTAGTGTATATTGGTCAGGTCAGTCTAATTTCAAAATCATTATTGGAGATTTAATGTTGGATTTATCTTGCCCAACATATTGTTTTCCAGATTTTATTGTTTATAAGCATGAAGAACATAGATATAGATGTACTTGTTTTGGATTTTGCCGGTGTAACAATTGCTCTGTCCAATGTCCTTGAGAGTTAGCTGGATTTGCAAGAATATAGCTATGTAATCTTGCAAAAAGAATTCATCAAAGGCAGCAACAGGTGTGTTTTCAGTATCACAAAGGCAACTTCACGCTTGTAAACAAGGAGAGGACGAGAAAAGATGGTAAAAATTCGTTGAATCCTTATTTGGACTGAAGATTGAAATTATCGTTAAACCCTATCCTATGATGTTTTACAGTGGGAGAAAAAAGTATATGAAACCTTTAAAATTTCTTGAATTTCTGCACCAATTGGTCATAAAATGTAGGGTGATCTTCATCTACATCACAATAACAAAGTCTTCTTAAACTAATAACACACAAACAATTTTCATATTTTTATTGAAAAATAACATAAGTAAGTGCAAATTGAGTCTACAGATTCTCTAAGAGCTAATCAGAGTCAGGTGTGAGCCAACCTGGAGTCTAATCAATGAGTTTGATTCGAAGTGTTGCTTTAAGATGCTCTGGCCACTGCAAAACACACGCCAGTTCAAAATGGTCTCTTGTCAAGAAGAATTGCTTGATGCTCGCTCAGAAAGAGTTCTCGGAAGACCTGTAATTATGAATTGTTGACTTGTATAAGGCTGGAAAAGGTTACAAAAGTACCACTAAAACTCTTGATGTTCATCAGTCCATGGTAAGAGGAATTGTCTATAAATGGAGCACTGTTGCTTCTCTTCCAAGGTGTGGCTGTCACACAGTGCCATGTGTGGAGGAAAAATGGCACACCACACCAACATCAAAATCTTATCCCAAATGTGAAGCATGGTAGAGGGAGCATTGATGTGTGGGCATGCTTCGCTTACTCAGGGCCTGGACAGCTTGCTACCATCCATCCGTCCATTTTCTGAACACCTCATCCTCACTAGGGTCACGGGTGTGCTGGCAGCTATATCAGCTGACTTCGGGCGAGAGGCGGGGTACACCCTGAACTGGTTGCCAGCCAATCAAAGGACACATATAGACAAACGACCCTTCACACTCACTTTCATACCTATGGACAAATTAAAGTCTTTAATTAACCTATCAGGTATGTTTTTGGATTGTGGGACCTATAGAAAACCCACACAGGTGCAGGGAGAACATGAACAAACTCCACACAGGGGGAGGCCAGAGTTGAACCCAGGACCTCGGAACTGTGAGCCAGATGTGCTAACTAGTTGGCCACCATGCTGCCTGCTACCATCAATGGAGAAATTAATTCACAAGTTCATCAAGATATTTTGCAGAAGAATCCGAGGCCATCTTTGAAACAGTTGAAGCTCAAAGGAGGATGTGTGTTGCAACAGGGCAATGATCCAAAAGCAAATCAACAAAAAGAGTGGCCCAGTCCAAGTCTGACCTCAGTAAAGAGGAACGGTACAAAATTCATCCTGATCATTGTACACGTCTGATATGCAACTACGAAAGGAAATATTTGGTTGAGGTTATTGCTTTCAAAGGAGGGTTAACCAGTCATTATATCCAAGGGTTCACTTACCTTTTTCTCCCTGTCCTGGGATTTGTTTTCTTGTAATGCTCTAAAAAAACCAACACATATATTTGTTTGTGTGGCATTCATTTCAGCATATTGTTTGTTTATTCTTGCGAGCTAGATGAGGATCAGAATATATTTTATGACCAACATATGCAGAAATTTAAGAAATTCCAAGGATTACCATACTTTTACCTTTGACTGTAACTGCCAGCCCTCAATTGCTTATCATCATTGACTTTCCAGTGCATGTGTTCCTGCAAAATTTATTGGAGTCCACTGACAATTGATTGGACATGATTTGGAAAGTCACACACATGCCCTTATAAGAAATCACAACAAAGCATAAGGACTGAGACATGGTTATGTCATGGCACACAATCACTTGAAGACCACGTACCTCTACTTGACATAGTTTGGAGAGCCATGTCTCTCCATGCAGAGGTTCCCTCACTTGGCTTTCTGCTCTGAAGTTTTAAGTACGCGACATGGTTTAATCATGTGATTAAAAGGATGAGGAGAAGCGGTACGAAAAATGGATGGATGGATGGCAGCTCAAACAACAGCAAAATCTAACAATAACATCCATACTTAAAGGCTACAAGTACCCTGCGATGAGCTGGTGAATGAAAATCATGTTGATGTCCTGCATGCTTGACTGCAGTGAAGAAGACAAACAAAGGCCTGAGGGAACTTTTACATGTATTGTGTGAAAGCTTACACGCAACCAGAGGAATATGGGTGTTTCCCTTCCCAGAGGTTTAAGATATCAGGGCAGTGCATATTATTGTCCTGTTTCCCTAGGGTGGAGGAATCAAGACTAAGGAGGTGGAGGAGAAGGAAGAGGAAGGATCCACTTAAGACTAAAGTGTAAGTTTGTGAGGAATACGGGTAGGCAGGTAGCAATCCATACAAGGGGAATTCATACCTTGTCCAAAACCAAAAACCACAAGGAGAAGGGGAATCATGGGGTGAGTGCTCTCCATTCTTTTAGTGATGGTCAAATAGTCAATTCAAATATTCAGAATATGCATATCTATGTAAATACAGTAGATACTGTAAAAGATACATAAAGATACTTTGCTTTTATGATTTCCTGTATTTCATTGTGGTATGGGAAAATGTTTTGTGATTTGCCCCTTACAGGTGAAATAAATACAATTATTGTGCCATAAAGTGTATATTAGGTGCAAAATGATCATGTTTTTACCTTGTTGTTGAGTGAAAGTTGAGCACGCTACAACTAGAGGTTAGTAACAGTAAAGTATGGGTAAATTAGTCATGATTTAGTATAGCTTTAAAACTATAAATATGGTGTTACTTTTCACCTGACGTTGCCTACACTGTAATCTCATTTGCTAAATCGATATAAAGAGTAAAGAATGAAAACCGACAAATATTTCTACATTTTGGAAAATAAATTTAAAATCAAATCTGTGAAAAGATATACATTGGAGCCGTGAAAAATATTGGTAAGGTACAGTAAGTTCGTACAGTAACGTTTGTAAAGTCAGGTTCTCTTTATAAAGTGAGGTCTTCCACATTTCTAGGTCACATTTAGATAATAAACACTCATCTGTTTTTGTTTGAGTCTAAGAGTCTAATGATTAATGCAGTTGTGAAGCCCTATATGAGTTAGAATTGACTGCATTTATGTAATGGGAGTCTGCCACAGCACTATCATGGGACACAGACAATAGTCTGACTTGCCTCAAAGGCAGTCCTGATATCTAGATGGTAACTCAATCAGAACTCTCATATACCTATTATTGTACCTATTATTATTACCTCTTTGGTGCAGATAAAAGCATATGTTTTGAACTGTGATACAAAACTACAACATTGTGATATAATTCAGGAGCAATAAGCAACCTTCTGATGTTAAATAAAATATTTTACTGTTTATTGCCTAAATCACTATTTATTCTTTGACCTGCCAGCATTTATTGAAGCCTACTGGACAGAAAATTATATACATAACATATGTTTATCTTCATAGCCATCATAGCCATAAAAATGAGCACCAGTCTTTTTTCATGTTGTGAAAATGTAAGGTAACATACTCGTCAGTGAGATCAGTTTTTTTAAAGGATCCCCCTTTAAATTGGGCAGCGTAGCGCCGCGGGTAAGAGTATGCCCTGCAACTGAAGGGTCGCCGGTTTGTATCCCCACCCAAGCACATGTCGTTGTTGTGTCCCTGGGCGAGACACTTAACCCACATTGCCTATGAATTAATGTGGTTGGATGGGGGCCATAGGCCCAGAATGGCAGCCACGTTTCCGTCAGATTGGCTACACAAGTAGCTTACCACCACAAGGGTGTAAATGAATAATGCGTGAAATTGTAAAAAAAATATTGAATTGTACACAAATGTAGAAAATTGCTATGTATATGAGCCTATCCCAGTTATCTTTGGGTGAGTGGCGGGGTACACCCTGAATTGGTCGCCAGCCAATTGCAGGGCACATATAAACAAACAACCATTCCCACACAATTTCACACCGATGGGCAATTTAGTCTTCAATTAACCGACCATGAATGTTTTTGGGATGTGGGAGGAAACCGGAGTATCTGGAGAAAACCCACGCAGGCATGGGGAGAACATGCAAACTCCACACAGGCGAGGCCGGGTTTGAGCCCCGGTCCCCAGAACTGTGAGGCAGACCGTGCTGCCCATTACTATTACTATTATTATTATTAATTTTTTGTAACGATTGTTATTATTATTAAGATTCTATCACACTGTAGGAGAATAGCATGAGGAATGTCCACTTTATTTTTTAAAGGATTTCAGATATTTATTTCTGACCCTATTGTTTGCCTTTATAGGTTCCCACTCTTGTGGCTGATAAATCTATTGGCAATGCTAAAGTACTCCTCTGCAGGTAAACAAACTCACAGTCACCACATTCATACTAAACTCACACAGTTTTACGAAATAATTAGAAGTGGTTTCTGCATTTTTCAAGTTCTTCTCTGTCTTAAATTCTTATCAGTTGCTGACCTGAGGGATTGTGAAGCAGCAGGCAGCAAGTGCCACCAACAAGCCGAGTGTCTAAAATTCCAAAACAATTTCACCTGTGTGTGTGGCGTGGGCTTTCAGGGCGATGGTGTTCTGTGCAGAGACATCGATGAATGCCTCAGCGGCCTGCACAGTTGTCATCTGAAAGCCCGCTGCAAAAACACCCTTGGCAGCTACAGTTGTTTTTGTCTCAGTGGATTCATCGGCGATGGCACTAACTGCCAGGATATTGATGAGTGCCAAAAAGAAAATGGGGGCTGTCACGCCAACGCACTCTGCAGCAACTTTGAGGGTGGACGACAGTGTAAATGTAAAGTCGGTTTTGAGGGAAACGGCTTCAAGTGCACTGATAAAAATGAATGCAGGAACCAAAACATTTGCCACTGGAATGCAACATGCAACAATAACCCTGGATCTTATGTGTGCACCTGTAATGCTGGCTATAAGGGCAACGGGAACTACCTATGTCTCGATATCGATGAATGCTCAGAGACTCCACGGGTGTGCTCGACCTCGCTTGGTTACAAAGGCTGTATAAATCTGCCTGGTACTTATCGCTGCACATGCAGCAACGGCTTTGAAAGTAACGGCCAGATCTGCACGGACACTGACGAATGCGCAAGCAACATCTGTAGTCTATATGCAGACTGTCTTAACACAATCGGGTCATACCAGTGTACATGCAACAGCGGTTTTGTCGGAAATGGCCTGAGATGTGTTGATATAAATGAATGCAATGAGGACAATGACTGTGATCCCAATTCTTTATGTATTAACAGGCTTGGAAGTTATGAGTGCGCCTGTCTGGAGGGGTTTGTAGGAGATGGCAGATTGTGTGAGGATATTAATGAGTGCGCAACACCAAACATCTGCCCTCCTACCATTACCTGTGTCAACACCGGTGGGTCATATTTCTGCGACTGTGGCAGTGGATTCATCTTTAATAACTCTGAGTGCCGTGACCTGGATGAATGTGCAGCAGGCCGTTGCAGCCCCTACTCTCTCTGCACGAATTCACCTGGTTCCTTCACATGCCAGTGTGCAGCAGGTTACAGGGGAGATGGCTTCACATGTACAGATGAGGATGAATGTTCCATTTCTACTCCATGTCACTCCAATGCCCTTTGCACTAACCTGCCTGGTATCTACAACTGCACCTGTCAGGTGGGCTACTCTGGAGATGGTGTGATCCAGTGTGCTGATGTGAATGAGTGTCTTGTGGATAATGGAGGCTGTAGAAATAAGGCTACATGTGTGAACAACATAGGCTCATTCACTTGCCTATGCCAGAAGGGATTTGTCTTGGTCAACCAGACTCTTTGCCAGGATGTAAATGAGTGTGAGAAACAGAAAAATCCATGTGGTGTCAATGAAGAATGCAAGAACATAGATGGTTCGTATGAATGCCTCTGCCAGACTGGATATTACCGCCCTGGCGCCAACATGGACTGTGTTGATATTGACGAGTGTAAAGAGAATCCTTGCCATGTTAATGCGACATGCCTCAACACAATCGGCTCCCGCATTTGCACCTGCAAGCGTGGTTTTGCAGTCAATGGCACACAGTGTGATGACATTGATGAGTGCTCTGTGATGGACACATGCCATCCATGGGCACTATGCAGCAACTTTATTGGGGACTTCTTCTGCTCATGCCAGCAGGGTTTCAAAGGTGATGGCTTCTTCTGCCAGGATGTGGACGAGTGCATCCTCTTGGATACTATTTGTCCAGAATTCTCAAAGTGTGTCAACTCCCCTGGAGCACATATTTGCTCATGTTTGAATGGTACAGTAGCTCTAAATGACACTTGTGTGCCACCCAGTCCACTCTGTGACACAAGGTGCCACATTCATGGCCTGTGCCACCGCTCACCTACTGGACACCAATGTGCGTGCGACCTGGGTTACATTGGTGATGGCCTGGCTTGCTTTGATATAGATGAGTGCCAGAGGGAAAACATTTGTCCTGAAAATGACACAGAATGTTTGAATGTCCCTGGTTCATATTCCTGTGTTTGTAAACAAGGCTACATTCTCAGTGGACCTCAATGTGCTGGTAAGACTAAATATTTTCTACTTCTTTTTCTATTATTATATACACTGAGTAACAGGGCTGAACACTACTGAATTGGACAATCACAAAAAAATATATAGTCGACAACTTAGACCCGCACAATAGGAGATTGGCCCTTGCACGGGTATAAACTCATTGCAACGTAAAAACTTCGACAACCAGTATTATTATTAGGAAACAACGTTTCGAGGCGCCACACATCCTTTACTGTATTATTTTTGTATTGATCAACAAACAACATCATTGTCATTGTCAAGGAAGAAGCGGAACTTTTTTAGCTTAGTATTATTAACTAACCTCATTAGTTAAGTATAATTGTTGTAAGACACTATATACATACACTGTGTATATATATATATATATATATATATATATATATATATATATATATATATATATATATATATATATATATATACATACATACTGTAAATATACTGTATATACATACACTGTATTGGTACGTCTTGGCGACAACCGGCTAGATGGATCTCACGTCATACCTAGAAATGTTTGGTATTGTTGTAAAAGCAAGTTATACAACACGGCATTTTAGATTGGTCCGTTAGATTTGCGATGTTGCAATGCCGTTCATCTGTGATTCAAAATTTGTATCGCAGGAAAGCTAGTGGGCGACATTCGGCCACTCATGAAAACTAGTTACAGACCATACACACCTTATGACAATTCACTCAGGTTCGGCTATGTTGCTCGATATGAGGCGGGCCTAAATCATCCGTGGTGGATAGAGCTTGTATCTGTCAGACTTGTTTAATGTTTGTTCGATCCATGACATGATATTGCATGTATTTGTGTTGTTTAATTCAGTTGAGTATTCATATGTAGCCGACTGATTTTTTATTTCTTTATTTATTGTTCTTCTTCTACCCCCTTTTCTGTCAGATGTAAATGAATGTGAAACAGGACTACATGAGTGCAGTGACTTTTCACAGTGTGTCAATACAGTGGGAAGTCATCTCTGCTTCTGTCTCAGTGGCTTCACCGGTGATGGGAAGAAGTGCTCTGGTAAGTGTCAACTCCTCGTGCACATTCATTGTACAATTTGGCTTTTTTGCTCCATTATAGTAAGTCTCTTGAGAAATTTATTCCTCTCCCTTTGGGGCTGCCTCCCTGACAATGTCCCATTTTGGATGAATTATAGACTTTGATGAATGCCAATTCCAAAATGGAGGATGCCATAACATTGCCAGCTGCACGAACACACCTGGATCTTTCACCTGTGTTTGCCCCATCGGCATGGATGGTAACGGCTTTCAGTGCCAAGATGTAAACGAATGCGAGCAGAATTCCATCCTGCCACTTAACTGCAGTACCCAGGCTTTGTGCCGCAACACATACGGAGCCTACAGCTGCCAGTGCCTGGACGGATACCGGGGGGATGGCTTTGATTGTGAGGATATCGATGAATGCCACGAGAACACAACTTGTAGCACAAATACGATATGCAGCAACACCATCGGTTCCTACACCTGTTTGTGTATTGTTGGCCTGGTATATGACAAGGGGACATGTGTGAACGAAGACCTCTGCCTGAATACCAGTTCCGTCTGCCATCCCCTCGCCGAGTGCAACTATTATCAGGGTTCCTTCTACTGCCAGTGCAAATATGGCTATCAAGGCAATGGCTTGGAATGCTCTGATGTGGATGAATGTGACCAATTCCAAGTTAAAATTTGCCCTACCTTCTCCTCCTGTTTCAACACTAATGGCTCCTACATCTGTGAATGTTGGGAAGGTTTCCTTGACAATGTGACACACTGTCATGACATTGACGAATGTGCAACAGAGGACTTCACGTGCCCGGAAAACAGCACTTGTAGCAATGTGAATGGAGGCTACAAATGTATTTGTGACTCAGGCTTCTCTGTCAATGGATCCATGTGCTCGGATGTAGACGAATGCTCTCTCGGCTTCATTCAGTGTCCCAATTCCTCCAGCTGTCTGAACTCAGTAGGATCCTTCTTCTGTGAGTGTTGGGAAGGTTACCAAAACAACGGTCATGACTGTGAGGATATTAATGAGTGCCAGAACAACTCTACCTGCCCTGAATATAGCACATGCATCAACACTAATGGAAGCTTTCAATGTATATGTGATGCTGGATTTTCCCATGTCGAGGACTCATGCATGGACACCAATGAGTGCAATGAAACTAATCTCGAGAACATTTGCAGCAACGGGGCATGTATTAATGCAATCGGATCATATTACTGTGACTGTATGAGTGGATTTTGGAGTAATGAAACAAATTGTGTAGATATCGATGAATGCTCAGACTCTCGCAACTCAACAGTGTGCCCACCTCAGTCTACATGTGTCAACAAACCTGGGTCTTACCGTTGTCCTTGCAATGAGGGCTTTATTTTCAATAGCACTGAGTGTCAGGATATAGATGAATGTCAAGACTCAGTTGTTAGTCTGTGCCCTGAGCATTCATTCTGTAATAACACAGCAGGATCCTTCATCTGCGAGTGTTATCCTGGGTACAGTTCCTTTCAGCTGGGTTGTGATGATATTGATGAATGTAAAGACAACACCTCCTGTCACGTTGATCAGGTGTGCACCAATGTTCCTGGAACATATAACTGCACTTGTCCTTCAGGATACCTTCAGGATACCTTCAGGAGCATGTGTGTCGACACCAATGAATGTGAAGATTTACCTTGCCATTCCTTGGCACGTTGCTGGAATACGCCTGGTTCCTTTTCATGCCATTGCCCTCTGGGCTTTGCAGGAAATGGCTCGTGGTGCAAAGATGTGGACGAGTGTGTGGCTTTCACCAATCCATGCCATCCTGTAGCTCGCTGCCACAACACCCCAGGGTCATTTGTATGTTTATGCATGCATGGCTTTGTGAGTATCGGGCCGCTGTGTGTAGACCTTGATGAATGCCAACAGGCCAATGGGCAGTGTCACTCTGCTGCCACCTGCTCCAATCATGTTGGAAGTTTCAAATGCTCCTGTAACCGTGGCTGGAGTGCAACCATAGACAGTGGTCATGGAAAAGGAGGGTGTGTGGACTTTGATGAATGTGTCCACCCCGCAATATGTCCCGGGCAAACTTCTTGTACAAATCTGCCAGGGTCTTACACCTGTTCCTGTCGAGAAGATAATATAAAGTGCAACAGGACTCAGAATGGTTAGCTGTACATTATTATTCATTGACTTATTATTAATCACGTTACATACACATAATTTTTTAAATTCAGTATTTTATTATGGCCTCCTGTCACTGAGGAGGCCATAATACCTCTGAAGGTTTTTGTTTTTTGCATGAAGAAGCACTTTCCCGTTAAACACTACTGCAAAATCTAGGTTCACAGATGTCTGCTTGTTCGTGTCAATCACAACACATTGTGGTGTCAGACATAGGAAAGGCAAAATTAACAATAGCAATTAAAGCCACGTATTGGCACCACTTCCTAAGAGGAAAACAGTTTATGTGAGGTGCAACTTATATTTATTCAAGTAGATGATGCACCAGTCATTCGTTGGGCTACCACATGTAGTGTATAAACAAAAATCACAGTATCCCACACAAGCAAATGCAATTCAATATAAAATGTGTACTGTGTAACATGCACCGATGCCTTATCCTCAATGAAACTATGACAGGATATTCAGTATTGTGTTGTCAGGGCAAATCAAGCATTTTCTCCTTGCTGCAACATGTACAGTGGGTACAGAAAGTTTTCAGACCCCCTTAAATTTTCCACTATTTGTTATATTGTAGCCATTTGTTAAAATCATTTCAGTTCATTTTTTCCTCTTTAATGTACACACAGCACCTCATATTGACAGAAAAAAAACGTAATTGTTGAGATTTTTGCTGATTTATGAAAAAAGAAAAACTGAAATATCACCGAGCCATAAGTATTCAGACCCTTTACTGTGACATTCATATTTAACTCGGGTGATGTCCATTTCTTCTGATCATCCTTAAAATGGTTCTACACCTTCATTGGAGTCCAGCTGTGTTTGATTATACTGATTAGACTTGATTAGGAAAGCCACACCACTGTCTCTATAAGACCTTACAGCTCACAGTGCACGTCAGAGCAAATGAGAATCATGAGGTCAAATGAACTGCCTGAAGAGCTCAGAGACAGAATTTTGGCAAGGCACAGATCTGGCCAAAAAAATTCCGTTGCACTGAAGGTTCCTAAGAGCACAGTGGCCTCCATAATCCTGAAATGGTAGACGTTTGGGACGACCAGAACCCTTCCTAAAGCTGGCTGTCCGGCCAAAATGAGCAATAGGGGAAGAAGAGCCTTGGTGAGAGAGGTAAAGAAGAACCCAAAGATCACTGTGGCTGAGGTCCAGAGATGCAGTCGTGAGATGGGAGAATGTTCGAGAAAGTCAACCATCACTGCAGCCCTCCACCAGTCGGGGCTTTATGGCAGAGTGGCCCAACGGAAGCCTCTCCTCAGTGCAAGACACATGAAAGCCCGCATGGAGTTTGCTACAAAAAAAAACACCTGAAGGACTCCAAGATGGTGAGAAATAAGATTCCCTGGTCTGCTGAGACCAAGATAGAAATTGTTGGCCTTAATTCTAAGTGGCACGTGTAGAGAAAACCAGGCACTGCTCATCACCTGTCCAATACAGTCCCAACAGTGAAGCAGGGTGGTGGCAGAATCATGCTGTGGGTTTGTTTTTCAGCTGCAGGGACAGGGAGACTGGTTGCAATCGAAGAAAAGATGAATGCGGCCAAGTACAGGGATATCCTGGACGAAAACCTTCTCCAGAGTGCTCAGAACCTCAGACTGGGCCGAAGGTTCACCTTCCAACAAGACAATGACCCTAAGCACACAGCTAAAATACGGAAGGAGTGGCTTCATAACAACTCTGTGACTGTTTTTGAATGGCCCAAGCAGAGCCCTGACTTAAACCCAATTTAGCATCTCTGGAAAGACCTGAAAATGGCTGCCCACCAATGCTCACCATCCAACCTGACCATCCAACCTGACAGAACTGGAGAGGACCCCAAATCTAGGTGTGAAAAACTTGTTGCATCATTCCCAAAAATACTTATGGCTGTATTAGCTCAAAAGGGTGCTTCTACTAAATACTGAGCAAAGGGTCTGAATACTTGGCTGTGTGATATTTCAGTTTTTCTTTTTTAATAATTTTTTTTTGTTTTCTGTCAATATGGGGTGCTGTGTGTACATTAATGTGGGAAAAAATGAGCTTAAATGATTTTAGCAAATGGCTGCAATATAAAAAAGAGTGAAAAATGTAAGGGGGTCTGAAAACTTTCCGCACCCACTGTAATTGGTGGTGCACTCGATGTTCAAGTTAGTTGTTAGAGATTATATTTTAAGTGTATGCCATGTTTGGATTTTATTTTAAAAACATGTTTTAAATTTACATTAATTTGGCCTAATATAAAGATAACACAAGTATGTTTATTAGTTACACTGATCAACGCTTTTCACTGCACCAACAGAGACTAACCTGTACCCATTTGGAGCAGAAGTTGGTGATAGAAGAATACACATGGACACAAAAGATGGAAATTCTCCATACATCAAACCACCAATAGGTTTCCCATTTCTGGGGAAATTATATGACAGAATTTATGTAAGTTTTCCAAGGGAGTATATCTCATCGTTTCAAAAGAAAACAAACAACAACAACAACAACAAAAGGATGTTAACCATTTGGAACAACCTGGATTACTGCTTAAATCGGTAATGTGGTGTGATCTTCATTCAAGTCACAACAATAGACAAATGCAGTTATTTAAAAAAATACCATCTAAATTGCCTGTAGGTGTGAATGTGAGAACGGACGGTGATTTGTTTGTATGTGCCCTGCGATTGACTGGCAACCAGTTCAGGGTGTACCCCGCCTCCTGCCTGAAGATAGCTGGGATAGGCTCCAGCACTCCCGCGACCCTTATGAGGATAAGCGGCTCAGAAAATTGATGTATGGGTGGATGCAAACAATTAAATGTTTTCATTTTTTAAATTGAATACATCATGTAAACATTCATATTCCAAGGTGGAAAACGCATGTGAACCCAGAGGCTAACTTGTCCAAGAGAGCGAATTGGAGTCAGGAGTCAGCCAACATAGACTCCAATCAATGTGACGAGATGAACGTGGTGGCTGAAGGCCCTGCCATGCCCCATAAAACACACGTTCCTAATCTCACGAAGCAACTCAATATGAACCATGCCTAACTCAAAAGAGCTCTACAATTAAGAACAGTTAACTTGCATGAAGCGAGAAAAGGTCACAAAAGTATCTCTAAATCCTTGATCTTCATCATTCCATGACAGGACTGATTGTACATGGATAAAGTTCAGCACTGTTCGTGTCAGTGTCGTCTGTTTAAAAGATGTTTTCATGATGACTTCAGTGATACTAAAAAAAATCTATATGCAATATCTAATACTTACTTTTCACCTACCTTGTACTTCTACCATAATGCACAGAATGAACTGCGTGCCTGGTTAGTAAAGTAGCTTCCAAATTTGTTTGCTTGAGCAATCAAGTTCGTGCCCCTTTTTGTACATGCAAACATTTAGTAACTCAGGCCCTTAATGAGGTGAAGATAAACCCAGTGACAGCAAAATACTTTGTTTATTTTTGTTGGCACATGCTAACATATCATGTGACAAATCTGCATGTAAAACATTGAACAATAATGGATGTTATTGGAGGACACCACAGAGGCAGCCACTGCTGTCCCCAAAAACATTGCTACAGGTATGAAGTTTGCAGGATAGTGGCGGCAGCATAGTTTGGGACTGCTTTACTACCTCAGGTCCTTGACAGGTCATGTTATCACTGACAAAAAAAATAATTCTCAAGTTTATGGAGATATTTTACAGGGGAACTTAGGAGATCTCCCATTTGAAGCTTGACAGAAGATGATGCAATAAGGCCTAAATGACAGAATGAAATAAACAACTGAATGATTTCAACAGAATAAAATGTGCTTTCTGGAGTGGCACAGTCAGAGGCCTGACCTCAACCCGATTGAGATGCTGTGGCATGACCTCAATAGTGCTTCACACCATCCATCCATCCATCCATCCATCCATTTTCTACCGCTTATCCGATGTTGGGTCACAGGGGCAGTAGCTTTAGCAGGGACGCTCAGACTTCCCTCTCCCCAGCCACTTCATTCAGCTCTTCCGGGTGGATCCCGAGGCGTTCTCAGTCCCGCCGAAAGACGTAGTCTCTCCAGTGTGTCCTGGGTCGTCCCCGGGGTCTCCTCCCGGTGGGACGTGCCCGGAACACCTCACCAGGGAGGCGTCCGGGAGGCATCCGAATCAGATGCACCAGCCACCTCATTTGGTTCTTCTCGATGTGGAGGAGCAGCGGCTCTACTCTGAGATTCTCCGGGAAGACCGAGCTTCTCACCCTATCTCTAAGGGAGAGCCCGGACACCCTGCGGAGGAAACTAATTTCGTCCGCTTGTATCCGGATTCTTGTTTTTTCGGTCACGACCCACAGCTCGTGATCATAGGTGAAATTGAGAGCTTTGCCTTTCGGCTTAGCTTCTTCTTTACCACAACGGACCGATACAATGTCCCCTGAATAGACTTTACCAGGGAGGCTGAGGAGTGCGATCCCCCTATAGTTGGAACACATCCGCCGGTCCCTCTTCTTAAAAAGAGGGGACCACCACCCCAGTCTGCCAATCCAGAGGGACTGTCCCCGATGTGCACGCGATGTTGCAGAGGCGTGTCAACCAGGACAGCCCCACAACATCCAGAGCCTTTAGGAACTCCAGGCAAATCTCATCCACCCCCGGGGCCTTGCCACCGAGGAGCTTTTTAACCACCTCGGTGACCTCAACCCCAGAGATAGGAGAGCCCGCCTCAGAGAACTCAGACTCTGCTTCCTCATGGGAAGTCGTGTCGGTGGACTTGAGGAGGTCTTCGAAGTATTCTCCCCACCAGCTCACAACGTCCCGAGTCGAGGTCAGCAGCGCCCCATCCCCACGATACACAGTGTTGATGATGCACTGCTTCCCCCTCCTGAGACACCGGATGGTGGACCAGAATATCCTCGAAGCCGTCAGCTCGGTCAGCCACCCCTCCGGTCGGCCACCCCTCTCTTCCCCCGAGAGTCCAAGACATGCGGCCGCAAGTCCGATGACACGACCACAAAGTCGATCATCGAACTGCGACCTAGGGTGTCCTGGTGCCAAGTGCACGTGTGTACAGCCTTATGCTTGAACATGGTGTTCGTTATGGACAATCCGTGATGAGCAACGCAGTCCAATAACAGAACACTGCTCGGGTTCTGATCGGGGGGAGGGGGCGTTACTCCGAATCACACCCTTCCAGGGCTCACTGTCATTGCCCACGTGAGCATTGAAGTCCCCCAGCAGAATGATGGAGTCCCCAGCGGGAGTGCTCTCCAGCACCCCCTCCAAGGACTCCAAAAAGGGTGGATACTCTGAACTGCTGTTTGGTGCATAGGCACAAACAACAGTCAGGACCCGTCCCCCCACCCGAAGGCGGAGGGAGGCTACCCTCTCGTCCACCGGGGTGAACCACAACGTACAGGCGCCGTGCCGGGGGGAAATAAGTATACCCACACCTGCTCGGCGCCTTTCACAGTGGGCAACTCCATAGTGGAAGAGAGTCCAACCCCTCTCGAGAGGACTGGTACCAGAGCCCAGGCTGTGTGTGGAGGAGAGTCCGACTGTATATCGTCGGAACTTCTCGACCTCACACACCAGCTCGGGCTCCTTCCCTGCCAGAGAGGGGACATTTTGCGTCCCTAGAGCCAGCATCTGTCGCCGGGGATTGGATTGCCAAGGTCCCTGCCTTCGGCCACTTCCCAGCTCGCACTGCACCCGACCCCTATGGCCCCTCCCACTAATGGTGAGCCCATGGGAAGGGGAACCCACGCCCCATGGGTGCAGGCCACCAGGTGCTCGCCTTCGAGCCCCACCTCCAAGCCTGGCTCCAGGAGGGGGGCCCCGGTGACCCGCGTCCGGGCAAGGGAAAACTGAGTCCATAGTTTGTCGTCATCATAAGGGGTCTTTGAGCCGTACTTTGTCTGGTCCCTCACCTAGGACCTGTTTGTCATGGGTGACCCTGCCAGGGGCGTGAAGCCCCAGACAATGTAGCTCCTAGGATCATTGGGACACACAAACCCCTCCACCACGATAAGGTAACGGCTTCCAGGATTCACACCAAAAATATTGCTGAAATGAAACAGTTTTGTGAAGAGGAACGGTCCAAAATTCCTCCTGTTGTGCAGGTCTGATCTACTACAGTAAAGTTTGGCTGAGGTTATTCCTGTCAATGAAGCTCAACCAATCATTAAATCCAAAGGATTGAATACTTCCACCCTGCACTGTGACGCAAGCATGTTGTGTTCAGTAAAAGAATAGAAACAGACAGGGATTTACCAATTCTAGACTCCTGTTCAAATGGCAAGGTTTTTTTTTGTGATAAAAGAAACGAGACCAAGACAAATCATTTAAAACTTTTTCCACCGTTAACGTAACCTACGTTCAACCTTGGTTTCATCAAACCATGACACATTTTCCTCATGTTTTTTTGAGAGACTTTGCTATGGTCCAATTAAACAAAGGCTAAACATTTGAGCTATAACCCCAAAAGGTAGTTTAAAAACAACAATAATCATCACCAAAAGAACACCTACCTTCATATAATGTACCTCCAGGGAAACATTGTGGTGGCAGCATCATGCTTTGTGGCTGTTTTTCTTCAACTGGAAGTGGGGCCTTAGACAAGGTAGAGGGAATTATGAACAGTTTGATGCAGCAGTAGATGTTAGCAAAAAAACTTTCGACTTCTGCTAGAAAGCAAATTCATTAATTAATTAATTCATTCATTCATTAAATGTCAGGAAAGGCCTACTAGAACAATTGGACTTTATTTGGGGTTAACCAGAGGGACTTTAAATGGTGGAAGGTGTGTATATACTGTATATACAGTATACAGTGTATATACATATACTCCCATTTAACATGAGATTAAATGCTATTGGTTAATTCTGAACACAGCCACATTCCAGTCATAAGAGGGTGTGCAGTTGTGCGACCATTTTATTTCAGTTGTGTATTTTTTCTTCACCTCTTGAAAGATGAAGGAAAAAAAATCCTTTGAGTTATACAGGTTATACTTCCCATTAGTGGTGGATAAAATTTTGAAATGATTTATCTTGGTCTAATTTTTTGAAATTCCAAAAACTGACATTTGCATTTGACCAGGGGTTTGTAGACTTTTTATATCCACTTTAATTGTGTTATTAATTTAGCAATACTGTGTTTGTCTTATGTTGTGACTTGAACATCAGATCACATTTTATGACCAATGTATGCATAAATACAGCTAATTCTAAAGGGTTTGCATATTTTTTCTTGCAACTGTATAAGGTCTACGCTTAAACTTGGAGTTTTTAAGAAGTATGGTTAAAACTCGAGTTGATGAAATCTTGCACTCTTTCTTTCCAGGCCAAGATAGATGGAGTTTTTATTGAAATTGGTGCGTCTTTTTCTTTTCTGTTTTAGTTCTCTGATAATGGCCTTGTCCAGTTTCAGTCTGTTGCTGAGAACGAGCAGTATCTTCTTCCAGCTCCATTAGCCACTGGGTTTCCCACTGATATGAACGTGTCTCTTTTGGCGGTGTTCTGGGATGATGCTGACCTCACCCTAGGCGATGGATGTTTGTTCTATAAGGTTAGATGTCATCCAAAATATTTGAAAGCTGCAGTATGATAATCCTGTCAAAGTATTAATTATTTTTTTCTTTTTCAAGGAATACCATGAGTCAGATATGTCAGATATGTACTCCCACGATGTGTTCAATCGTACAGCCATTGGGGTTTCAAAATTTGAGGGGCAGAAAGGAAAGCCCGCATTCACTCCTTCTTGGATACTCAAAATCACTTGGGACCATGTAATGGCTGTGTCCTATCAGAAGATCAATCAGTCAGAGGTAACAAGATTAAATTGATGACAAACGTCTGCATCAAATAAGAGAGCTTTTTTTGGTGTGCTTGAAATATGTCATACATTTGGCATGTATACCAAAACCAAAACTTGTATGAGATGCTTTTTAGTTAGCAGTTCACTTTGAATGTGTCTGATCCAGTGTAATTTATAAATTGATATTAAGCGCCTCCTTGAGGCAGGCTCAACAAATGCACTACAGTTTATTTTCTGTTGCCATGCATACAAACAATATATCCACTTCAGTCCTGTGTTTCCCAACCATTATTGAACCAGGGCTCACTTGTCGTAGAAAAATCTCACGGCACACCAGCGAACAAAATTGTTACAAAAACTATTAGACACAGAAAACTACATATACTGAAATGATGAGCATGTCTAAATTTAGCAGCACACCCGATGATCTCTCACAGGTAGCACATTAATGTGCCACGGCAATCACTGCTCTAGTCGACGCAATGCCGGTGTATACAACAGAAATATAAAACAATAAGATGTGTTTATTTAGTTGACTAACAATGTGTTCATTACAGACGAACACTTTCCAGTGTATTCTGACCACAGACGGAGTGCAGTCCTTTGCCCTCCTACAATATGGGGAGATGAGATGGGGTCCAGGGCCAGAGAGAACATCACGATGCCCTTATCGGCTATATGGAGGGGAAAAGCATCCACAAGGAGCCCACTACTCCACCAGAAAACATTTTTGGCACAGGGGGGAGATACAGGCCGCAGCAAGTGAAAGGGGCCTTGGGAAAGTTAGGCCAGTTTGTGTATGATTTAAGTGGACCTCATGGGTTAGAGGCGGACTCAGGACTGATGTGCCACGCATGGGCAATGAAGGAACCTGATCCTGCTTCCTGGACTGATGGGTTGCCCTCATGTCACTGTACCCGCAACCAGGCTCTGGAAGATTTGTCCTTCGTGCAAGACACCACTGAACAAGCATCACACTTGAAGATTTTGAGGGGTCAGAGATGGGGTGGTGCTGGGGGCCACACCTTCCGGTCAGTTTTGGCCAACAAATACGGATCAGGAAAGCGATGTGTGTATGATCCCGAGGGGCCTCTGCTGGCCGGTTACAGCGAGCGCTATTTCTCAAGACAAAGTATCCAGAAACATATCGGTAATACATCTAAATTGAACATTTTAGGCAATGACAACTTTCATTATTTTTTATTTTTTTTTGCATTGCATTGAGTGCACATTTGCCTCACAGTTCTGAGGACCCAGGTTCAAATCCCGGCCTCGCCTGTGTGGAGTTTACATGTTCTTCCCGTGCCTGCGTGGGTTTTCTCCGGGTACTCCGGTTTCCTCCCATATCGCGAAAACATGCACAGTAGGTTAATTGAAGACTCTAAATTGTCCGTAGGTGCGAATGGTTATTTGTTTATACTGTATGTGCCCTGCGATTGGCTGGCAACCGGCTCAGGGTGTACCTGGCCTCTCGCCCAAAGACAGCTGGGAAAGGCTTCAGCGTGCCCACGACCCTAGTGAGGAGAAGCGGTATGGAAAATGGATGGATGTATTTGTCTTAAGTATGATGGAATACTGAACATTAGCCTCATTTGAATTATTCATGCATAGCAATTCAGTAAGTTGACTAAAAAGTAAATGAAGATGCAGTAGGCTTTTACCTGTACAATAATATTCAATATATATGCAGTACAGAAGGATTTGCTCTCTGATAGTCTTTTGAGAAGGTGACTTTTCTCTCCAGATGAAGATCTTCTGCCTTTCCAATGGTGTTGCATTGGGTCTCCTCTTTGCCACCTTTACCTCAAAAAGCGGCCAATTGACCGTTGCAAAGGTTATAGTTGGACCAGTCCGGATGGCTCCAAGCTAGCCAACGAGGCAACACAGGGTGTCGGTAAGGGGCTCTGTTCTTTGTAAATATAAAGAAGAATACGGGTGAATCAAAGCCTCATACAGTATAGCTGCAGACATTTGAATTTTGAAGAAAATATTCATGCACAACCAGCTGAATCTACACATGTAGATTATAAAATCAATCTGTGAATAGATGAATATATGTGGGTCCATCGTATTGCAAAAATGCTTTGAGTACCTTTAAGACAGAAACCCCAATACCAGTGGAATTAAATTGAAATATCTTCCAATCGTATTTGCAGCGTTCAAATTCTTGTAAAACTCCTTTCTAATTACCTGTTAAAAAAAAAACGTTCTGTGTTTTTTTTTTTCAACGCAGCAATGGTGTATGGCAGCCTTCATTTCATCACCTTCGATGGGACAAAGTACTCCTTTAAGGCATTAGGAGAGTTTGTGATAATGCGGCTGTCTTCCAACACTGGATCTAATATCTTCACCTTGCAAGGGCAGACTGAGAAGCTCCACACGCACACAAAAGGGAGCATTAACTTCCCAGTGGTGGTACGCATGGCTGCTTTCCACCAGGGCATTGGCAAGGTCAGTGTGCTTGTGTGTATGGAAAAATGACACCAAAAGTGAATGTGGATGTGCACTCGGGAGTTCCGTTTGAGGATTTTTGAGGTTCTTCTTTATTATGTAGTTGTTATTTTAATTAATTAGGTATTCATTGATCTGCATACTGCACGTGCATTTGACAGGGTCTGAGTTACAGTAACAAATGCAACCTAATGCTTCCTCAAACTAAT
This sequence comes from Phycodurus eques, assembly GCF_024500275.1. Lineage (NCBI taxonomy): Eukaryota > Metazoa > Chordata > Actinopteri > Syngnathiformes > Syngnathidae > Phycodurus > Phycodurus eques. Next base: position 21,840,001 of record NC_084535.1, read on the forward strand.
AATAGAATGACAACTAAATAGTTTGAGAGCAAAAAACATGTACTGTACCTATATTTGGTTGATTCTTACAGATTGAATGGAGATGTGCAGAGAAAGGAGAAGGACTGCGATTGTTTATAGATAATGCTGAAATGTTTGTCACTGTTGGTAACAGCTACACACATATGACGCACCGTTAAAGGCTGATCTGTTGTATGAAACTGAAACTGATAACCTTTCTTTTTTTTTGTGCGATACATTATGCTTACCAGGTGTTGTGCACGTAGGAGAGAGAGACTTTGCTGTGCGCTGTATTTCAGTGGATCGCTGTGCAGCTTTGTACGCTGGTGGTCTGCATGTGCTAGTGTGGCGTGCGGAAGGTCACAACCAGCTGGCAGCCATGGTGGAAGTTCCCCAGACCTTTTACAACCGAACAGTGGGTCTCATGGGCCTCTGGAGTACTAACCGCTCAGATGACTTCCTCATGTCTGATGGCCGGCTGCTGTCTTCAACTAACCCTAACCCGCCCTCAGAAGACATGCTGCATCTTTTCGGGTTGTCCTGTGAGTGAATTGCGGATACATTTATATTATTAATTTGTACTTGAAGCCAAATGTGTTGTTATATATTCATTTATAATACAAGCGCAATTAGTGGAACTCATATTTCGTGAGCTCCGTCCTCCAAATTGACAGACAATTAAAATATCCAGGGAATATTTTGTGTTGGGGTCATTTTCATATCATTTGATGAATAATGGTAAAGTCACTTGTAAAAAGGGTGTTTTCTAATTTTGCTTTTTTTGTTTTTGTTTTTTATGCTGCCTTGGTTTTATATGTTTAGATGTCTTCCATGCTGAAACAGCCATGCTTGAAGCCCTAGTTTCAAAATGTTATTTGATGATTTAACATTTTAGGCCATAACAGTAAACACAATCATGTGCTAAATACAGATTTCATGACAGTCCAATGCAAATGTAATCCGAACAACAATAAACATTTATGGGGAAAATCATAAACAATGATAACAGCATTGACAGAGCAAATGGCGGCGGCAGATTATGTGATATAGAAGGACCTAAAAGAACCAAAAAAAAGGAACTCTTGAGACTCATTTAAGACTCACTCAAGACATATTTGTTTTAGTGTTCATAGAAAATTCATATTAAGGAGAACAATCCCGTAAGTATTTCCTAAAATGTAAGTAGCGTCTTCAGAAAACATCATGAAATTTCATTTTGGACACCATCCATCCATCCATTTTCTGTACCGCTCCTCCTCACTAGGGCCGCGGACGTGCCGGAGCCTATCCCAGCTACCTTTGGACAAGAGGTGGGGGTACACCCTGAACTGGTCGCCAGCCAGTCGCAGGGCACATAGAAACAAACAACCATTCGCACTCACGTTCACACCTACGGGCAATTTAGTGGCTTCAATCAACCTAAATGCATGTTTTTGGGGATGTGGGAGGAAACCGGAGTACCCGGAGAAAAACCCACGCAGGCGCGGGCAGAACATGCAAATCTCCACACAGGCGAGTCCGGGATTTCAACCCCTGTCCTCAGAACTGTGAGGCAGATGGGCTAACCAGTCGTCCACCGTGCCGCCATTTGGGACACATAAGGGTAAAATTATTTTGGCATTAAAAGTGCAAAAAAAGATTACTTAGAAACAATTATTAGTTTTGAATGATAACAGCTGCCAATAATTCAAATCAGTAAAATTAATTGATTTTCAAAATAACAATTTGTGGGGTAGTCTTTACCATTATTGATCAAATGTTATGAAAATGACCTATTTGTAACTGCACATAATAATTACAGTACAAACTGTGTCTGTAGGGGCAGTCCCACAACCAGAGAGCCTGCTGTTCTCCCCGCCTCCACTGGATATACTTGAACCAGTCTCCCTCAACAAACTGCTGGAGGGCTTCAGTCCTAATGCGGTGGAGGACCTGAGGAGAGCCTGCCAAGGCAGCATGCAGTGTGTCCACGACAGTTTTGCTTCCAGCAGCTCAGACCTGGGGCTTCAAACCCTGAATGCTGAGAAACAATACAAAAATCGGGCCCTAATTTATGGCAAGACTTCTGTTAATATTTTGAGAATATTAAGTAAAATGTGTCTTTGACTATATATGACGGGTTGTGTCTTTCTGTTCTGGTAGGCAATACACCTCCAATAGTGACAGGACCTACACTGATCCATGCACAGGTCAATTCTCCTGTCAACATACAGATCATTGCCCAGGATCCTAACGGAGATCCTGTCATTTATTCACTACTCTTCCCAAGACCCCCACAGGCCTCCATTGGCAGTGGTGAGACACAAATACACACACACACACACACACACACACACACACACACATGCATGTTTCTTACCGTTGCTGAAAGATGACCCATCCTGAGGGTCAGAGGTTGCAGATCTAGTTATGGCTGGGGATATGGCAGCTTGTGTCCTAAGAAGAAACAAAACAAGGTATAAGATTATTGAAGACTATAATGTCATTATATGGGACATGCCTGTTGCGCAGAGCTACTGTATGTATGTTTGCAAGTCACTTTGGAGCTCTGCTGACTTACTAAGCACATTGATTATGAGAAAATTCACCTTAGTGAAGCAAGTGACTTCACTTTTCAGGCCTTGGGCGGAGTAAAATTTCAATGCTGAGTCAGAGGCTGTTTTGCCACCAACACGCCTCGCTGATTGCGGCATAATTTGCCACTGTCCAATTCCAACATATGATTGAGGTCCAATCAGGCGACCTGTGCTTTCTCCAATGCAGGTGATGGCTACTTAACCTGGATGCCTCTTAGCACCCAGCCGGTCAAGCTTACTATTAAGGTCACAGACAAGTTCTCCAGCTCCCTGTTTACCCCCATTCTACGTATCTGCAACTGCCTTAATGGAGGGACCTGTCTGTCTGACAGCATCATTGAAAACCACTTGCATGGAAAGTTCCAGGTAAACTTTTGAGAGCGGCTAATTTCCTTACGAGTCACACAAACAGTATATTGTCGTCCGGAAGTATTGAAACAGTTACGCCAATTCCTTCATTTTTGAAAACATCTGGATTTGACATCAAAACATGAGTATTTTCCAGTACTTAGTTTTGGAGCTGATAAACAATGAGACCGTCGCAATATTCACCCGTTTTTGCCCCGTGTTCGCCGCCGACGTTTGTCCTCTGTCTCAACTTAGTTACTCTACGAGTATATCGTTTACCACACGGGCCTTTTGTCGTGTCCACCCGGTGTTATCTGTTTTTTTTTTTTTAATTCTCTCTGGTTGTGAGTCCCTTTGGCTTAGTACGTCTCGACAATCTTCAAAAATTCTGGGACAGATAAAACTTGTAGACAAAAAAAAACCCCCAAAACTTTTCCAAAGTAATTAAATGGATTCATTCATTCCTTCATGTTGTTATTGTGATACTTAATGAGTGTAGGAAAACCTAGTGTCCTGTCTTTCTACGTGTCTAACAAACTTACGTCATTGAGTTCTTAATATGTACTTTATCACTCACGTCCCAGGTGTTAGGGTGCCTATGCCCAAAAGGGTTGATTGGGAAGTTTTGCGGGAACATCGCGGATCCATGCAAAGGCAAGCCTTGTTTCCGAGGGGTGCAGTGCCAATCCGATTTAAAGAATGGGAACTTCAACTGTGGACAGTGCCCTGATAATACTGTGTCCGATGGAAAGCAGGGATACAAGTGCTTTGAGCATGGTCAGTCACAAAAAATGGCTATCTATACATAACAAGAAATTCCACTCCTCAGTCTTGTTTTACGGTCTACTTTCCCAGACATGTGCTTGCCTCCTTTCACCTTCCCCTGCCACGCAGATGCGACTTGCTCTAGTACAAAGCAAAACTACACCTGCACGTGTAAACCTGGCTTTTTCGGCGATGGACTTAATTGTACAGGTATGGAACACATTGGAGAGAAATAATTTCCCCTTCACTGAAACTAACTGCATGTGTATGTACTGAAGATATAGACGAGTGTGCTGACATGTCGACTTGTCCCAATGCCAAGTTTGAATGTAAGAACAAACCAGGATCTGTCGACTGCTTCTGCAGATACCAGAATGCTATCGACTCTGACAGATGTGGTATGTGACATATGTAATCATACATCACAATATATTACCATGATTTTCACAGTACCAGTTCATTTAGTTTATTAAGTAGTAGTAGTTCATTAAGTTTATTTCATTATTTTAATCCCTCTTTTGATGTTCCAAATACTGTATGGTGGGAAGAAGAGTGCAGACACTCCCACAATAATACATCCTCTCACCCCACTGATATACTGTCAGCATACAACAGAAGGAATGCTCATTAGTTTATGAAAAATGGCTGAAGAAAATCTGTTTACTCCCCCTAATGAAAACATGCTATCTAAGAGGTACAGTATGTTAAAAAAAAAAAAAAAAGAAGTAATTCTCGAGTGCAATTGCTTATGATCTGAGCACATAATCATTCACAATGAGGAACATGCAAATGTGATGAGTTGATCACTGATATGCGTTAAAATTAATGCGGTGAAATTAATGCGGTGAATTATCTTTAACTCTCCAGGTGACTCTGCCAATCCACCAGGTAGGGTTTATACAGATTAATTGTAATATGCAGTAAATATGTATATAAACATGTCAATATTTGGTCATAAAAGGCCATCACACAGGTGTTGATGCTTTAATGTGTCTACAGGGGGTAATGTGTTCAATGTGTCTGTGGACTGGAGGAGGAACAGAGCTGACGGACTTAAGCAGGTGGGTTAGTGTGTCAATGCCAAAGACTATGATAAATTGCTGGGGGCTAGCGTCATCACCATTCTATTGAAACTAACATACAAATGTGTATTTTTATTTCAGCTTGTAAATATCTTGTCCCTGGGATTCCAGAACAAATTCTATAATGCCAGTAAGAAAGAGCCAGGACAGAGTCCCAGTCCACGTCTGGTTGAGTATCGCATTAATATGTCCAGTGACACACCTCACTGGTACATCAGAGACTACCTGGCCAGAGTCAGCAGCCACTATGACATCGGTGCCATAGAGGTTGATGGTAAAATGTGCCATTGTTGTTTGAAGTTTTGCAGCTCAAGCCAACAATATCATCAAACAAAATATGAGAACTTACTTTGTAAGCAATTTAGATCCATTGAATTACTTTTGTATCATCACCTGCACCATAATTCATTAATTGCTAACCAACTATTTCCAAATTGCTAGAGTAGAAAATGTAATGTTGTAGATTTCTTCCTCCAACTCACGCAATGCCTATACACCCACAGATCTGGATGAGTGTATGGCCAAGGAGGCGGCGTGTGTGCACCCTGCCCTTTGCACCAACACTTATGGAGGCTACAGGTGTGTGTGCAACGGCACTACTGATGTGGATGAAACACAGTCCTGTGTATTAAGTGAGTATCTGTGCACTTTGAACTAATGAAGGTGAATGACATTGCGACTAAGGAGTTCTGATATAAGGCATGTGCAATAAAATAAGCAATGAAACAACTGTTGTTGTCGCATTGGTAAGGAACTCAGTGTATATAACAATTGGATTTCAAATTTAACAGATAGAGACAATATGAACAACACCACCAACAACTTAGATCTCATACTGGCCCTGGTTCTGGGCATTGGCATCCCCCTGCTGCTCCTTCTGGCTGCGCTGGCCTTTTTCTGCTGCTGTTGGAAGAGAACAGTGACTGGAGAGTAAGTAATCCAAGCTACACATAGAACAACTATTGCGTAAACCTGCAAATTACAAAGTAAGTCTCTACAAGTTCTGTGCTGTGTAATGTTGCAGAAGTCCTTTTTTTTGTCCTGGGTTAACTTCTCAGTCGTAAGCCAGACTGGCCACTCTCCTACTATAACTGGCATTGGCACTGTTTTAATTTGTGAAAAAAGCTAAAGTTTCCTTAAAAGTAAACTAATATAATTATAGAGGTTGATGGGTAAAGCAGCATTTGCAGCACTAACTAACTAACTAACAAAAGAATACATTAATTAATTGAAACATTCTTTTTTTTTCTTTTTCTACCACCTATCCTGTTCAGGGTCACGGGTTCGCTGGAGCATATCCCAGCCACAAGAGGCGGGTTACACCCTGAAGTCGTCAACATTCAGTCGCAATGTTAGCTAATAATAAAATGATAATAACAATAGACAGCAGAGTGGCGTACCTCAGAACCGTCTGAGCTGAGTCGTGCACGGGTGGGGATAGATTCATGATATTTCTGCTAAAATACTGTATTTAAATCACCAGCTCATCCTGTATTTCAGGGGTGGCCAACCAGTCCGAGGCTAAGAGCCACAATTTGACTGTGTTCCTGCAAAGAGCCACATCATACACATGGGCACAAACAGGGTGTGATCGTAGATTTTTTTTCCAGAAATTCTTTGTTCACAAGAAGGGGGGCACAGTTGTGCACGTTGTCTTTTGCTACCCGGGCTGAGTGGCAACGCTTCAGTGATGTTCAGATTTCTCTCTTCAGACATGCGAGGCCGTCATTGTCAGCGAATAAAGTCGGCCTGCTTTCTCTATTATCTGTAAACTAGGTCCTATGGATATAATGTAGGGTGGTGGCACTACTATTGTACGATTACAATGTTAGTTTAGCGTCAATCATGATATGGCTATGGTGAGGTGGGTTTGATGAAATAATCTTTCCATGTTTGCAATATGAGAACAACCACAAATGTCCACCAAAACATCTCTTATGCATCATCATTCATTCGTCTTCCGTTCCGCTTCTCCTCACTAGGGTCGCGGGCATGCTGGAGCCTATCCCATGGCACAAGGGCTTATCCAAACATCCATAAATTGCTTGAGATTATTGTCAGTCATATGTAAATTTTATTTTACACTAATCTCAGGAAGAGATTCATGATAGGTCCAAATTACACAGCTATGTGACTCATGGCCATAATTGAGGTATAATAACGCTAGTTAACAGTATTAAGTGTTTAGAAGGGAATGACTCACATTGTGCAAGTCATCAGACTGGCTCCTATAAATGTAATGTAGCAGGGATGTCAAACTAATTTTAGTTTGTGGGCCACATTCACAGCAATTTGACAGTACGCGATGTGCATCCTGATACCACCATATTCTGTCTTTTACGATCACTGGGCTTTATCTTGTCAAATCAAACACTGTTAGGGAGGTCTGACCAGAAAAGGTGAAAAGGGGGGGAGCACAAAAAGAGGAAAAAATTTGCTCGGGAGAGGACGTTTTGGGCTGTCCATTCAAGAGGGGCTTAAGGTATATTTGCATACATTTTAATGATACGGCTCGCAAGTAGGCAACAAAATGTTATGTAGCCTAGCAAGCTAGTGCTAGCACTAATGTTTGTACATAAACATGCTAGTGTTCTGTCAAATCATGCTCTAAAGCCTCAGTAAACATTGGCTTGTGCACGTGAATAAATGTTGACAACAGCGACCAAGTGTGTTGACAACGGCAAGCACGGAAGACAATCCTATTGGCCGTCGTCAAGGTGCACTGTTGGAGAGTTGTCGTTGATATGTCACATTACATGGAAGAGATACAAAATAATAATAATCATTTAAAAAAATAAAATAAAACATGCTAGACTTTTCATTTTGGCGTTAGAAGGCTATCGTAGGTCCAAATCGTTGGTCGTGGTTTATGTCACACTCGAAGAAGTTAGAAATTAGAAAGTAGAAATTATTGAAACTCTTCAGCACAAAGACAGGATTATTGTACTATGAGAATATTAAATGTGCTTCATGTTTTTTCTTTTTCTTTCAGTCACACACAGGAACCAGACAATCCTCAGCCCTTCAACTACGCTGACCCAACTCTGCACTACATAACCCATTGCAGTCCCCGGATTATAGACAACATCACACCCCGGCAACGCATCAGATAGCACAAGCTAAATTTACACAGTTTCACACAGCATGTGCATGTTTTTTTGTGTTTTTCTTTCGTACACTTTTGGGACACACAATAAATACATAATGCACACAAACATGCAAACAAAAAATACCACAACGACTTTTGAAGCAGATGTTTTATGATGAAGATGGATGACTTATTTATATTGTGAAAAACAAGTAAAACTAAGTGACTTTTGACATTTATTTCCACTATGTTTTACGTGGATGTTTAGATTTTTGCTCCTGCTTACAACTGTTTACAATCAAAGTCAGCAGCAGAAAAAGACTATCTCTTGGGAATATAAAAGTGATCCACTGCAGGGCCTTTGCCTTCTGGCTGAAATGCAGCCAAGAGTCTTTGATGGCCTCATTAGCATCTGCCAAATACCTGGCATCAAACTGCTACCCTTTGTCCAGAAAAGTTTTTATCTATCGCATCACTCTTCTCCATGCAATTCATCTTAAAATCTACAACAGAACATTTATTTTGAAGCTAAATTTGAATTCATTCTCTTTTTTGGAGAAGTCAATGTCTTTAAAATTATACATGCAGATATTGCTAACTCTGAAATCAGGGACACTCTTTATTCTAAATTAAGGATACTATAGATTAAAACGTTTAGGTACAGTATGTGAAATACCTTTAATCAGTCACTTGAATTTCTCATCTACTGAACACGAGAATTGTTCTTCCTTAAAAAAAATATGATATTCACTCACCTGCCTTGACTCACATATGATTTTAAATGATATCCCATTCTAAATCCAAATGGTTTAATATGATGTTGGTTTCACCTTTGCAGCTATAAGAGCTTCAACTATTGTGGGAAAGCGTTCAACAAGGTTTAGGAGTGAGTTTATGGGAATTTTTTCCTGTTCTTTCTGGAGCATATTTGTGCGGTCACACACTGAGAAGGCCTGGCTCACTGTCCACTCAAAATCAACCAAAAGTGTTCTATGGGGTTGATGGCAGGACTCTGTGGAGGCCAGTCAAGTTCATCCATCCCAAATTCTCTCATCCATTTCTTTATAGACCTTATTTCGTGCATTGGTCCACAGACATGTTGGAACGGGAAGGGGTAATCCCCAACTGATTGACTGTCTAAAATCTCTTGGTATGCCAAAGCATTGAGAGTTCCTTTCACTGGAACTCAGGGGTTAATATTTTGGGCATTTTCAACTTTGTGGGAACAGTTTGGAGATGGTCCTTTCCTGTTCCAACATGACTGTGCATCAGTGCACAAATCAAGGTTCATAAAGATACGGATGAGAGAGTTTGATATGGATGAACTTGACAGGTGGGCACAATCCCGTTTTAAACCCTATAGAACACTTTAGGATGAATTAGAGGGGAGACTGAGAGCCAGGCCTTCCTGTCCAACATCAGTGTGTAACCCCACAAATGCGCTTCTGGAAAAATGGTCATAAATTCCCAGAAACACACTCCTAAACCTTGTGGAAAACCTTCCCAGAAGAGTTTGAGATGTTACAATTGAAAAGGGTGGACCGATGTTTTATTAAAACCTAGGGATTAGGAATGGGATGTCACTTAAATTGTGAGTCAAGGGGAGTGAATACTTTTGACTACATGTTGTATATGTGTATTGTCCATGCGCCATCATAAAACTAATTAATTAAAACAACCTTTAAAAAAAAAAAAAAAAAAAAAAGCAATGATCCTTTTAGCAACTTTATAATTCAGGAACAAATAAACACATTACAATGTGTTGAAGCTATGCAAGTGGGCTAGCATAATCTATATTTTAATCTGACCAAGCAGAATATCTGCAGATGTGTTGCCAGAGACATTGAATATGGTTCAATAAACGTATACTATCCTAACTGCAGTGTTGGGAAGATTAGTTTGGAAATGTAGCTGGTTACAATTACAAGTTACCCTGTTGAAAATGTAATAGTATACTAAACTAATACTATTTCCATTACTTTATCAAAGTAATATAATCAGTTACATTTGATTACATTTTCATCACTTTTCTTAGTTTTGAATGAATGCATCAACAGGACCTGTGGATGCTTCCTATAAAAAAGTGGATTAAAACCATAGATAATTTTTTTTCTCATTATTTTGTAATCACATTTGATTACATTTGAATTACGTTTGCTAATTTTGAATGAATGCATCAACTGGACCCTTTCCTCTAAAAACGTGGATTAAAACCATAGATCATTATTTCGGAATTAATCACATATTTGTTCTTTACATAAATAATAAACAGATAACAAAACATGATGACATGTAAATACATAATAACAAAGGTGTTTGTTGCATTATATGTGTACTGCATGTGGAAAACTACCATACCATGTTGACCTAATGACAAATGTGCACAATTTAGAAAATGTCGCGTGATATGACAACCCAGATAAATGAATATTCCATAAATTAAAGATTAAACTGTTCAAAAGTCACTGTTCTTGTATGTGTTCAAAGTAGAACTATGAGTCTGACCTTTTCAAAATTGCAGACAAACTAATAGATTGCACCACAAGGTGGCGCTTTGAGGTCATATTTACAGAAAATGGCACATGACCAGAGAGAGCCAATCACAAGCGAAAATAAAATGGGCTTTTGTGGCTATTAACAAAACAAAAAACAAAAATTCAGTTGTAGAAATTTTCAAAAGCAACTTTAATATAATCACACATTTTCTCCCAGTAATATAATAGACTACAATTACAAACATTTTGTAATTAAATTACATTATCTAGTTACTTGTACATGTAATTAGTTACTCCCCAACACTGCATAACTGTCAGATTCAAGTAGCCGTGCGAATGAGTGTGAATGATTGTTTGTCCATATGTGCCCTCTGTAAGGCTGGCGACCAATCCAGGGTGTTCAGATGGTAATACTTGAAACTGCATTGTGTAGAGTGAGTGCACTGCAAATAATTAATGTCAGAAGCCACAGTTTTAAGTTTAAAAATTCCCTTGAAACTTCATGATGTGTTTTTAAATTGTTGTTAAAATTTGATTATACATTTGTTTTACAGTGTTGAATTAGGTTATACCTCACAGTTTAAGTATGTAAAAGTTAGGTACTCCTACATGATCGCTATAAAATTTAACTTAGAGAACATATTTCGGGGGCCGGCAGCATCGTTGACTAGTAGTTAGCATGTTCTGTGGTTCGCATCTCAGCTTTGCACATTTTCGCCAGTCGACTAGTACTACTAGTCGATTTAACCTTTGAACCTTTCAGATGACCGAGAATCTACACAGACATTTCCCCCTGTATGGATTTTCTACGGGTACACCCGCATTCCAAAAACATGAATCTTAGGCGAATTCAAAACATTGTTAAAAGGTTTGAATTGGAGTGTGAATGGTTGCTTGTTCTTGTCCTGCGAATGGCTGGCGTCCATCTGACTACGATAGTTAGGAGGGGGTCCAGCTCACCAATGGTCCTAATGTTTGCAAGTGGTATAGACAATTAATGGATGGGTAGCAGGGGGAGGCCCCAGGCTTTTTCTGTCTCTCGCTTTGAAAGCAATGCTCTGGTCACCAGGTGTCACTACTGAGTCTTCCAAGCGAGGCATAGCCATCACATTTGTTTATGAGCTCAGACTAAACAGAAATGCAACACACCCACAGCCTCACGCGCACACACACGAACACGCAGGCGACATGGCACGTGCTCTACAGTCTTCATGTGGTAGTGGCCACAGCATGCTCCCTGAAGAATGAAATCATCTTAAGAAGGCGAGGAGTAGGCATGGCTGTGGGTCTCCACTCGTGCAGCAGCAGACGTGACCTGTAGTTCCGCAAGGGCCAAGGACGTAGCACTCCTTAATACATTGCACTTGTCACTTCCTTATTGGTGGTTATAAACTAAAGTACACACACAAGACTAACCCGGTACAGCCTATGGAGCGCTTCTCAGTTTTCCTCTGCTTATTTACATTTCAGAGAAAGAAAAGTGCACACAGGCCACGTATTCTGGAAAGACAGAACTGCAGGTCCATGTGAAAGACAAGGACACATGTGACTAGGAAAAACAGCCAGTGATGGTGAAATTATCCTTGCAGGAGAGATTTGAAGTGCTACACTTCTGGAAGGTCCAAGTAGCAATTTCATGAGCACCAGCTCCACACACACTGCAGCAGAGAACTTGGAGGCAAGCCAGCTAGGGAAGGAGGAAGCTAGAGGGCCTGAGATACATCGAGGACGGAGGTGGTAACGAAAAATGAGAGTGTAAGGATCGATTTGACAACCATTAAGGAACCCTGTACAGTAAAAATTCAGAGATTTGTTTCTAAAAACATTGTACATGTTTGAAGATAATAGCTGAAAATATGTGCAAAAACTGAGATGTCGGGCTCAATTGTGGTGATGTAGCGGTTAAGTGTTTCATAACATTTAATTGTTCCTGATTTTTATGGGTGTATAGCTACAAGGTGCGCTAATGACGCATAGGCTGTGGCATGAGTCATGCATGCCCCACGATTTAAGAATTTGAGCACCTTGATTCACATCAGCGGTTGTGCGGCGCAATTGCGACCTGCAGATAGCTAGCGGGCTAAATGCATCTTCCCTTTTGGATAGTCTGCTGCCGTGGTTGCTTTAGAGCACCTCCCTGTTGGAGGTGGAGGTGCTCTCTCTGTTGTCACACAGAGAAAGACCGAAGAGCATTTTTTTTTTTCTTTTTTTTAAAGTCCGACTTGACAGCCAGCATGTGGACCGGTGCTTTGGGCTCGGGTGGGCACTTTAGAGTGCCTCATTGTCGACCACGAGTGCACACGCGTCACTGAGAGAAGGCGAAAGACCAAGTTGGAAAAGAATGTCTGAGGTGACAGTAAGTGGGTGGACAGGGGCTTCACGCTGGCATTGCGGCTTTAGAGCGCCCCGTTGTCGTGTCGTGGCAATGCGTCGCGACGACCCAGTGCGATATATTCCACCGTTTTTTAAGTGGTTATATTTTTGCAGCTCAAACATGAAGTTATGTGTAGTCACAAGACAGATGGTAGATGAAGTAACATCCATTTGACAGTTGATAGTTAAGGGGTGAGGTTTTAGTACAGTCAATGGACACGCCCACAGCATTTGAGACTAGAGCGAATGGCTTGATTTTTCACAACTTTGAAGCCTAATTTTAGAGAATTGGCCAAGTTTTTAATCGTTCAAATTTGGCAGGGTTGTTAGCACCACTCTTAACTTTAGCCAGTTAGTGCGGCGAGGCATTTCAGATCCAGCTGATTTGCCCATGCGTAATAAAATATGAATCCACAAACAATCACACCCATTCCATCTTGTTTTACCCTCAGTACACACACATTGAAACGTTCACAAAAAAAGCATTTCGATTCCATATTAGCTTAAACATAGAGAAAGAAGGCAAAACAAACATGCAGAAATACATACATGACGCAATGATCTTTTAGTTGACAGTGAAGTGCAAACACCTGACATTCTCTCCCATGAAAGGCGATGCACCTCTTTGGCATTAAACCAGCAGGTGCATTACACAGCCTCATTCATTTATAATAGCGTCTTCCTGTTACACAGGTAAACATTGCCTCATATTTGTCATTTGCCTCTCATGGTCCACAAATGCTATAAAAAAAGATATATTTTAGAATATGATTGCGCAACAAAAGGATCCATGCTAAGTGGCATTCAGCTGAGTGATCTTACGGGTTATTAATGAACATGGAAGGGTGACTTCTGCTTTGCCTCTGTTGAACTGGGATGAACTTTGAACCCTGTTGGAAGGAAATGAAAGCTGCCGCTTCATTACAATGTTCTGGGTTGGGCTATGACTGATAAGGAAGCTTATGGTTATGTGTAGAAGTTATATATTCACAGAGGTGATAAAAAAGAGAGTATGCATGAAAGGTGTATAAGCTTGTGCTTAAACATTAATATTTTTTTTCAAGATCAATAATGTGTGTAACAAGTGGGGGTGACGAACAAATTCATTCATCTGATGGCGCCCCTGCCTTCAATCACCTTTGCCCTTCATCGGCTTCTCAGAGACCAATGGCTCATTAAAGGGAACAGCGGATTGGGAATATTGGCAGCAGGGTGGCAATAGATCTTGAGCCTGTGGGTCAAAGAAGAAGAAAGAAGAAAACCATTACATGATAAAATATTTATGGCCCCTTGCATCTAAACAAGTGTTATACTGGAGTAATTAACCTCTGTTGCTGCAAGGTAATGTCTAAGTCAAAGCTAGGTCACATGCATTTACATGTTCATGGCATAAATACTACAGTACAGGTCTTACATGCAGTCATTCATTCACACATGCTCCAGCTTAGCCGGTTCTTGTGACAAAGTTCGGCCTTTGTGTCGTCACCTTTGGTATTTCATAATCCTCGGTGACAAAAAGAAACCTCTGTATGAAAACTAATTCAATGTGCTCAAGATTATGCAGGTTGCAAAAAAGTCTGGCTGACTGTGAGGCTGGACAGTTGATCACATGACCTGGCATTACCACAAATGGAAGTGGGAACCACTGTGTATCCTCTACAAAGGGATGCTGATTTCTTTATCGGTATTGTAATGCCCTCGTATGTGGTCAAGGATGACAGTCGCTGATGCACTTCAGTTACTTTATTACCATGAGCGGTCACAGAATGCGCTTTCATACAAGAGCTGCTATGGGCTACAACTCACGCACAGACTCCCTGACTTGAGTCACCGTGAAAGCTTAAATGTCCCTTCGCTTTTTTTTTTGTTTGAAATGTTGCTTCATTTCTGTCCTCTCTCATCTATGCTGACCCAGGCCAAAGGTAATACAGTATAAAGTGGTTCCCCTCACACATCTACCTTCTCTCAACCTCATCCTCATCCTCATCCTCTTCCATTGGAACAGGCCTGAGACAGGTGGCCGCTTGGAGACAGGAGTGCAGTCAAGCGTCAGCACTCATGCTATCAGATACTCCCTTCACACTAACTACATAATTAGACCTGAAACTGTGCCATAAGTAGTAATGCATGCAACAAACGCATCTCAATGTGCATGCCAGAGAAATGCACACATTATGGATGAGCAAGGGCTAAAAAAATAAAAATATAATCACATACATGTGCATCTCATTATAGATGCATTGATCATTTACCCTGGGAGTCCCACACTGGGATAACAGAGAGCATCGATGTTAACATGTGATGTACTGTAATTTGATATTAAGATATACAACAAACTGACACATAAAACTGGTGCGATTAAAGATTCAGTTCTAAATAAATATAGTAAGTGCAAAACTGCTAAGGAGTTCCTTATGAATGAAGCCCATGAGTACGTACTGTACATAGGGGTTGCCGAGCTAGCCTGCTGTGGATGTAGCACTATGATGTCTTGGACGACTGGCTGAATGCAGCGAAACGCAGAAAATGGGGAGTGACGCATTGCAGGTACAAACGAACCAATCACAGAGCGCCATTTCTTTCGGCTCGGCGTGTGCCTCATCACGGAGAAGCAGAAAGTGTTCATACGCTGTAAACTAGACCGTCATCGATTCAACTATATCATCCCTTTT
This sequence comes from Phycodurus eques, assembly GCF_024500275.1. Taxonomy (NCBI): domain Eukaryota; kingdom Metazoa; phylum Chordata; class Actinopteri; order Syngnathiformes; family Syngnathidae; genus Phycodurus; species Phycodurus eques. Next base: position 21,855,400 of record NC_084535.1, read on the forward strand.
ATCAGAGTCCGAACCTTCCCAGAATACGCACGCGCGAGTAAAGTATTATCTTGTAAATTATTACGCGTTTTCGTCGCTTCAACAAATCTCAAATGTATGGTTTTAGTGAGGGGGGGGGGGGGGGAAATGACACTGAGCGGAGGGATATAGAAAGAGGAGGAGTTTAGGATAACCGTTAAAGGCGAGCCCAGTTGCGGCGGGTGACGGCGACGGCGCGTTCTGTTCATCAACCGGGCTGCCAGTGTGGCGAGGTTACGCGCTAGCAGAGGATTTTTGTCGTGAAAAGCAGCTCCATCTACGTCGAAATGGTAAGAGAAAAACAACGACAGCAACACTCGGCGTCGTTTATACTGCTACTGATCCACGGAACGGAGTGAGGTTACTGTCCGTGGGAGGTGCTCCGCCAAATGCCGCAGTGCTGGCTAAATGCGCAAATTCTGCTTATTTCTCCAAGGCAACAGTAAAAGGGAAATAAAACTAACGTAAGCGCGTCTTTCGTCCTTTTCCCTTAATCGCTGCGTCACTGCTGGGCTCGTAACTGTATAATAATGTACAGCTCCAACCTCTTCTGTACGTGTATAGCGTTAGAACGCATTCTGTTGCTTCTGGTTTTCATGACTCGGAAGTGGCGTGTGACGACTGTTTCGTTGCAATGCCAAAGGGTTTGTGTAAAGTGTTCAAGCGTTCTCCCCAGAGAAGCCTTGTAAGTGGTCCAGGCGACCGTTGGTTCTGTTGCCGCCTAAACTACAAGGAACCTGATTGCGTGCGCGGCCATGTTCTGGTGCGAAAAACCGCTCCACTTGAAATGGATGCCATGTGCAGGGGTGTGCACTAGGTGGGCGCTAACATTTCCTTGAGTCTCTCTGCCTTGCCATTTGAACCACTTTTAATGTACTCTAGAATTGTAGATGTTATAAGTTTCAAACGTATGCACCCACCTTTAGTTCAGCAATTGGCAGCATTGCCGTACCATGAATAATTTGTCATGCAGTCTTGTCATTTTTATTTTAAAAAAAATTGTTTTCTCTCCAGGCTGATCAGCTTACAGAAGAGCAGATTGCTGGTAAGACATTGCTTCTTTATTCACATTCTCCAAAAAGGCCTGCGTTATTGATCATTGGCTCTCTCGTGGAGGATCGCTATAGTTTCCGTTTAAGCCAACCGACAGGTTTTCAAATTGGGAATGAATGAAAAGTGCAATGACTGATTCTCCCATGGAAAATGAAGCGCTGTCATCGAATAAAGTGATGCAATCTGGCTGGGCACTGAGCACCATGTGTCCTTTGCCCTGGGTGTGTCCTCCATGAAATTAGGGCTCAGAATGATTTCATTTGAAACTGAAATGTTTTTCTTGTGGATAGTAGATAAAACGAAGTGCAAGGTGTTAGTTTCATGTCATTAATGTTGCACTTAGCAGATGTCTTCTGTTTTTCAATTAGTCCTCAGCTCTGGTTTCAGTGCCAATTGTTCCTTTAGTTAATTACCTGCTTTTTAGTGTCATGGTGTTTTTTCAATTTTCTGTTTTTAAGATGGTTGGAAACTAAGCACCATGTGTTATGTTACCTTGGGAACAGTGGCTTTCAGTGACTCTGTGGGACTATATTGACTGACTTTCTTTTTGCTAAATAACACACTGGCCTTTTACGTGTTGATCCTGCAAATAGGCTGCCGAATACCATAACATGGGCATCATTGTACTTGTGTCGTCAATCTTCAGCCCTTATGGTGCTGCCAAATAGTGCAGGCTGTCATTAGCCCGCTACCTGGCCTTCTGTTTGGTGTCTTTGTCTTTGTTGAACTGGAAACCGTTGCCATCGGAATATCAAAACATCGCGTTGATATTGGAAACACGAGTGACATAATTCCTGTTAAGACCCTCCTCTCACTTTCTTCTCAGAATTCAAGGAGGCGTTTTCACTTTTTGACAAGGACGGAGATGGCACAATCACCACCAAAGAGCTGGGCACAGTCATGCGCTCCCTTGGGCAGAACCCAACAGAGGCAGAGTTGCAGGACATGATCAATGAGGTGGATGCTGATGGTGAGTGGATTCAGAACATTGTAGCAGCATAGCTCCGACTCCGCTCCTCAACATACTTTGCGTTTCAGGCAACGGTACGATAGATTTCCCAGAATTCCTGACCATGATGGCCAGAAAAATGAAGGATACGGACAGTGAAGAGGAGATCAGAGAAGCGTTTCGTGTCTTTGACAAGGTAAATGTGCCGCAAAACACAGGACCGGCTGGCTTATACGTGAAGGCTAACTGTGAAGATATTGTAACATTCAGGATGGTAACGGCTACATCAGTGCTGCTGAGCTCCGTCATGTGATGACAAACCTCGGGGAGAAGTTAACTGATGAAGAAGTAGATGAGATGATCAGAGAAGCTGACATTGATGGAGATGGACAAGTCAACTATGAAGGTTGGTAACTAATCATTTGAATCCCTCTTTGAATTGAGCCATTTTTTTCTCATCCCACCTTTCCCCCTCTACAGAGTTCGTACAAATGATGACGGCGAAGTGAGGGCCTTGTACAGATTTCGTATAAATAATTTGCCTTTTTTCTTTGTGTAATTTATCTGTAAAATCTTATTAACCCCCTGCGTCCCCGCCCCTACTGCTGTCCAATGGAACTGCATGTAAACTGCATAGGCTCTTGTCCCCATGTCCCTTTCTTTTGCTGTCATGATGTTTGAGTGACGAACGGTCCAGATGCCTGCGGAGGCCCTTGGGAGCCGGAGGACCGACTCCTCTCTCTGTTGTGCTCTGGGCCTTTTCTGGCAAGGCCACATTGGAAACCTGTCAGCTAGTTGTCACTTGGCAACACAGTTGGCATGGAAACAATGTAGAGCAGTTAAAACTCTGCATGGACTATGGACAAAGTATATATGGGAAATCTCTCAGCATTGCACTACTGCAAAAAAATGACACGGGTGTATCTCCTAGGTACTCGTACAAACTTTTTGTATCTGCTGTTCTATATACCAGAAAAAGACTAATCTTACCATGCTTTTTAATGTTTTACTCATTCATTTTCTTTTTTTAATGGCCTCTTGCCATGCCTCAAATAATCCATTCCAAGTTGTATATTTTTGTTTTCCAATAAAATTTACAATCTACCCAGATTTGAAAATTGGTCTTATTTTCTCAGTTGTACTTGATTGAGGTTTTTAATGACCGTTTTTGTATTGAGGGCTGCATGGTCTTTTTTTATTTTTTTAAAAGGAGAAACTTCCGCATACTTGGGTCTATTTTGAAACAAATGTTGCCTGTCATGTCCCAAAAGCACTGAGGAGCATCAGCCAATGCCTCTTAATGTTAAAATAAATTTAAGATGAAATCTGTTTAAGAAAAGCAGAGTGTGTTGAAAGCTGTTCACTTTGGAAGTGTGCACATCAGTACTTGTTAGATTTGGCCTGTGCTGTCACTGACCACAGGCTGGGTGTTGTCTGCCTGCGTTGGTGTAGCACTGTGTCCGAGCTAACTGCCATGTCTTAGCCTCAGTCGCAAGGTACTGGGGGTGGAGCATGCATCAGAAGCTATGGTGTAAATAAGGTGTATCAGTTTTTGTTTAAGGTTTCTAGTTGAGTTTGTTACAGTAGCTTGCAGAGATGCTAAGTTTGTTATTTTGACAAAATAAAGCTCTATTGTGGACCATTGCCTCCTGTGGAGTTTATCCTTTCTTCCATGTGCCTAAGCATGTTTTTGTGGACTGGACATGCTCTGGTTAGATTATAATTAAATGTACAGGGGCAACTGCAACCACTGAGCACTTTTCCTTTCAGCTTGTCCCCTTAGGGTTTGCCGCAGCGCGTCATCCTTTTCCATTTAAGACCATCTGCATCCTCCTCGAACACAAACTGCCCTCATGTCTTACCTCACGACATCATCAACCTCTTTGGTCTTCCTCTAGCTCTCTTGCCTGGCAGCTCCATCCTCCTCATCCTTCTACAAATCTACTCACTTTCTCCTCTGGATGTGTCCAAACCATCAAAGTCTGCTCTCTCTAACTTTGTCTCCAAAACATCGAACCTTGGCTGTCCCTCTGAGCTCATTTCTAATTTTATCCAACCTGATCACTCAGAGAGTGAGCTTGAACATCATTTCTACCACCTCCGTGCTCTGCTTTCTGTTGTCTCTCCAGTGCCCGTCTGTAATCCGTACATCATGGCTAGTGTTCATTCCTCTGCTTTCCAGTGCATGCCTCCATCTTTCTAACTGTTCCTCCACCTGCTCCCTGCTTTCACTGCAGATCACAATGTCATCTGCAAACATCATGGTCCACGGGGATTCCAGTCTAACTTAATCTGTCAGCCTATCCATCACCACTGCAAGCAGGAAGGTGCTCAGGGCTTATCCCTGATACAGTCCCACCTCCACCTTAAATTTGCCTAGCACACCTCACCACTGTTCTGCTGCCCTCGTACTTGTCCTGTATTATTCTAACATTCTTCTCTGCCACTCCAGAGTTCCGCATGCAGTACCACAGTTCCTCTCTGGGTACTCTGTCATAGGCTTTCTCTTGATCTACAAAGACACAAGGTAGCTCCTTCTGACTGTACTTTTCCATCAACATCCTCAAGGCAAATAATGCATATGTGGTACTCTTTCTAGGCATGAAACCATACTGTTGCTCGCAAATACTCACTTCTGTCCTGAGTCTAGCCTCCACTACTCTTTCCCATAACTTCATTGTGTGGCTCATCAACTTTATTCCTCTATAGTTCCCACAGCTCTGCACATCACCCTTGTTCTTAAAAATGGGCTCACGCGCTATAATTCTATTGAACAAGCTGGTCAAAAACTCCACAGCCAGCTCTCCTAGATGCTTCTGTACCTCCACAGGAATGTCATCAGGACCAACTGCCTTTCCATTTTTCATCCTCTTTAATGCCTTTCTAACTTCCCCATTACTAATCATTGCCACTTCCTGGTCCACCACACGTGCCTCTTCTTCTCTCCCTTCTCTCTCATTTTCCTCAGTCATCAACTCCTCCTGCCTGCCTCTCTGATCACCTTGGCTGCAGTGGTCCAGTCTTCTGGAAGCTCCTCCTGTCCACCGAGAGCCTGTCTCACCTCTTCCCGAAAAGCTGCACAACACTTGTCCTGTCTCAGCTTCCACCACGTTTCTCTGCGCTGCCTTTGTCTTCCTAATCTTCCTCCCCACCACCAGAGTCATCTTACACACCACCATCCTATGCTGTCTCGCCACACTCTCCCCTACCACTACCTTACAGTCGGTAACCTCCTTCAGATTACATCGTCTGCACATGATGTAATCCACCTGCGTGCTTCTACCTCCGCTCTTGTAGGTCGCCCTATGTCCGTGCCTCTTCTGGAAAAAAGTGTTCACTACAGCCATTTGCATCCTTTTTGCCAAGTCTACCACCATCTGTCCCTCCAAGTTCCTTTCCTGGATGGCATACTGACACATCACTTCTTCATCACCCCTATTTCCTTCACCAACATGTCAATTACAATCTGCACCAACCACGGCTGTCTCTCTGGCTGGGATCCTCGGAACTACTTCGTCTAGCTCCTTCCAGAATTTCTTTCACCTCCAGGTCACATCCTACCTGTGGGGCATAGCCACTAATCCCATTATACATAACACCCTCAATTTCAAGTTTCAGCCTCATCACTCGATCTAATACTCTTTTCACCTCCAAGACATTTTTTTTTTTTTTTTTTTTTTTTTTTAAAATAACCCCGACTCCATTTCTCTTCCCATCTACACCATGGTAAAATAATTTAAACCCTGCCCCTAAACTTCTAGCCTTACTGCCTTTCCACCAGGTCTCCTGGACACACAATATATCAACCTTTCTCCTAATCATCATGTCAATCAACTCCTGAGATTTTCCCGTCACAGTCCCAACATTCAAAGTACCCACATTCAGTTCTAGGCTCTGTGCTTTCCTCTTCTCTTTCCACCTCTTCTTCTTCGACTTCGACCCACAGTAGCTGAATTTCCACCGGCGCCCTGCAGGTCAATGGCACCGGTGGCGGACGTTAACCCGGACCACGACCGATCCGGTGTGGAATTCTTTTGAACGCTCATATTTGTTTTGCAAAGTTTTAAACCGGATGCACTTCCTGATGCAACCCTCTGCATTTATCCGGGCTTGGGACCGGTTTACAGTTTGCACTGGCTTGTGCCTCCCATAGGGGTGCATTTGCAACCACAATGAGCACAATTGCTAAATTCCTATGAATCAAGATTTTCATGCACAGTGTTCCATGAGTACTGTTAATTGTAAATACAAATGATTACACATTTCAGTAATGTGGAGGGCAATATCCATAATACGCTAAGTAGGATTGAATATTCATATTCCAATGTTCCTGTAAAACATCGCACTGATGGTCTTCTAAAAAGCATAATGGCAACTTTTGATGTAATTTGTAGTATTTTACTATAAATGAATGCAGCGTGTACAACATTCTACACCTGATTTAGAGTCACCTGCCAACCGGTGACTCTAAATTTAGCTCTGTACCAACCGAGCCAGCTTGTTGAAAAATTGATTGGTAGTGGAGTTGCTACTATAGTTACACTTAGTTTTAATGGTGCTATGGTGCCACGAGATTTCCGGTCTGCCAGATAGTGAACACCGCTGAAATGAGTTCAGTGCAGCATGGCGCCTCGTGGAAAAACAAAGATGTCTCCAAGGCGGGTGACATATGCAGGGGTGGTAAAAGAGCAGATAAGGTAAGGTATTAGTATATGATTAATTCAAATAAGCAGACATGTTTTTACATTTGTTTACTGTTGCCATGGTAAAGTCACCACACCAGAGACAATTGTCTTTAGGCCTACATCCTATGTTTATTTACCTAACAGTCAATGATCAAGATGATCTGTATGGCCTTGGCCACCATAGTGAGTGGCAGCACTGAAATTTGTTTAATTTTAATTGCTGCATGATGCTCTCCCCATGCTTGCATGGGTTTTCACCAGGTTCTCAGGCTTCTTCCCACATTCCAAAAACATGCATTACATTAATTAAATACAGTGTTCCCTCGCTATATTGAAATTCACCTATTGTAGATTCAGTGCATTGCGGATTCCCCCCCCCCCCCCCCCCCCCCCCACCCTATATTCATCCCACATCATTCGCCATATTGCGGGATTTTGAGTGTATGCTGAAAACATCCATACATCCATTTTCAACACCGCTTATCCTAGTTAGGGTCACGGGGCGCTGGGGCCTATCCCAGCTGACTTCGGGCGAAAGGCGGACTACACTCTGAATTGGTCGGCCTAAAACATTCAAACTAAAAAAAACATTCATTAAAACACACATTACAAGGAATAAAATGTACATAGTGTACAGTACCACAGTGCATTAATGAACGCAAACCCTATCGAAAATGGATGGACTCTCACAGATCTGGGTTTGAAGCTGGAACATGTTACATTGTCAAACTCTTTCACCATAACGCCGCATACCCTGAAATAATAACAAAACATAACATTTTCAACACAGAATGTCCTCAACATGGGATTCAATGACTGTTCAATTATTTAGGAATGCATTATCGTGGGTCTTTATGCCTTTTTGTGCCCGAAGAGTTAGCTATATCCGCTCAGTTGTCATTTGTATTGAGACGATAAAATGTTAAACTGGCCGTTACGAGGAGGGTCGTTTTCATACAAATTGATCAGTAACAGTAAAGACATACTCCACTGAATTTCATCTAAAAAATGATTTCATTTTACTGATATGAGTATTTGAATGATTGGCAATTGTTAAACAGTAATTTTTTTTTCTTCAAAGAAAAAACACTCCAAAGTAGTATTTTTCAAACTTTTAATGCTGAAAAGTCTTTACTTTTACATCATGTTTTCTGAAGATGCTATTTGCATTTTTGGATGTACAGTATAGGATTTTTCTCCTACCGCTTAATATGCTAACACAAATGCATTTAATGTCTCCAGAGTTCCCTTTTTTTTTTTGGGTTCTTTTACAAACGATCCATCTTTGTCAATCAAGCTGTCTTTACCGTTAATTTCACTGGAAAGAGCCGCATTATGTTGTTGCAATACACCACAGGGATCTGTCAGCTCAAGTGCCAGGATGAGGCAGCCATTTTTTGATTCACACAATCGCATACCACAAAATAATTGCTGTTATTTCTGAGATATGAATGAATATATATGAATTTGTGAAAGTGTCTGACCTATTGCATATCTTTACTGTTATTATGATTGTATAAAGGCAAGAGTGTAACGGGCTTGATGAGAAGTTAGCATCATTTATGTACTTGTATCCGCAGAGCCTGAATTGCAACACGTACATTGAGCAACTCACACAATTTTTATGAAGCTGTTTATGTCTTTACCGTTACAATAAGGATTACCTTTAATATGCCTAAAATAAATTAAATCATCATTAACATTTTAAAAATAGGATTTGAAGCGTGGCTGTTTTCAGCACGGGACACATTTACCCATATAGAATCAAGGCGGCGTAAAAGAAAAAAAATGCTCAATTAGAATTAATTTTACCGTTGTTGATCAAACTATATGAAAATAAAATCCAAACTCTGGTATGGTATTTGAAGATCTTGTGATCTCTCTTCCATGTTGTAGCAAATGAACACTTCACTTTCCTTGATAATGGAAGAACAAACCCCACCTTGTTCTTTCATTTTCTCTTAAATGTCGTCCTTCACTGTTCTTTTTCCTTTTTTTTTGATGGCCCACCCCTCTTTGTCGTGCCATCTTCCGGTCAAGCGTGCAAAGGATCACCTTTCCACCCGTAAGTATCTGATCACCAAGATTCATTATTCAGGCCAGTCAGTCTTTCCATTGCCTACAAAAAGGCTTCAATACAAAACACTTTCAATAGATTTTGATTACAAGTTGTGGCCTGCTGTAACGTGTATCTGGTATATGTCACACATGAGCGGGTTATGACAACCCCGAGAGCCAAAGAAAACCGATTTCCCCGTTTGAAGGTGCGTGAGGGTCAGTTTAGGCTCATATTGCAGAGTGTTGCAGCCTCAACCGTGTCTCCGTGCTGGTAGCTGATGGATATTTGAGACCCGTTGGCAGCTGCAGAGTGTTGACACAGAAGGAAAGGTGCAAAGAAATCTCAAGGGTGTTATTACTGCAGAGTTCGGAGCAGTTTTCTGCTGTTAGTGGTGTCACGGTGACTCCATGACATGATAATTGTTAAAGATTAAGCTCCTCACACAAATCCTACTGCAAACCGTCAGGTCATAGATGTACAGCATTGCCCTCTTGTTGATTATTTTAAATTACAAACTTTCATAGAAAGTTCCCAAATGTCAGTGACTAACTGGCCATATTGTTCTCCCATGAAGTACACAGTCGGGAGTAGCTGCCATTCTTCTGGTGAATACAACAGAGGATTACAGTGCGACTGGACATGAATGGCTTGTCGGGAGACAGTTGGATGTTGGAAAATGAAGGTGGGGGGATTTTTGTTAGGGTTAAGCACTGCATGCCAGTATTTGTGGCAGTGGGTGAGAGGAAGTGAAAGGCAGAGTAACGTCCCACACGTTTTTTGGTGGCGACTCTTCAAATCATTTTTGTTGCTTGCATGACACACTGGCTGCAATAAAATAGACTCCAATTATTCCATTTTGTCCCTCTACAGTATTTTTGCTCCCCCCAAAAAATTGCACACAACATTAATGCTTCCTACTATAGATACGATACACTGATCAATAACAGTAAAGACATGGCCCACTGAATTTCCTTTTGGAAATGAATAAATTTGACTGATATGCGTCGTTGAATTATTGGGAGTAGTTATCCATCAAGAGGCCATAATTGTTTATAAGAAAAACAATTCTAAAGTGATATCTTTCAAACTTTTAATGGCAAACTGTCTTTGCCATTAGGTGCCTGAAACGAAGTTCCTGATTTTCAACATGATTTATGAAGATGCTAATTACATTTTGGGATATATATATATATATATGTATATATACTGCCAAATCCATATTGCTTGTTGTGGTTAATTGGTATCACAGAATACAAACACGAAAGTCCGACCACAGAAGTGGAAAAATATATCTATTGTACATCATCGTTATCAGAAAAGCAGGAACTGGCGCAAATAGTGGTTTGAAGCAGCTCAGCACTCTTCACCAGGGACAGATTCTTGGCGACATCCCAAAAGTAGGACGGGTGGTGATAGTTTGTGTCTTCCTATCGATGGTCATCGCTGTCGCCGTTCTGTTATCGCGCCAAAGCTCGTGTCTCTGCACTTTTGTCTCAATCTCCACGACGTTTGTGTGATGTGCGTCAGAGTGGCGCTTGTGCCATCTGTAAACCAACTCAACATGTATTTTGGATTAGTTCAGCAAAAATGTGATTTCATGTAATGTTTGCTCAGATAAAATCAAGCTGGATACTAGCATGTGAGCTACAACCTTGACATAATGTCACAGTATCTTTCAAATGGCTCCTTAAATTAATGGTACATTTGTTTGACTATAAATTGAGAAAATTGGGACTTTTAATTAATAGCTAATTAATATTGTGGTAGTCATAGGGTGTGGTCTGACTTTTGCCTGAAGTCAACAGACACAGCATAGACGTGGTCTCTGTGAACAGCCAAGAAGCTAAACAACTAGCAATACATAAATACTCTTTTTTTTTTTCTTTCCATTTTTTATCTAATGACTAGACAAGCATCAATACCTACTGTATTATAACACGGTTATAACACAGTACAGTATATTGATTGGTTTGTATGATATTTTCCCACCTTGGACACATTTCTGCAGATTGTAATGTCCTTGTTTTTGGAACACTGCATTTTTTTTTTTTAAATAGTAAGATATATAAAATAAAAAATATCCATCCATTGATTTTCCATGCCGCTTATTATCCTCACTAGGGTTGCCGGCATGCTGGCGCCTACACTATCTCAGCAGACTGAACTGGTCGCCAGCCAATCGCAGGGCACACATAGACAAACAACCATTCACATTCATACCTACGGACAAATGAGTCTTCAATTATGCATGTATATATACTATGCATATATACAGAAGGAAGGCCCTGCTCCAGATGGCTACAATCTTTCAAGCAAACCTGTAAATGGTATCACTTCCTGTTTCCAATCCAATTTGCCCCGGCTCCTCAGTGTACACTCAGTGAGTGACTATTTCTTGTTTTTTGTCACAGTTACTGGCAACATGCTATACGTAGTTGTTTTATTTGAAGATCTGTTTCACAGAAACGCAATGTTTTTGAAGATAATAGATAAGAACCGAGTATCGGCTGTAAATATCAGAATGCACAACTCTGAGAATATGACAAAAGCTAAGGTAAACAATCCACAATCTACTGCATTTTCTCACATTGTTACTGAAGGCCTTGATTTAAAAAAAACAAAACCCTGCATTTTAAAATAATTTTAAAATATTTCAAATTTGAGTGGAGGCCACAATATGAGCAAATAAGTTATGTGATGGATGTTTTATTAATGAGGAGACATTGTCATATTAGGCATTCGTGTGGATGTTGCTTTTCCATAATCCAGGGGGGACATATGAACCCCACTGGAAGTTTGGTGACTACCTGAGCTTGAAAACAACAACGGATTCATCGTTCAGCCTCCTCTTCTGTGACACTCCTTAGTAGTCTGACAACTCAAGAATCGACCCAGTTTAAGTGTTGCTGTCTTCCTCCAATAAATAAATGTAAACTGAATATACCAAACCTGCAGTCTCCTAATGCTCGGACTAATGCTTATCTACATGAATTTTCTGGTCTGCCAACAGCATGACAAGCTGCATTTGTAGCACTTTATAATCACTTTATATGTAATGGCAGCCGGGAAAGCAGAATGATCTTATCTGCGACAAAGGGTACTTTATTTCACTTAACTACATGTTCCCGATGTTGCTCTCACCCTTCATCTCTCCTCTGCACTGCGCTCACTCCTCTCTCTTCCTCACTGTTGTTGGCAGTCAGGCAGCTATGCCTTCCTACTATCTCTGCCCTGCGATGCACTCAGAAGGAGGAATGCTGCTCAGCCATGCGTCACATGCACATAGCTTAGTGTGGCATGCTGCTCCCTCAGATAACACATTCAGTACTGTGAGCCAAGGCAGTGGCACACAATAAAACAGCTATTCTGATCGCTACCTCCTCTGCATAGTCTCTCTTTCTTTAGTAAAGCCAACGCAGCCGATTATGTTGGGACATAAAGAATGCAGCAATGATAGGAAGTAATAATGGCGTTCATTACTGGGCAACAGGGAGCAATAACAAACAGACTGAAGAAGAACAAGATGTTCTTTTTTAATTTATTAATCTGGGAATACATGCTTAGCATACATACTCTATTAAGATCTTTACAGTAGTATACTATCTAATTTAGTTGATACTCGGACAAGAGGGGCAACAATTAATCGAAAACTGATTATCTATACTATTTTGACAATCGATTAATCATTTATTGACCGTGTTTAACTTAAAATTGTTCAAATCCTCGAAATTTCAGTCTCTCAACAGTAAATATTCTCAGATTTCTGTCATCTTCAGACTAATTATCTCTATGTTTAATAAATATACAACATTTGCAAATATCGTTTTTACTTTGAAAAACAATGATCAACATTTTGCTTTGTTACAGACCCAACCAGTAACTGAATCATAATCAATTTATATTAGTGCATTTTCTGCACTGTCAATTTGAAATAATGTCCGGTTTTTGAATAAAGGGATTGAAATTAAAAAAAAATTTCATATCCGATTCATTCTTACTAGTGCGCAGACATGTCATGCAGTAGTGGAAGGCTGTAGTGGGGTAAAAAACAACAACAACATTACTACTAAGCCACTAGTGCACTGAAGTGTGATACTAGTGAGGACAAAAACCACACTAGTAAATTGACCTCATGCTGGATTAAATAATTGCATCGACAAAACACAGTGAGTTCAAGGCTGGGTCATAAGTGCTACAAGAGGACTTAGCATGAGGATGCGACCCAGCGGTATGATTTAAGTGCTTTATTTGGGACGGCTGTCACATGGGCAGTGTGGCACATTATCACATCCATGTCTAGGCTGGCATTTGAATCCTGACCACTTTGTTTTACACTCGTGAACACGTAAGAGGAAGACTGAAATGAGGAAGAGGCATGCGTATCATTGTGTTCGCGAACCATGAGCACCCATTCTTTATGTAGAGGCCAAGCCCTCGGTAATCTCCCTCTCTCAAACTTTGGAGCTTTTCCTGCCTTCTTATCTCAGTCATCTCTACAGTCCACCACTGCTCTCTGACATATGCATCATAGTGACGACTTAACACCCTCCATCTCTTGCAGGAGCAGCCACCCACCTGCTTCTTCACTGTCAAACAAGCTCTCTTCTCTTCTTCTTCATTACGTACTGTACTATAAAGCTTATGCATATTGAGGCACAATACAATGAAACACTGGGGTATTTTTATATGGAAAAATTGGTAGTGCCTGTAAAAAAAAAAAAAAGGTGCAGGAATTGATAAAGAGTAACTGCAAATATGTATGCCTCGGATCAAGAGGGAGGGGGATTTTTTCCCCAAACACTTGGGATTGGGAGGAAGCGCGAGAGTCAAAATCCACTCCTGAGTCAGCCTCTACACTGCACCACACTGCATTAGTGGCCAAAGTGAACACAATGTTCCACACACAGTGTAGCAAGTGTATTTTTTTTATAGTGCTACTACTGTATTTAGAGTAAAGAGATGCAAAGTGCAAAAGTGTGCTGTGATCTGACGACTCCACATTTCAAATAGTTTTTGGAAATCATGGACATCGTGTACTCCAGGCTAAAGAGCAAAAGCACCATCTGGTTTGTAACCAGCGAAGTTCAAAGCCAGCATCTGTAATGGTATAGGGGTGTGTTAGTGTTAGGTGTGGGTAACATCTGTGAAGGCACCATTAATGCTGAAAGGTACATACAGGTTTTGGAACAACATATGCTGCCATCCAAGGAATGTGTTTTTCAGGGACATCCCATCTTATTTGTTTATTTGTTTGACCCATGATGTGCTAAGCTTTTGATCATCTATACGTTCCTCTTTCCATCATTCTAACATGCATTGACCTTGGTTTCATCCATCCAAATAATCGGATTCTAGAACATCGGAGGGTTTATACTGTAAATGTTTTCAGATAAAATCCAATCTGGCTGTTACCAGTGGTTTGCATCAAGTTTAAAGCATCTGTATTTACTTTGAATAATACTGTGTGCTCTTCTATAGATATACAGTATGCTGTTTTAAAATCTTAGTAGAGTTGAAATTAGCTCGTGGCGATTTTTTAAATTCCTTTCAGGTCCAGGTTATATTCCCTCCCGTATCCAGGGTGATGATGAGTTAGCTGACAACTGGGTCAGACAGAACAACAACAAATGACACTTTAATCAGCTTCCGTTGGTGACCTTTGCCAAACAAAGGGGTTCATTGTTTAGGTGATGTTAATGTGGACCCAAGAGGGCTCAAGATAATCAAAGGGGAATGAAGAGACTGACGGAAGTGATGTGCAGAATTGTTTTGACTATTGCATCAACAATATTTCATCCCTCTTCATGATTACTTACTGTAGATTTACCGTGGACTCTAGCGGCACACTAAATAAAGCACACTCTCTGTATATTTCAAATTATGGTGTAGTATGTTTTTGTTTAAATCATTATAGCAATAGCACTTCAATGACTCTATGGACCAAATATTGAGAAGTCATTGATCATAATAAACACCAATGACTCCCAGTCCTTGTTTGGACATTATGATTTCCTTCTTGGCAACCTGCACATGCACAATCCTTGCCTATGTAGTCCATGTGGGTTGGCAAAACAGCCACATAAAAACAGCAGTGACCTGAATACCAGACCACATACACTCCACAATGTGGCCATGACCTTTATTGCATTCAATTGTTATTTGATCCCATGTGGCTACTGATGTTTACGAGCATTGAGTTACTTCATACAGTATATACATGATCTGAAGTATCCTTTCCAGGAAGGAAACAATGCTTTAATTTGAATTTCAAAACATAGCTACACTGGCAATTGTAGACATACAAACAAGGCTAAAACAAATGGAATTTTTAATACTTACAGTCAATGAGTGCCTCAAATCTGGAGTCCATGGACATCACCACATTTTGACTTTCCTACCTGGAGATGTTTTGCCAGGCCTTCACTGCAGTCACCTTCACATGCTGAACGGTTCGGGGGTCTATAGCTGCCATCATTTTGTCTTTAGTCAGTGCCAGGCATACTCTATTGGGTTGAGATCAGACCACTGACTTGACCTATCAAGAGTAATACATTTCATTACTTACAAAAAGTCTTGAGCTGCTTCTGTAGTATGTTTTACAGTCTTACCTTCTCCAGATGATTAAAATTCTTGACTTCTTCTTGATGTTGTAAACACTTTACTTCTTCAACAAAGGGTTCTGTGATCCACTGTCCTACCTTCTTTTAATGTTGTTAAGGAGACGTGCTATGCTTTTTCACGTTTAAATTACTTCTTAAAGGTCTTAATAAAATGTGATATGCTTTTGTCAGAAAAAGAATTACAGACATCTTGCCATGGTAACATACTCTCGTTTTTGGGTGGATCTGTCTCAAACAGTGCGCCATCCCTCATCCCGCAGGTAATACTTAGTCATGCATACAGTAAAGATGATTTAATTTGAGACACAAATGCTGAATAAACGGCGGCACGGTGGACGACTGGTTAGAGTGTCAGCCTCACAGTTCTGAGGACCCGGGTTCAATCCCCGGCCCCGCCTGTGTGGAGTTTGCATGTTCTCCCCGTGCTTGTGTGGGTTTTCTCCGGGCACTCCGGTTTCCTCCCAAAAACATGCATTAATTGGAGACTCTAAATTGCCCGTAGGTGTGACTGTGAGTGCGAATGGTTGTTTGTTTCTATGTGCCCTGCAATTGGCTGGTTACCAGTTCAGGGTGTACCCCGCCTCCTGCCCGATGACAGCTGGGATAGGCTCCAGCACGCCCGCAACCCTCGTGAGGAGAAGCGGCTCAGAAAATGGATGGATGGATGGATGCTGAATAAACAATCATGCAGAGGATGGGACTTATCGAAGGAAGTTACTTCATATCATATTTTAGGGTAGAAGTCACTGATGGTGTAGTGGTACATGAGCCTGACTTCTGTGCAGGCTGAATGACTATAGTACCTACTCATTGACGGCGTGAATCTGAGTATAAATGCCATTAGCCTCACATGACGTGAATCATAAGGGGAATACACGTGCTGTGACAAATTACACATGGTGACACAGTAGCATTCAGACTTTCGAAACAAAATTATTTCTTTTTTTAACAATACAAAGACAAACCAATAATGGTGGGCATCTGTCTGTTCATTTTCTATAGTTTTTCCTCATTTGCTTTGTGGATGAGCTTGAGCAAGTCCCAGCTTTTTGGGTGAGAGGGATGGTACACCTTGGACTGGTTTCTAAGCCAATCTCAGATAATGGTGGGCATTCACAGAACAAATTAGCTAACGGTATTAAATATTATTTTCATTTTCCATTATTATTAGTAGCATGATTTTCATATTGGATAGTTTGATTCAGCTCCTCCTGAGTTAATCATCCATCCATCCATTCGCTGAATCGCTTATCGGGTCGCGGGTGTGCTGGAGCCTATCCCAGCTGACGCAGGGCGAGATGTGGGGTGCACCCGGAACCGGTCGCCAGCCAATCGTAGGGCACATAAAAACAAACAACCATTCGCACGCAGATTCACGCTTATAGACAATTTAGAGTCTTCAATTAACCTGCCATGCATGTTTTTGGAATGTGGGAGGAAACTGGAGCACACAGAAAAAACCCGCGCAGACATGAGGGGAACATACAAACGCCACACAGGAAGTCCAGAGCGGATGTGCTAACCAGTTGGCCACTGTGCGGCCTGAGTTCATAACTTAGAGGTAATTAATTGCGATACTGTGTATGGAAATTTTGAGGAAATAACAGAAATAAGTTTAGGATTTGTGAAATTACACAGTCTATGAAAGGGATTGTTGATGGACATATTAAAAAACATTAACATTAAATAATCGTATTTAATACAAATGTACCATCGTTGTATTGTGCATCCTTACAAACAATATAACGTTCTGCAAGGCTATTGAAGCCAGAACCCTTGCATTCTTAAAATATTGACGCTATATTTAAACTAAAGCTAAACTTTAAAAGTGAGAAGCTAACCACAGTAAGGTTTAAAAATAAAAGAAAAACAAAAATCTTATGTCCTTTTACAAGCCGAAACACTTACGGAGAAGAGGAACTGCTACATTCAGTTGTATATTATTAGAAAATTGTGCTCTTTTGTGTGATATTGAACAATGCATACCCAGAGTTGACCCTCTTTAATTAGACGTGTTCTAATCATTGAACTCAGGTGTAGTCCATACATACATTCATACATGCGTGTGCCTGCATGTGTGCACACAGATTGTAATATTTCATTCCTTTACCCACAGGGATGTACCATTCATCTTTCAATGCGTGTCACACAGTGCTAATGAGAGGAAGGCTGGAAAGAAGGGAAAGCTTGCTGGCGATGGCAATGAAGGAAAAACTAAAAATAGATATATTTTTTTTTTTCAAACAGCAGAAAAAGAAGTGACCGTGATCGATAAGGGTTACGTCTTCAGAAGTATGGATAAGTGGGGGGTTTTCATGCTGGGAGAGAGTGGGTGGTTATAATGTTTTTGAGGTTGCTTATTTTTTAACACACAGGGAAGAGATGGTTTTCAAAAATGCGTGTTTTCTGAGAACAAAGACCGGAACTCTGCCCTTAGGGCGAATCGATCGACACCAGGCTCAGTCATCGAGGACAGCGGCATCATACCTCACACGGTAACATCAGGCAAACAAATCAAACACACACTGACAAGCCTGAAAAATCACAACGCAGTCGTCACATGCTGTGTGCATGCATGTGAGTGTGTCGTTAAGAAGAGCCGATATCTTCTCCGCTTTCCCCAGTAAGTCAAACAAGGGGGTGGCTGCTAGGCAACCAAGCCACATCACATCAGGCTACCCTGGAGAGAGTGTGAGAGAAGGAGAGAGGGAGGTGGGGGATGTTCAGAGGCAGAAAACTGTGCTGGCAGTATTACATAAGCCAGTAGGCAAGTCCCAGTGTTCACATTAATGCGGTTCGACACTCGGAGGGGAAGTGATGCCCATTAGTCACAACTGACAAGGCAGGTGAAGACGCAGCATCCGGCAGTGATTTTAAAAGCTGTTATTATTTCATTTAGAATGGGGTGGGGTGGGGGGAGGGGTGATTTAAGAACGGAAGTGACCCACCCCCCAAAAATACCACCACATACATACATTGCGAGTGGAGTGTTTGTCTTCTCTTTCACACAAACAGGGCAACCCTAATCACGGTATATGAGTACCATACATATATGAATGTGCGTTTTAATGACATGTTGATAACTGCAAGGGCCTGCTGAAAAATATATGAGGATGATTTTGTGTGTGTATGAAAGATACGTCAATCAACATAATCATCAAAGATCGTCTGTTGTTGTGCCTGACAACCTATGCAAAATGGATGTCTGTGTACCGCTACATACTGTACAGTAAATACACAACAGGAACACACATTCTCATCTTTGTGTTTCATGCATTACTAAATGGGTACAATTGGGACTACAGTGTTCCCTCGTTTTTCACAGTTAATGGGGACCAGAACCCCCCCGCGAAAGTTGAAAAAACGCAAAGTAGGATTCCCCCCCCCCCCCTAGGAATTTTCGTGGATGTGTATGTGGGTACCAGAATGTTTTAAATATGTAAACACTATTTATACTTTACATATTTGAGATAAAGATTACAACAGTACACGTATTTACTGAAATCTTTAATTATAAAACCTTATACAGTAATTAACATTCCTCAACATTGCCTCTGAGAGAGGCGAAGAGGCTTGCGTTGGAGAGGCTCTCACTTGACTCGTAGAGGCTTTAGGTTCACTCGGAGACTCTTCTGCTGGAGGCGCTGATGGAGTAGCTGGGGTTTTACTTTGGTAAAAAACATGGTGATGGCTAGTTGTTGTCTTTGTTTTTTCTTTTGCTTCAAAATTCCCCTGTACAAGAACATAACCCCGTATCTTATTACGCAGAGTTACCACACGTTTCGCTTCCTTATTGAAGCAGTTTTGCGGATGTTTGCTTCCTCTTTCTTGATGTACCGCACTGTAGATGCATTCACGTCATAATGGCGTGCCACAGATGCATAACTTCTGCCCTCTTTGATCAAACATAAAAGTTTCACTTTTTCGCTGATGGTCATCATCTTCTTCTTCCTCTTGGGCGCCCCGAGGAAGCTTTCGCAGGGGCAAAGCGCTTCGGCGGCATTGTAAAGGCTTAACTAATCAAAAAAAGTTATCGCTTAAACAAAAAAGGTTATTGTGAACACAACAGCGTGGACGAGACTGGCGAGACACAACAAGGGAAGATGCTGGGTGAGGCTGCGATGATGCGCAGCCAAATAGTTCACGGGATAAATCCACTCGTGCTCTCATTGGACGATGTCGCGCCGGGAACCAAACACGCGCCTTGTATGAGTGCCCGTACAGTACAGGCAGGTACAAAGCCTCTGAGTCAACTCATCTCTTTGTTTGGCATGCAGGGAAACCTTCTCTCGCGCGCATAAACATGAAACGACGTGTCTTGGACAATGACTTATGACAAATATTTTCGAAGAACCCACCAAGCATTGAAGCCGCAAAACGTGAAGCGGGAAGTGGCGAGGGAACACTGTATTCCTTTCATTGTCACACTTTATTGCAAATTGATGCATCACAAGTCTGCACGGTTTATGGAAAAAAAAAATCATTTTCCTTTCGGCTTGTCCCGTTAGGGTCGCCACAGCTCATCATCCTTTTCCATGTAAGCCTATCTCCTGCATCCTCCTCTCGAACACAAACTGCGCACATGTATTCCCTCACGACATCCATCAACCTTCTCTTTTGGTCTTCTTCTAGCTCTCTTGCCTGGCAGCTCTATCCTCATCATCCTTCTACCGATATACTCACTATTTCTCCTCTGGACGTGTCCAAACCATCGAAGTCTGCTCTCTCTAACTTTGTCTCCAAAACATCGAACCTTGGCTGTCCCTCTGATGAGCTCATTTCTAATTTTATTCAACCTGGTCACTCCGAGAGCGAACTTCAACATCTTCATTTCCACCACCTCCAGCTCTGCTTCCTGTTGTATCTTCAGTGCCCCTGTCTCTTCTCCTTGTAGCCTCACTCTTCCCCCACCACCCCTCTCATTCATGCACATATATTCTGTCTCACTTCAGCTAATCTTCATTCTTCTGCTTTCCAGTGCATGCCTCCATCTTTCTAACTGTTCCTCAACCTGCTCTTACTGCAGATCACAATGTCATCTGCAAACATCATGGTCCATTGGGATTCCAGTCTAACTTCATCTGTCAGCCTATCCATCACCACTGCAAGTAGGAAGAGGCTCAGGGCTAATCCCTGATGCTGTCCGACCTCCACCTTAAATTCGTCTGTCACACCTACAGCACACCTCACCGCTGTTCTGCTACCCTCGTACATGACCTGTATTAGTCTAACATACTTCTCTGCCACTTCAGACTTCCGCATGCAGTACCACAGTTCCTCTCTGGGTACTCTGTCACAGGCTTTCTCTAGATCTACAAAGACACAATGTAGGTCCTTCTGACCTTCTCTGTACTTTTCCATCAACATCCTCAAGGCAAATAATGCATATGTGGTACTCTTTCTAGGCATGAAACCATACTGTTGCTCGCAAATACTCACTTCTGTCCTGAGTCTAGCCTCCACTACTCTTTCCCATAACTTCATTGTGTGGCTCATCAACTTTATTCCTCTATAGTTCCCACAGCTCTGCACATCACCCTTGTTCTTAAAAATGGGCACCAGCACACTTTTCCTCCATTCCTCAGGCATATTCTCACTCTCTAGAATTCTGTTGAACAAAATGATCCAAAACTTCCACAGCCACCTCTCCGAGATGCTTCCATACCTCCACAGAAATGTAATCAGGACCAATTGCCTTTCCATTTTTATCCTCTTTAATGCCTTTCTAACTTCCCCCTTACTAATAATTGCCACTTTCTGGTCCACCACAGTTGCCTCTTCTACTCTCCCTTCTCTCTCATTTTCCTCATTCATCAACTCCTCGAAGTATTCTTTCCATCTATCTAGCACACTACTGGCATCAGTCAACATATTTCCATCTCTATCCTTATTCATCCATTTCCATCTCTATCCTTATGTATCCTTATTCTTATTCACCCTAACCTGCTGGACATCCTTCCCATCGCTATCCCTCTGTCCGGCCAAACTGTATAGATCCTTTTCTCCTACTTTAGTGTCCAACCTGGCATACATGTCATCATATGCCTTGTTTGGCCACCTCTACCTTTTCCCTATGTCGTATCTCAATGTATTCCTTTCGCCTCTCCTCTCAGTGTCCCACTTCTTCTTAGCTAACCTTTTTCCTTGTATGATTTCCTGTACTGTGAGGTTCCACCACCAAGTCTCCTCTCTTTTCCTGCCAGAAGATACACCAAGTACTCTCCTGCCTGCCTCTCTGATCACCTTGGCTGCAGTGGTCCAGTCTTCTGGAAGCTCCTCCTGTCCACCGAGAGCCTGTCTCACCTCTTCCCGAAAAGCTGCACAACACTCGTCCTGTCTCAGCTTCCACCACATGGTTCTCTGCGCTGGCTTTGTCTTCCTAATCTTCCTCCCCACCACCAGAGTCATCTTACACACCACCATCCTATGCTGTCTGGTCACACTCTCCCCTACCACTACTTTACAGTCAGTAACTTCCTTCAGATTACATCGTCTGCACAAGATGTAATCCGCCTGCGTGCTTCTACCTCCACTCTTGTAGGTCACCCTATGTTCCTGCATCTTCTGGAAAAAGTGTTCACTACAGCCATTTGCATCCTTTTTGCAAAGTCTACCACCATCTGTCCCGCCAAGTTCTTTTCCTGGATGCCGTACTTACCCATCACTTCTTCATCACCCCTATTTCCTTCACCAACATGTCCATTACAATCTGCACCAATCACGACTCTCTCTCTGTCTGGGATGCTCAGAACTACTTCGTCTTGCTCCTTCCAGAATTTCTCTTTCACCTCTAGGTCACATCCTACCTGTGGGGCATAGCCACTAATCACATAATACATAACACCCTCAATTTCAAGTTTCAGCCTCATCACTCAATCTGATACTCTTTTCACCTCCAAGACATTCTTAGCCAACTCTTCTTTTAAAATAACCCCGACTCCATTTCTCTTCCCACCTACACCATGGTAAAATAATTTAAACCCTGCCCCTAAACGTCTCGCCTTACTGCCTTTCCAGCTGGTCTCCTGGACACACAATATATCAACCTTTCTCCTCATCATCATGTCAACCAAATCCCAATATCCTGTCATAGTCCCAACATTCAAAGCCCCCACATTCAGTTCTAGGCTCTGTGCTTCCTCTTTTCTTTCTGCCAAAGAACCCGCTTTCCACCTCTTCTTCGACTTCGACCCACAGTAGCTGAATTTGCACCGGCGCCCTGCAGGTTGACGGCACTGGTGGCGGACGTTGTTAACCCGGGCCACGACCGATCCGGTATGGAATTATTTGGAGGAACGCTCATATTTGTTTGGCAAAGTTTTAAGATGGATGCCCTTCCTGACGCAACCCTCTGCATTTATCTGAGCTTGGGATCGGCCTACAGTTTGCACTGGCTTGTGCCCCCCATTTATGGAAAATAATTGTGATTATTTCACAATTATTTTGATAGATATTGAAATCACAATTAAACAATGCAATTATTTATTGATTTCAAAACTTAGTTTACATTCAACTACCAATACTAAACTTTAAGTACTTAAAAGAACAACCAGAAAAGATAAAAAAAAGAGTAGCAACAGAAAGTTGCAACTGAACTTCATTAATCTAACATGTTTTTTTTACAGATTAGAAAGAATATATGCCAGTAGGAATTGCTATATTACCTGTCTGTATGTGTTACTACGGTGTTTCTGCATGATTATTCATTATTTGAAGGTAAATCACTCCCGTGACCTTTAAGGCAAATTTTTGCTAGCTGGTCAATAGGTTTTCCATTGAGTTTTAGCATGAAGCTGGCAATGTTTCTCAAAAAAAGTATGTGTTGTATTTAAATGTACAATATGTGTAATTATTTTTGTTGTGTGTTTAGATTAAGAGTAAACTCCAACTGGGGAGTCAAACAGCTAAAAGCACACTCAGGGAAGGCAAAATAACAAACGTCACAGGCTTGCTGCAAGCAACATGGGCGCATTCAGGGTGCTTTCACAACACAGGAACTTGCACGCGCACAATGCGCCATTCGGCACATTAATCATTTTTCTTCAGTTATAATGTTATTCTGATCATGAGAAGCCAAAATTGAAATCACAATTACATTTGGATTAATCGGCCAGCCCTATACGTCTGCAGACATAATTTGCTACATTGATGCTACCCCCATAGGGATGACTTCAAATGCTAGTCTCAAATTGTAAATATACCTCCTCCATGTATATCTGGAATAATGGAATGTTTTTGAGATGTCAGTAGTAAACTCCATGAATATACTGTATACGGTACTGTAGAAAGCTACATTTTTTTAAGGGAATAACTTATTAACAACGAATTAAAATGTTATCTTTTGTATCAATGTTTTGGTCTTACAATGTAAACAAGAAGCCTTGATGTCCACCCGAATGTCTATGTCTGCACCAGTGTAGAATCTGTCAGTCGAGTTGGTTGAGCCAAACCTACACTGTGGTCGAGGCTCCTCAAAGCTCCCTGGGGATGATCGTGAAAGGTCGGACGGGACAGGAAGCTTCCAGCTCCAGAGCTGTGAGGAAGCAGTCGGGGGCCTGACTGGATCCCAGAAACTGTAGCGCCTCTCCCAGTCCACTCCAGGCTTCGTGTGACGTGCTGTGGACCTGAACTGCATCTCGTAGGACCTTCTCCCCGAGGTTCGCACGCCCTGTTTTCACCAGCAGCCGGCCCTGCACAAATAATTGTAAAATTATACTACATATTTTATATAAACAACAACATTATGACCACTTGCACAAGATGATGTCCAATGCAAGAACTTTATCATATATTCTGCCTTTACA
The DNA here is from genome assembly GCF_024500275.1 of Phycodurus eques. Taxonomy (NCBI): domain Eukaryota; kingdom Metazoa; phylum Chordata; class Actinopteri; order Syngnathiformes; family Syngnathidae; genus Phycodurus; species Phycodurus eques. The sequence continues at coordinate 21,879,588 of NC_084535.1, forward strand.
AAAACCGTGCTAAATTTTGAAAGATACAATTAAAGTTGTATCCATTCATAAACAAAGTCTGCTTATAATTGTGGGTGCAGATTTCAGTGGTGTAGAACTGTACTGCATCATACCCAGACCTGTTTCTAATCTTTTGGTTACTCATAGCTAAAACAAAAATTAGACACGTTACCCTTTAGGATTTAATGCAGTTTTACACCACTCTAAACTGCACGGATGAATTTATTGATAAATCTCTGACCGTGTCACTCCTAACTGAGCTTTATTATCTTTGCAAAGGGAGAATATTTCATACAGCACTTGTATTGGATATCACTGTGTTGTGAAAGTGGTCATCATGTTATGACTGGTTAATATATAGGCCTGTTGGTACATCTAAATGTCCAAGCCACAAATACTGTAAAAACAATTGCATTCATGTTTCCAAGCTCCATTCATTGGATATCTACAGGCAGTCATTCAAAAGTAGTAATTTTTAACCTAAGTAACCTAAAAACAACAACAACAAATAAACCCCCAAAAATAATCATCATTCACCATTTTTGCATTTCATCCCTCATATAATGCTGAAGAACAACCTTAAAGTTCATTTAAAAAAAGAACAAGTGTAGCACTCTACAAGGCGGTTGGCTTGGAAATCGGACAGTTTGAGACCTGCAGAGAATGAAAAAATAGTTGCTGGAGAGATGCCACTTAGCTTCCCATGCGAGGACTGCAGAGAAATCTTGAAGTAAAGCATCAAAGCTTCAATTGCTCCAGAGTGTGATATTGCCTTTCATTCTGACACGTCTCCTCAGGGTGTCAACAAATTAGAAATTAAAAAAAAGGCTGTTTAAGGCGACCACTTTAATCATGTATTCAAACTAATTCCCCTGCCATTGGCTGGCAACCAGTACAGTGGAACCTTGAGATACGAAATACCTGACTTCACATTTTTTCGAGATATGAACAGTCGTTTGGCTGTTGTTTGAGATATGAGATATGCTATATGGTGGCAGTGAACTCAACTCAACAGTAGTTTGCCTTTAAATCTGCTTGGTTAATATTTAATCCCACCGGTCCCAACAGTGACCGGAGAAAACATTTTTCATTTCTAAGGCTATAAAAATGTTACAGAATGATCTATCAATGCATTTCCAGCAGATATTGAAATATTGAAGGGTCTCAATGAAATGTGTGCAGTGTCGCGTGTGTACTGTAACTTGTCACAAGACCAGAGCTGTTTACTTTGTTTGCGCCAAGAGAAGAGGATGGCAGCAAGAAAGCTCCCAAAGAAAACGTTAGTAAAGTATATTGACATAAAGATAGCACATATTTTTTTGTACACATCATGTTTAAGGCGTCTGGTATGGATATATGGATTTGCAATTACTCAACTTAGTTTAATGTGGTCATAGAACTCACAAACATGTCACTGGCAGCAATAGTGACCAGTGAGATACCCTGACTGGTTAGCACGTCTGCCTCACAGTTCTGAAGACCCGTGTTCAAATCCAGCCGCGGCTGTGTGGAGTTTGCATTTTCTCCCCTCTGACCTGAACCCAATTGAGAACTTTAGGACAGTTCTTAAACAGGAGATATACAGTGAAGGAAAACAGTACACATCTCAGGACAATGTCCGGGAAGCTGAGGTTTCTGCTGCACAAAAACTTGATCGACTACAAATCAAGAAACTGACAGAAGCCATGGATGGAAGGCTTATCACTGTTGTTGAAAAGGAGGGTGGCTATATTGCTCACTTTTATATATATATATATATATATATATATATATATATATATATATATAAATTTTTATTGGAAAGTTTTTAGTTGTTTGTGTATAATTCCCACTTGAATGAAAATAAAAAAGAGAGATGGGATAATGTGTTTTTCATCTAGTTGCGTAATAATTCTGCACACCAATAGTTGCCACATATTGATATTCTCCTATGAAAGCCTAAACCTCACTTTTACATTCTTAAACTCTTTTAAATTCTTAAACATTCTTGTTTAAGGTTTATTAGGATTTTAGATTAACCTAAAGCACTGTGGTTGGTGATTAATAAAAAATGTCCTCAAAAATGAGACTTGTGTATATTGTTCTCATCTTACAGTCAGAAAACAAAACCACTAACCAGAAGTATCTACCAAATTGGTACACTACATTTAAGAGAGTGAAGGAGAATCTCTAGAGAGTGATGAACAGGGCAGATGTCATGGGAAAATAATATTTACAGCTCCAAAAATGGCCCAATAAAACTGGGCAGCTTATTGGACAGAGAACAGATTGCAAGAAAACTGAGATGAAGAACATTGGGACTGCTTGGTTCTGGCATCAGAGAAAATAAAACTGGTATCAGTTGGTTTTGCTTGAACTGCTACAAGCCATCTGTCTCCAGTTTTACCTCAGTAAATCGCATCGAGCTTGGCGGTGCAGGTTTGTGTCTCGTAAAAGCACAAGTGAAGTGAGCTCAGCGATGCTGAGTGGCTAGTCTTTCCATCCCTCTTTTAAGTAACATTTGGAAAAGCAGCTCAAAAAATACACACTATTTAAGCATATTTACATTCCTGGGGACAATAAATATCTAAATTCAACAAACAGACAGTCCTGGTTGTGTTTTGTTATGGAATTAATTGTCATGGAAGGAATTAGTTTCTACTTCTTGGATGGAACCTGATATCTTCCACAATGCAAATGAACAACCCTGAAGTGCAGATTCAAGCCAAACAGAATGCAGATGTCTATGAAGTAATTCCTTATTAAATAAGTTGAAATGAAAAATGTGTGCCCCAAGACAGTATTTCACTTCCTGTATAGTTAGACTTTATGTACTGTACACCTGTATTAATCCATCTAGTTTGACAGAATGCATTCAACTACAGCGATCCAAACTTTGAAATGTATTTGCCCTGTGCCTATTTTTGTCACACTGAAATGTTTCAGGTCGTCGATCAAATTGGAATATTGCACAAACACAACCCAACAGAACTAGTGAGGCAGATGTGCTAACCAGTCGCCCACCGTGCCGCATGCACACACACACACACACACACACACACACACACACACACATATATATATATATATATATATATATATATATATTTTTTTTAGCACAGAAAATTGGTTCCTAGCCTTATTTGCTTCATTGACCAGTTTCACATAAAGACATTCTGACAGACCGGCATAGAATTCATTCAAACAAATGATTAAAAGTACAATTCTCCATTACGCTGCATGTAGTTGTAGTAACTATTTCCACACCCTTGTGTTATTGCACTGTGGGTGTCACAAGCGTTGTGATGTTGGTGCATGTTTGACGCATAAAGTTCACGTTGGCATAAAGTTGATGCCCGTGCATTATTGCACCTATAATTGTGGCGATAAAGCTCGAGCTTGACCTCGCATCACTGACCTCATTCCTCTTCCAGTACCGTCATACCGCTGGTATGAATCTTTTAAAACTAGTAGCTATCCAACTAGCTGAAGATAGAGATGAAAGCCTAACCAACATCCTCATCCACAACCACCTTATTTTCAGACTCTGGGACATACTGTATGTTTGAAGACTGTGTCGCCTTGTTGGCTGGACATTTCACTGCTCCACGGAATGGCAGCAGAAGGGCGAGTTGAAATTCCTTTCTATCTGGCTAATTGGAAGTCGAGATGGCAAATATGCATGCCAAATTAGTCAACCTCTGGCTTTAAATGTCGATGCAGCGTAGTAAAGTTGACTTTAACCAGGATCCATCACCATACCATGGCCAAAGGTGGCGTTTACACCTGTCTTGGTGCCGTAAATCCTCTATGACTGGGTCCAACTGGCATCTTTCTAGTTAGCTTGTTGGCTGGCTATCTCGCGCAGCATCTGTCATCTGCCACGCTGTGTTGGATCCTGCTCAACCTCCCCCCTTTCATTCTGCCATGGTCACCACCCCAGGTTGTGGCGCTACCATGGGCATCCGTGCGGCTCCTCAGACTTGGCTAACGGACGCCTCCTTCTACGGGGATCATGGTCTTGGTGGAGGGCTATGGACTTCATCGCCATTCCCTCAACAGCCAACGAGGCTCCCGGCGGGGACTATCTGCCGGCGTCCCGTCTCTGTGGTTGATCGCGGTATTGACACCCGCTCCCACAATAAAAGCTCAAGCCCTTTTGTTTTTTTATTTGTAAAGTGTTCTCATGTGTCAGGAAAGGTGCTATAGAAATCAAATGTATTGTTATTATTATTGTTACTTGTCAACTAATCGGTTCGACTCCTATTAGCAACACTTTGCACCTGTCATAACATAGCACAGACCACTGGATCAATGTACTGCTTTTCCTGCAGAAGATTTCCCAGATCATCCTTGCTCCCTCTGGCACCCACGAGACACCTGTCAGTTCACTAGTTATCAGTCATCATGAATCATTTTCAGAAGATAATAACCAGTTTATACTGGAAAACCCTCACAAGACTTGTCATTTGGGACTTGGTCTGACCCAGTTATTTAGCCCATTTAGGTCTGTAGTTCAGATCCTTACCATTGCCATTCCCCTGCATCAGAACTGACTGTTCTATCAATCTCCCTGTCAGTTGAAACTGGGAAAAAAGGAACTACCGTGGAACCTCGATAAAACAAACCCCGATATAACGGATATCGGATAAAACCGACCATCGGGACTGAACAATGTGTCCAAAAATAGTTCCCATTTGTCACTTAAAAAGCACTCGACAAAAGTCTGTTAGTGCCAGAATTGGCCACTGTTGTTTTCTGGAGCTGTGGTGCAATACAGGCAGAGAATGGGTCTGACATATTTCCAGGTCCTAGATATACAGTATGACTGGATCCAATTCCAAAAGACATGCCGTGCCTACGTGGCGGCCGTGTTGAATGCGGCGCATTGACGAGCGGCCATTTCTATTGTCTATTGAGCATAGAGCGAGAGAGAACGGCATGGCTCTGAGGAATGCAAAAAAAAATATCTTTTGAGTCTAGAACATGCTATTTTTGGTCCAGTAACAGATTTTATGTCAAGCCGTTCACCTTTAGCAATTAATTTGGAACTAGGAAGCACACTAAGTCCTTGCGGCTCATGAAAGCGACTCGCCTATGATGAGTACTGTACGTCAACAATGTCACTATGACCAAGCACGCCGGAGTGCTAAGTTCAGATGAAATGTGAAACTTTCAAACATTTTCAGGCTTTTTAAAATATTTATTGACAACAACTTTGTACTGTACTGGGTGTTTTAGGCCACGAAAGAAAAAACAAAACAATAATGTACTGTACAGTAATATGGGTGAATATGGCCACAAAAAATTGCTTCAATGTAACGGACAATCAGCTATATCGGATGATCCCCACGTTAAGCGTTAAGAGAATAAAATATGTTATTTTATTAATTATATATTTTGTATACTTATAAGCCAATGATTTGGTTATTGTAATCTTTTTCTGCCAAATATTGGAATCAGCATCAGTCTAAAAAATCCATATTGGCCGGGCCCTGGTTATTGATCATTCTTTCATACACTGTCCTGTACAGTGTGTACTGCAAGTTACTGTTTGTGGACTGCGTGTGTTTGTGTACTTCAACAATTGGTCCCTGCATTTCAAAGCACATTTCCACCTTTCTTCCTATCACCTTGTAAAAGACATCTTAACATCTACACATTTGCATAGCCACAATCTGAGGGTGGAGAAATAACTAAAAGGTAATTCATTGTGGAGAGGGTGATGGACAAAAAGAAAGCATGGAAAGAGAGTGGAGTTGAGGATGTGCATGTAAGCAAACAAGGCAATGGAAAAAAGGAAAAGCTAAAGTTTAGCTAAACTGAATAATGAAAAGGGCAGACGAATGCCAAGCAACTGAATGAGCTGTACGTGGCAACAAAGGTAACAGCCAGCTCCCAGTTACCATAGTGTTTGTGCCCCTGATTCATTTTTCTCTCTGAATCTCTTCTACTGGCTCCTCTCTGCTCATCAGAGGACTTACTCAATAGAATATATTTCCCAGGTTGCTAGGCAATCCCATAAAATTGGCAAGTAGTGTTATAAATAATGTATTCGCATGATCCAATCAGCTGACAACCACCGCCAAGCACAGGGAGAGGAATAGAGAGGAAGATGGGAGCATTTGATAATTGGGATAAAATTAATTCAATGAGCACAAGTCCCCATCCTTGAGATTTTGCATGCATGTGTATGAATCTGCTTCTGTAGGAGAGGCAGCAAAGTAGAGCGTGTGGCTGACTCAGAGCAGGTGCTACTATTCACACAGGGAAATGAAATGTGGAGGATGTTGGGAGTGGGTCAGATTCATTTCATGCCACCGCAAGTTGTAGAGCTGGGCTATGTGTTAGGATCAGCTATACCATCAGAACATACAAAGTCGTGTCACATTCAACAGACGTCAACCAGGTGCATAACAGACATGAATTCATCAAGGCTGACATGGCATGCAAACTGAAAATATGCTTCCGTCAGCCTATGGGCTGCTTCAAGCTCTTAAAACTAAAACTCTTACAGGAACGCACACACACACACAGACACACACACACACACACACGCATACATGCGCACATGCACGCACCGGCCCAAAACACTCCCCAGTTTTCGTCACTACCACACCCTCATCGATCCAAAAATACCAGCAGCTGACCAGTGCTGTGAGTCACTATCTGGTCACTGCATAGACAATGTGGTCATGGCTGGTGCTAATATGTACGGTAGATATACAAAGTGACTGAAAAGTAACTCACTATTTTAAAAATACTAATAGAAAATTTATTATATATTTTTTTTCTTTTTTTTGACTGTGTTTTTTTTTCAGTGTACGTGTATTTAATCTGCAGTTTTTTCCAGATTGATTACCTTTTTTTTTTTTTTTTTTTTAATTTGGAAGTCCTACAAACATGGATGTTCATCTTAGGGTTAATACACACACAAGGATTTTTCAAATCTTAAAAGATTTTGTATTTGCTTTAGACTCCACACATGAAGATACAAAATCTGGCAGTTAACAGTTTTGGTTGTGTTGTGTGTGGTGTGCTCCGATTATCTCAACACAACACCACACACAAAGATTCTGTTGTACCGCTGATCTTGAAATCTCGTTCCCCAAGGTTACCAGAGCCGGGAGGCTTGTAAAATGGCGTTGTCTTAATAAATATTCCCAGTCTGGGGAATCCACTTTTATCCCAAAAAAAACAACATCGAGTAAGACATGCTTGTTTTTATTTACGGTCTTTTCCTTTTGTTGAGTCAGGGCGTTTCTTAATTGGCTATATTCTGTTTCACGTCACAATTCGCCGCGTCATGACTCAGGAGAAGTCGGTTTTCCCCACACACATGAATAGTTTTGGTCGTAAATATTGAACAAGTTAATTAATTAAGATTGTCGGCCCCGACCTTTTTTCGGACCCAAAAATCAGGACGAATCCTCTCTAACACACATCAGACCTAAGGAAAATCCATCCAGCCATACCGCTTATTCTCACTAGGATTGCGGGTGTTTTGGCATCTATCGCAGCTGACTCTGGGTGAGAGGCGGGGTACACCCTGAACTGGTCACCAGCCAATCGCAGGGCACACATAGATAAACAACCATACTCAGATTCACACCTACGGGCAATTAAGAGTCTTCCATTAACCTACCATGCATGTTTTTGGGATTTGGGAGGAAACCGGAATACCCGGAGAAAACCCACGCAGGCACAGTGTAAGGAAACTCTTATAGGATAAGATTAAGAGGTAAGAACAGGCGTTTGTCTGACATGCTCGGTCGGGAAGGGGCAAATTCTGGAAAATACTAAACAAGGCGGAATGGTGGACGACTGGTTAGAGCGTCTGCCTCACAGTTCCGGTTAAAATCCCGGCCCCGCCTGTGTGGAGTTTGCATGTTCTCCCCGTGCCTGCATGGGTTTTCTCCGGGCACTCCGGTTTCCTCCCACATCCCCAAAACATGCATGGTAGGTTGATTGAAGACTAAATTATCTGTAGGTGTTAATGTAAGTGCGAATGGTTGTTTGTTTAAATGTGCCCTGCGATTGGCTGGCAACCAGTTTAGGGTGTACCCCGCCTCCTGCCGGAAGATAGCTGGGATAGGCTACAGCACTCCCGCGACCCTTGTGAGGATAAGCGGATTGGAAAATGGATGGATGAAAAATACTTGATGACAAAGGTACATGACCTATTTGACTTCCCACACTGCTCTTCTCACCAATAATGAGCTAGTTAAGTTGAGTTTATACGGCAAGTGATGTCATCAACCTCTCTGAATTTCGACCAGTACGATTGATGGGTGGATATTTTGAACTAAAACTTGTCAGCCAATCGGAGAAGGGCTTCCCCGAGTAGCAGCCGAAATGAAACGGCCCAGGAGATACAGTATGTTGAGAAATAATCAAGTTAAACTGTTTTACTCGAATTTGAAGGTGTTTTTTGACCACATTTTCTATAGGTGATATCAAACAAAAACAATCCCCGAAAAGGCCATTTTTTCCAACAACAAAAACTAAATTCCTCCAGAACCCATACATCGATTTTCAAAATTCAGGTACCCAGGTTAAATTGGCCGTTCCAACCAGACAGACAGTCATTTTTGGCAAATCTTGTCACGTTGCTACTTTTAATGTGGGTACTGCATTCTCTTCTATGTTGTTGATTGTTTTCTTAATTTTTGGAGTCAGATTTTCTTTCTTTAATAGACTTTAACAGACAACTCGGTCCGTGTGTGTAGACAGTGGGACAGAAGATTGCAAAAATTGTTTGTCAAATAAGTATGTATACATTTTCTTGTATTTCACTAATGATTTGGAAAAATGATCCGGTTACCCTTCCCATGGGCTCACCATCTGTGGAAGTGGGTCAAAGGGATCAGGTGAAATGTGAGCTGGTTGGCGGCCGAAGGCAGGGACCTTAGCTGTCCGATCCCTGGCTAAAGAAACTGGCTCTAGGGACGTGGAACGTCATCTCTCTGGCAGGCAAAGATCCTGAGCTGGTGTGTGAGGTCGAGAAATTCTTGAGAGGGGTTGGATTCTGTTCCACTCTGGAGTTGACCACATTAAGAGGTGCCGAGCAGGTGTAGGCATACTGATTGCCCCACGTCTCGGTGCCTGTACGTTAGGGTTCACACCAGTGGATTAGAGGGTAGCCTACCTCTGCCTTTGGGTCGGGGGACGGGTCCTGACTGTTGTTTGTGCCTATGCACCAAACAGCAGTTCAGAGTACCCACCCTTTTTGGAGACTTTGGAGGGGATGCTGGAGAATGCCCCTTACTGGGGACTCCCTTGTTTTTCTGGGGGATTTTAACGCTTACATGGGCAATGAGAGTGAAACCTGGAAGAGAGTGATTGGGAGGAACGGTCCCCTCGATCAGAACCCGAGCGGTGTTCTGTTATTGGACTTCTCTGCTCGTCAAGGATTGTCCATAACTAACACCATGTTCAGACATAAGGATATCCACATGTGCATTTGGCACTAGGACAACCTAGGCCGTAGTTCGATGACCGAGTTTTTGGTTGGGTCATCTAACTTGCGGCCGCATGTCTCCGTCACTTGGATGAAGAGAGGGATGGAACTGTCAACTGATCACCACCTGGTGGTGTGTTGGCTTCGATGGTGGTTGAAGATGCTAGTCCGACCTCGCAGACCCAAGCGTATTGTGAGGATCTGTTGGCATAACTTGGCTACGTCTGGTAGAGTCCCCTGACAGAAGGAGTTCCAACTCCCACCTCCGGCAGAACTTTGAGCACGTCCCGAGGGAGGCGGGGGACATTGAGCCTGAGTGGTTCCACTTCTCCATTGTTTGTTGAGGCAGCGGACCGGAGGTGTGGCTGTAAGGTGGTCGGTACGTGTCGAGGCGGCAAACCCCGAAACCGTTGGTGGACACCAGCGGTAAGGAATGTTGTCAGGCTGTCCTATCAGGCCTTTTTGGCTTGTGGGACTCCAGAGGTAGCTGACAGGTAAGAGCTTGCCAAGTGGAACACAGCTTTGGTGGTCGCTGAGGCAAAAACCCGGGTGTGGGAGGAGTTCGGTGAGGCCATGGAAAAGGACTTCTGGACGGTTTCGAGGAAATTCTGATCCACCATTTGGCATCTTAGGAGGGGCGAGCAGTGAACCATCAACACTGTGTACATTGTGGTTGGGGAGCTGCTGGCCTCAACTTGGGACGTTGTGAGTTGGTGGGCCGAATACTTCAAAGACCTCCTCAATTCTACTGACAAGCCTTCCTATGTGGAAGCAGAGTCTGGGGACTCTGAGGTGGGCTCTTCTATCTCCAGGGTTGAGGTCATTGAGGTGGTAAAAAGCTCCTCGGTCGCAGTGCCCGGGGGGTGGATGAGATCCCTCCGGAGTTCCTAAAGGCTCTGGATGTTGTGGGTCTGTTCTGGTTAACACACCTCTGCAAAATTGCATGGACATCGGGGACAGTGCCTTTGGATTGGTAGAAGGGGGAGCAGGCGTGGAACCACTCAGCCTACCCGGTAAGGTCTATTCAGGGGAGCTGGAGAATAGGGTCCATCTGGAAGTCGAATCTCAAATTCAGGAGGAGCAGTGTGGTTTTCATACTGGCTGTGGAACAATGGACCTGCTCTACACCCTCAGAAGGGTTCTGTAGGGTGCATGGTAATTCACCCAATGTGTTTTCTGGAAAAGCCGTTCGACCGTGTCCCTCGGGGAGTCCTGTGGAGGGCGCTCTGGGAGCATGGGGTGCAGGACCCCCTGATAAGGGGTGGTCCATACATGTACGACCAGTGTCAGAGTTTGGTCCGCATTGCCGCCAGTAAGTCGAATACGTTTCCAGCAGGAGTTGGACTCTGCCAAGAATGCCCTTTGTCACCGATACTGTTCATTACGCAGATGGACAGAATTTCCAGGTGCAGCCAAGGCGTTGAGGGCGTTCGGTTTGGTGACGTCAGTATCAAGTCTCTGCTTTTTGCAGATGAATTGCTTCTGATGGCTTCATCAAGCCGAGATCTTCAACTCTCACAGGAGCGGTTTGCAGCTGAGTCTGAAGCGATTGTGATGAAAATCAGCAACACCAAATCTGAGACCGTGATCTTCAATCAGAAAAGTTTAGAATGCCCTCTCCAAGTACAGGAGGAGATCCTGCCCCAAGTGAATGAGTTCTATTTAAGGGTCTTGTTCACGACTGAGGGAAGAATGTACTGGAAAATTGACAGGCAGATTGGTGCAGCATCTGTAGTAATGCATACTTTGTATCGCCCTGTCATGGTAAAGAATGAGCTGAGGCAAAAAGTGAAGCTCTCAATTTACTGATTGATCTACGTTCCTACCCTCACCTATGGTCTCAAGCTGTGGGTCATGACCAAAAGAACAAGATCGCCGGATACAAGCAGCCGAAATGAGTTTCCTTCACAGGGTGTCCGGGCTCACCCTTAGAGATAGGATGAGAAGCTCAGTCAACTGGGAGGGGCTCAGGGTTGTGCTGCTGCTGCTCCACATCAAGGGGAGCCAGATGATGTGGCTTGGACATCTGATTAGGATGCCCCCTGGACACCTCCCTGGTAAGGTGTTCCGGGCACATCCCATTGGGAGTAGGACCCAGGGACAACCCAGGACACGCTGGAGAGACTACATCTCTCCGCTGGCATGGGAAGCCCGGAAGAGCCGAACAAAATGGTAGGGCAGAGGGAAGTCTGGGCTTCCATGCTTAAAATGCTGCCCCCACGAACCGAACTTGGATAAGCAGAAGAAAATGGATGTATGGATGGATCCTGTTACTGAGAAAGTTACAATTATTGACTGATTGAAATCACATGTAAAGAGTTCAGATTTCTTACTGAAGCAAACCAAACGATATATGATTGATTTTTTTTATTAAGATGAAAAGGATAATACAAAAACCTAAGGGCCCACTACCTTTAAATCATACACGCAGCAGTCAGAATGTATTTTAATTTATTTCTATCCCTAATAACCCAAAGTTGGAAGAATAGGATATTCAAGAAGAGTACAGAATGTACATTTGTAGAGTAACAGTCAGGAACATTAACCAAGAATAATCAGAATCCAACTTAAGACAGAGAAGAATAAATGGGCCACTCGCCCATACATGCAGGGAGCCTTAGCCACTGAGAAAACCTGCCGCTCTGGGTTGTACTGTATTCTAACGGGGTGATGGAAACCAGAAATCTGGGAAGCTCTCCAATTGAAATGTCCCACACACTGTCCCACTTAGCAGCCAAAAAGCAAGGATGCATCCGTTCAGCACACTAATCCATTAGTATGTCTAGGATCTCATCCAAAATATGAAGGGTTACATTTTAAGTAGTAACTCTTTTTTTGTTTTATTTGTGCCCACGACAACATGAGACAAAATCCACACACACACATGCTCACTAAGAGCACATCTGCCCTGTGAGAGTTACAGAGGGGGACACTGCCAGCTGGCTTCATTTCAATGTTTCACCTCTAGGGATTGGCTCTAGCACAGGCCAAATATGGAAGAGACATGACGACGCAACTGCACTTCTCCTACACACATGCACACACACACACACACACACGTATACACACACACATACACACTCACGAAAGTGTGCAATCAGAGCCAATGCACTAGCCTTATGTGGTCACAAGAAATCCAGTGCTTAGGTCAAAGAAGTATCAGTCAACACATCTATGGTCACTATGGAGACGACTGGCATCCGTGTGGGTGAATGTGTCGACTGGGAACAGGTCTTTGGATTTGAGGAACATCCCTTGCCAGTCCCTTCGGCATGACAACAGAGAGAGTTCAAAGGTCACAGGGGCAGTGGTTAATCCTTGGATCATTTGGAAGACAGACGGGGAGAGAGGCCAAGGGGGAGTGGGTGGGACAGGATCTTTATAGAGCGGAAGTGTGTTTATGTGAGAGAGCGAGAGAAACAGGTTCACTCAAATGATCAGGAAGGAGAAAGCCACTCTGAATACAATTTGTCATTTGCTGTTATGAAGCACAGGTAGTTTCTAATCTTTTTTTGCCATTCAAATATTCATCACTTAATGCTGTGGTTATTAGGACTAATGGGACCCATATTCCGTCTGAGTAGGAGTACACAAAATGAACAGATCAATTTGAAATTACACAATTGCTGTACAGTTGTATACCAGACAAATGTTATGCTAATATGGAATTACACACACACACACACACACACACACACACACACAAAGTCAACCGATCACACGTCACCTCACATTAAAGCATCTACTTATACGACGAGCTCAGGGGTGGCCAACACATGGCTCCCAAGCCAAGTGCAGCTTTTTGGCTGTCTTCGCTTGTGCCTCGTCTGTCAGTCCAGGGGTGTCCAGACATGCAGATTTCCCTGGACACTTTTTAAGACCTAAAATAGCATCGGGGATTGGAAAATGATCTCAATCTGCGTATTGTAGTCCCCTCCCTTCTCTCCTTCCACCACAAAACTATGAACTGTCCGAACATACCTGAAACTACTACTACAAACATTAACTCTTAAGTCTTTTACAACCCCAATTCCAATGAAGTTGGGACTGATGTGCTAAACATAAAAAAAACAGAATACAATGATTTGCAAATCATGTTCAACCTATATTTAATTGAATACACTACAAAGACAAGATATTTAATGTTCAAACTGATAAACTTTATTGTTTTTAGCAAATAATCATTAACTTAGAATTTTATGGCTGCAATACGTTCCAAAAATGCTGGGAAAACATTCAATAGACATTTGGGAACTGAGGACACTAATTGTTGGAGCTTTGTAGGTGGAATTATTTCCAATTCTTGCTTGATGTACAGCTTCAGCTGTTCAACAGTCCAGGGTCTCCTTTGTCGTATTTTACGCTTCATAATGCGCCACACATTTTCAATGGGAGACAGGTCTGGACTGCAGGCAGGCCAGTCTAGTACCCACAATCTTTTACTACGAAGCCACGCTGTTGTAACAAGTGCAGAATGTGGTTTGGCATTGTCTTGCTGACATAAGCAGGGTCGTCCATGAAAAAGACATCGCTTGGATGGCAGCATATGTTTCTCCAAAACCTGTATGTACCTTTCAGCATGAATGGTGCCTTCACAGATGTGTAAGTTACCCATGCCATTGGCACTAACCCAGCCCCATAATATCACGGATGCTGGCTTTTGAACTTCGCGTCCATAACAGTCTGGATGGTTCTTTTCCTCTTTGGCCCGGAGGACACGATGGCCACAATTTCCAAAACCAATTTGAAATGTGGACTGATCAGACCACAGAACACTTTTCCACTTTGCATCAGTCCATCTTAGATGAGCTCGGGCCCAGAGAAGCTGGCGGCATTTCTGGGTGTTGTTGATAAATGGCTTTTGCTTTGCATAGTAGAGTTTCAAGCTGCACTTACGGATGTAGCGCCAAACTGTATTTACTGACATTGGTTTTCTGAAGTGTTCCTGAGCCCATGTGGTGATATCCTTTACACATTGATGTAGGTTTTTGATGCAGTGCCGCCTGAGGGATCGAAGGTCATGGGCATTCAGTGTTGGTTTTCGGCCGTGCCGCTTACATGCAGTGATTTCTCCAGATTCTCTGAACGTTTTGATGATATTATGGACCATAGATGATTAAAACCCTAAATTCCCTGCAATTGTACGTTGAGGAACATTGTCCTTAAACTGTTAGACTATTTTCTCACGCAGTTGTCACACATTTCTCAACTTTCTGAGTCTTTTTTGCCACCTTTTTTGGAACGTGTTGCAGCCATAAAATTTCAAGTTAATGATTCTTTGTTAAAAACAATAAAGTTTATCAGTTTGAACATTAAATATATTGTCTTTGTTGTGTATTCAATTAAATATAGGTTGAACATGATTTGCAAATCATTGTATTTTTTTTTATTTATGTTTAACACAACTTCCCAACTTCATTGGAATTGGGGTTGTACAATATCAATAGCACCACCAATGATTGGTCTTCACATTTCAGTATCAAGGGAAGTAATTACTTTTACAATCTGATACACGTACACTGTACACTACATCGAAATTTGTTCCAAAAGCGAGTTTACTTACAGAATCAATATTTTCTATGGTGTACTACACTACAAACTACAAAAATATGGGCCACTCTTTGCAAATGAGATTTGTATAAACACGAAAAAAAAATTTTTTTTCCAACAGTCATTTTGCAATATTGTTGCAAGGTTATACAAATTAGTACATAAGAAAGAAGATTTAAAATGTATTTAAAAATGTGCAATTCAACAACAGGTGAGTTAGCTGGGATAGGCTCCAGCACTCCCATGACCCGCATGAGGATAAGCGGCTCAGAAAATGGATGGATGGATGTTTCTCACTTTGAAACCCCCCATCCAACCATGTTGTGTGTTTTTGTGTATATATAGACAAAACACAATGTTACATTAACTCATTTAATTTTGCATCATGTATAGTTCTTGGCGTTGCTCACCATGTGCACCAGTATGCGCTCCCCAGTAGGGTGGATGGCAAGGGCTTCATCGTAAAGACTTTTCGCCTCCTCCATTTGACCCCGGAGCTCGGCTAGGTGGCCCCTCTGCAGCAATACTGAGTGCGAGTTGGGGAAGAGTGAGCTGGCCTCGGCTATGCAAAATTGTGCCTCTTTAAGTCGACCGTCCACCATGAACAGTTCTCCTGCAGACACAGACAGAAATACAGACAGAGACATATCATGTAGGCGGCACGGTGGACGACTGGTTAGAGCGTCAGCCTCACAGTTCTGAGGACCCGGGTTCAATCCCCGGCCCCCCCCCCCCCTGTGGAGTTTGCATGTTCTCCCCTTGCCTGCGTGGGTTTTCTCCGGGCACTCCGGTTTCCTCCCACATCCCAAAAACATGCATGAATTGGAGACTCTAAATTGCCTGTAGGCATGACTGTGAGTGCGAATGGTTGTTTGTTTCTATGTGCCCTGCGATTGGCTGGCAACCAGTTCAGGGTGTACCCCGCCTCCTGCCCGATGACAGCTGGGATAGGCTCCAGCACGCCCGCGACCCTAGTGAGGAGAAGCGGCTCAGAAAATGGATGGATGGATGGACATATCATGTACAGTTGCGTTAAAGTGCAAGTTACAACCTCATTGCATGTTAAAATATAAACAGTGTGGCACTTAAATACACATAACATTACATAACCGCTTCAAGTAAACACACACACACACATGCATGCTAAAGGAGCAACGTAGTGTCTGGGAAATTATGGAACTGTTGCCTAAATAAGGCCACCACATACTAAAGCTGCCTGCCTCTCGGAGGAGGATAACCTCCAGACACTAGCTTCTAACTTCTATAATGTCCAGTCAGACCTCAAATATAGATTATTGGTGGATCCTTCCATGACACTGCATCAATGCATAGCAACAGCCAAGGAAGCCTTGAGGAATAAACTCTTCAACTTTAAACAATCACGCCACCGGATATGTATGTGGTTTGGGGAGAATCGAGGTGAACTGTGTTGTACAAATATCATGCACGCCTCTTGCTCCTGAATACTGTGTGAACTCATCTGTGTAGTTGGCAGGAGGTGAACTGTTGTTGTTTTTTTCCCTACCTAAGTACAGATGCACTGATATAAATTACTTCTCATAATTACCATTACTATCCTACTGCAGCTTCATTTTGAGAAAATACATATAGTGATGCCCTGTAATAATGTGATTTCTTTGTAGTTATGTGTATGTGACAACGTGGTGTACCCCTTTGAGTAGACTTTTTTTCCTGCGTGGCCAATAAGGAAGTGAGATTGTGACAGGAAATAACCGATGAGAGCAGGAATGCTGGGAAGGGTACAGGGAACACAGCCTGGTCCCATTATACCAAGAACACACATTGAGAGACTTTAGTGCAATTTTGCCTTATTTCTCAGCAGATGAATAACAGGAGCAGAAGGTTGGTCATCAAAAATATTTTTTGAATTACTGTAAGCCACAGGGGACACGAACCCGACATACTTCACATCTGCCCCTTCCACTTCAACCCACTATGGTACTGTAAACACACTGGAGGACCGGTTCTTAAAATGCCCCTATGGATCTCCTCCACTGCTTTAATTATACTTTGTGTCACGTGTACAATGTACACCAAAATTACTTCTCTGCATTTAAACCATGTGGGCCACAATTGTGGAGAGCAGGGGTGAACCCGGACACCCTGCGCAGGAAACTCATTTCGTCCGCTTGTATCCGGGATCTTGTTCTTTCGGTCATGACCCACAGCTCGTGACCATAGATGAGGGTAGGAACGTAGATCGACCGGTAAATCAAGAGCTTCCGTTTTCTGCTTAGCTCCTTCTTCACCCCAACGGACCGATACAAAGTCCCCATCACTGCAGACGCTGCACCGATCCGCCTGTCGATCTCGCGTTCCATTCTTCCCTCACTCGTGAAGATATTTGGACTCCTTCACTTGGGGCAGGATCTCATCCCCGAACCCGGAGAGGGCACTCCACCCTTTCCTGACTGAGGACCATGGTCTCAGATTTGGAGGTGCTGATTCTCATCCCAGCCGCTTCACACTCGGCTTCGAACCGCTCCTATGAGAGTTGGAGATTACGGCTTGATGAAGCCAACAGAACCACATCATATGCCAAAAGCAAAGACGCAATACTGAGGCCAGCAAAACGGACCTCTCTAGGCGTCGGCTGCGCCAAGACATTCTGTCCATAAAAGTTATTAACAGAATCGGTGACAAAGGGCAGCCTTGGCGGAGTCCAACCCTCACCGAAAACGAGTCTGACTTACTGCTGGCAATGAGGACCAAACTCTGACACTGGTCGTACAGGGACAGAACAGCCCGTATCAGGGGGTTCGGCACCCTATACTCCCGAAGCAACCCCCACAGAACTCCCCGACTCCCCGTGTCGAACGCCTTCTCCAAATCCACAAAACACATGTAGACTGGTTGGGTGAACTCCCATGCACCCTCAAGGACCATGCCGAGGGTGTAGAGCTGGTCCACTGTTCCACGGCCAGGACGAAAACCACACTGTTCCTCCTGAATCTGAGATTCAGCCACACAACATCCAGAGCCTTTAGGAACTCTGGGCGAATCTCATCAACCCCCGGGGCCTTGCCACCGAGGAGCTTTTTTAACCACCTCGGTGACCTCAACCCCAGAGATAGGAGAGCCCGCCTCAGAGACCCCAGACTTTGCTTCCTCATGGGAGGGCGTGTGGGTGGAATTGAGGAGGTCTTCGAAGTATTCTCCCCACCGACTCATAACGTCCCGAGTCGAGGTCAGCATTGCCCTATCCCCATCATACACAGTGTTGACGGTGCACTGCTTCCCTCTCCTGAGACACCAGATGGTGGACCAGAATTGTGTGGTGGCACAGAAGTCCAATAACAGGACACCACTCGGGTTCTGATCGGGAGAGGGGCAGGCTTAATCATAGTGGCCAGGCCGCCCAATCCATATGATAACACAATGTTTATGTTTTGTCCATTCATCAAATATTTGAGAGGTGTGCAATCCCGGATGTTGGAATACACTGGGGGGGAAAAAACCATTTGAAATTACTTGATTTGAACATGTACATCGGTTGCACATGATTAAAATGTGTTAAACCTACATAGAAAGAAAGGGAGGGAAATGATGTCAATTTACGACATTTTAGTCATGTGCAACTGAAAATTACCAGTAACCTTTTTTTTCAATGTAGGTAGCAATCTTTGTTCTAGTTCATCCCAAATGTTTTTGATGGCATTGAGGTCAGTTCTTTCCACACCAAACTCATCTGACCTTGCCATTATCAATCTTGTCGTGTACACTGTGACACAGTCATGCTGCAACTGAAAAGGGCTGTCACTTAACTTGGAAGTTGGGAACATTGGATTGTTCTAAGTGATTTACGATACTCAATAATTAAGATTTAAAAGTAACTCAGCCCAAAGTCTGACGGCTTAATCAATTTTTAAAGAGATTTGTCCCAAACTCTGCCTTCTTCTCCTGTGCGTATAAACAGGCAATCAAAACAGTCTGTATTTCTTTAAACTCATGTGTGCTGCAGTCGTACCAGCTTGCAGCCAAATACGTTCTAGGGTAGTCCAGATGTACATGGGTCCTTGGCGATGCATGGAGCTAATGTCTGACACTTCTGAGAGCGCCGCCTCAAGATGAGATGCTGCAATCGATGATGGACTCATTGAACCTGAAAGTATAAGGCAAAAAACAGGAATGAAATACATTATTAAAATGACAACTTTAAACTTGAAACAGGGGTGCCAATTTAGCCTACTACGGTGTGCAGGGTGTCCTAAAAAATATAACATTTTATAGTTATAGTAAAAAAGCCAATTCTCACTCAAATGATCTAACATTTTAATCACGTGTAAAATGAAGTTTAATTTCATTTTAATGATTTACTTGTTCTTTTTCAGAGTGAAGAATGACATAACTAGCAATGTGTACGCATTTTGTGTCTGAGAATGCGCAAACCCAGCCAAACAAGAGTGTGTAACTTACATTTTTTGGGGGGACAAAATTCTACTTAAAACACCCCCCCCCAAAAAAAAACAACAACACGAGAATAAAAGATTTGCAGATACCTCTGAATATTCTCATTAATCCAGGTCATTTCCTTCTCAATGCATTGAATCGATCGTAACTGGACTGTTCTAATTGTCTCAGACGACGTTTCGCCTCTCATCCGAGCAGGCTTCATCAGTTGACGCAACAAGGCTTAGTTATGATGCACTAGGCAGTTTTTGTGCGGAAAACTCAACTATTTATGCTTAACCTTACAGGCATACCCCACACCACGTATGGTATTGTAGTTCATGCTTGAAATAACGTTTGGGAACACCTGGTATCAATATCACTAGATTTATGTCAAGGATGACAATGTATAGCTCCTGAAAAGTGGTCACAATCAAAGTAAGTCAGAATCTTTGTTCATATTTCCAACATTTGCTATTTCACATTGACAAACAAACACATGCAAAAACAATATTAGAGTCCTTGGTAGTTTCACACAAAGACTCCTACTTCAATGACTTGCAGTTCAAATGAAATGCCAATAATTCATGTAGATACTGTATGAGTATGGCTTCATTAACACTACAATATATTGTTTTGGAGTCAGTAACTATAACACATTTTCCGGCTATTGGCACGTTGACATATTTGTAGCACTGTTGCTGCCCCGGTCTTTAGCGCTCCCGCTGTGGGTGATTTGAATCATAATTTTAACTTCAACCATCTACTCGCAGGCCACCCTGAGCGAGGGTGCGGGCCGCATGTGGCCCATGGGCTGCCAGTTGCGCATGTCTATGTGAGTGTACTCAACAGTTCGAGTCTCTACAGACAGCAGGGTACAAAAATATTTAAGAAGTCAAAAGGCAGACCAGTGGAGGTATCTTGGAAGACAGGCAGAGTGAGGTGGATGGATGTTTTGCTGACTCCAGGGCTGGCATCCAGCCTCTCAACCATTGGTATACTGGTACTGTCATCTGTCTCACTGGAACATACACACATGTCACAAAGTACAATATCCCACCGGCATCCTCCAACTGTTTACGCTTGTGAACTGATGAAATAAAACCAGCCGAGTGCCACTAATATTTTATATGATACAAATTAGATGTGTGAGGGATTAGTCATTGATTCGTAGATGCATCATGATGCTGATGTTCCTAATCAATGTCAATAATCCATCTATTTTCTGGACCGCTTTATCCTCACGAGGGTCGCGGGGGTGCTGGAGCCTATCCCAGCTATCTTCGGGCGAGAGGCGGGGTACACCCTGAACTGGTCGTCAGGGCACATAGAAACAAACAACCATTCGCGCACACATTCACACCTAAGGGCAATTTAGAGTCTTCCATCAATAATCAACTGGGAATAATCAATTATTAAAATTCAAGAAAAAAGTCGAACCCAGATGTGCAGCATCCATTGGACAGTCACTATGGAGCACAAAGTGCGAGTGGGCGCTTGGTCTGTACGATATCATACCATCCACAACATGGTTTATTTTCAAAATAGCAGTTCGAAGTGTATGTGCCCTGTGCGCCGCCCGTCGATTGCGCACCCATGGCCTATCATCAACGGGGGTATAGGGGGTGGGCGAGTGCCGCTCTTCACAGAATGCTGCCCTGGGCGGCTGCCCATTTCGCCCATATCAGAAACTGCCCCTGAAGGTTTCCAAAATTGCGACCATCAATGCTAATCGAATGTTTTCCATATATGTTAGAGTTAAGCTAATGCTTAGATCAGACTCCAGGATTTTAGCCCCGATATTGGCCCAATTTGCTATCGTTCCCAGATTGGGCACCACATAATTTATCGGAAAAATAAAACTTCTTGTAGTGATGTCATGATTTGGCCCTACGACAACAAAAAGAAAAGTCTAGCATGTTAGATTTTTTGGGATCTCTTCTATGTAGTGTGACGCTCCGACAGCGCACCTTGACGTCGACCAACAGGATTGCGTATTGTGACGGGCGCTTCGCCTCCCGTGCTTGCCGTCGTCCACATACTTGTTCGACTCGCCGTTGTTAACATTTATTCACACGCACAAACCAATGTTTAACAAAGCTTTAGAGCATGATTCAACAGAATGCCAGCATGTTTACATACATCTGTAACTTGCAAGGCTACGCAACATTTTGTTGCCTGCTTGCGAGCCATATTGTTTTAAAAGTATGTGAACATACGCCAAACAATCCTTTAATGGATAGCCCAAAAAATCTTTTCTCGAGCACCCGGTGACACTGCATGTTTTTTTTTCCATCTTTGGTCTTTTTCCCCCCACATTGCCCCGGAGATCCATTGCTTGACAATGACTTGTTGTCGCCATGGTAATGGTTGTGTCCGGTTGAGATGAAAGGTGAAACGTTTTTCGTGATAGTAAAAGACAGGATACGGTGGTATCGGACTACATGTTCTGTAGTCTGACTGAGATACACCGAGATTTTATGGCAGTAGTCTGACATCGTGCAATCGCGAAAGACCAAATTTATCCTGTAGTCTGATCCAGGCATAAACAGAGTCGTGAGACAGCGCTATGTAGTTGTTTGAAATACACAACGTGCCATTATCTTTGTTTTATGTTTAGTTTGACAGTAAACATTAACAAGGAATGGCATTAAGCAGCTTGAAGCCTCTTTTTTGATGAATGAATTGTTCCCTATTTTCCAAAGTACTGCTTAAATTGGGTTCACTGCTACCATACATACTGAGATACATACAAGACTGAGTTTGCAAGTCAAAGCAAAAAAATGGCCCAACGATGGCTCGTATTCCGAAAAACTCATAAGTTGTGTCACTTGTATCTCAAGGTAGCACTCTATTTCATTTCAACACAGGGACTTTGGATGACTTTTGGTGTGGTAAATACGATCTATTCTATTCACGTTTGCAAAAACTATTGACTTAACGCTTAAACTAACCCTCAACATGTCCATTGTTTATTTATTTTACATACGTCCTCTGACAAAGCCAAATGTTCTTTGTATTGATAACCCAATTCATCAATTAATTCCACCAATTGCTTGAATATTTCGCGAGTTCTCCTCGGAAGGTGAATAAAAAGCTTTAAGGGCATGTTTTAAACCTTGGTATGCATGGGTGGATGATCATCTACACACATTAAAAACTGTGGGTGATCAATACCAAAAGTTTCCCTTTATAAGTTTTATCTGCCATACCAGTAAAACACGCATGCATAGCTGCACATTATAAAATACAGTATACACACTGTATATGTAGACACTGTCTGACACTCACTTTGAACGGCTGACATCATAGCGACTTTGCCAGATTTGCAGCATTTCCTGGCAGGTCTGTAAGGCCACAGCGGGGCCATACAAGACTTCTTCAAGCTTAGCCTTCGAGGACAGCAAACTAGAGCAAAAACACAAAAATCAACTTTATATTGGACATACTTCTGATCGATTATAGGGAGTATTTATCCAGTCCCCGGTCAATTACAGGGCACATAGGTATAGACAAAGAATGAACACCTACAGTATGTATAATCCGCACACTAAATTCATTTTGTAATAGTATACATTTTTAATTATTATTTTGATGTATTTGTTACCTTGGACTGAACTGCGGAATCATTGTAACATAGCTGACATGACCTTGTAAAGTATGCAAAACTGAATGCATGAAACTAATTGCATTTTCTTAGTTCAGTTGCCTGGTTCATAGTGCATAGACAGCGTCATCCTCAGATGCATGTGTGCCTTAGACTATATTAGATCTGTGTGTATGTGTGTGCGTGTATGCGTTTACGAGAGAATGTGCATGCGTACGTTAATTCCCAAAGGGGGGTTCTCAATGAAAGCGTCTGTCATGGGCATCACTAAGGAGTACAAGGAGAGACAGTGAGCACGAGACTCAACAAGATTATGGTGATCTTGCTGCCCACTGCATCCTTGTTGTTGAATGATCCTCCAATTTCTGTATGCGCGATCAGAGGGAGAGGAGCAAGGTGGACAGCAGATGGAGGAAACCAAGTGGATGAGGGGTATGAGCGAGGGTGAGTCTCAATAGCAGAGTGAGAAGAGCTTGTGTCAAGTGAGAAAACTCAATGTGAAATGTGCCTTCTTACCAGCTCACGGGTCAGTAGACTAGTGGGGGGAGGGTTTGTGTGTGAGTGTTGAGGGAGAGAGGGGAAAATGGAAGAGTTGAAAGCTTAAGTGTGTGGGAGAATGGGGCTGACTGTGAAGGGTACACCTGCTGCGTGTCTCTCGGCTCCCTATTACCACTGTGGCAAAACGTTTAGAGGCACTTTGATGGTGTAAACCCATCCTAGTGTTGAAATGTGACATGCCGTGTCGCTGCGTATTACGTGAACTGCCTCTCTCTGTGGACTAAATGAAAGGTGCTGATTGTCATGTTAAACCATGTTAACTGAGTTTAATATCAATTAAAGCACTTCATTCAAAATAGGGATATGAAAGTGTCCTTAAGGGATATGCGCGTACACGCACATAAACACACGCACGCATACACACACGTGCATATCTACACGTGCTTAGTACATACATCCATTTCCTTTCAAAAGCATGGAAAGAGTGAGGCCAATTTCATTACTTTTGACTGAAAATATTTGGGTGTGAGCTCAATAAGATGACTGAGATAAGCGATCAACATATTAGCTTTTGTTTCCAGGCTTTTATATCTGGTTCAGCTACACAAATAAGAAGATGGTACTTTTTGGTTGCGCCTACAGAAGCATTTTGACTGCAAATTTAAAGAAACATGTGACCAAACTATGGTTGATGATACTTCATATTGCCAGTGGCGTGCAAAAGGGGGGCATCCAATGGGCAGAAACATGTATGGTATTCAGGATATATTCAGGATGATCCCGCACATGATATTGGTTTCAGTGAATCGAAGTGTAAGTCAGTTTAGTCACAAAAGGCCTCTGTCATTTTCATGTGAAAATGTTCAAAGTTATCCAAGGGTAAGTTTTATCATTCGGCTCTCGTTCAAAGCCAGTGTTTTCGTTTAGCGCTCCGGCAAAGAGACAGATTTTAAGAGAACACGATGCACATCCAATAACAATTGTTGTCATTTCCAGCCTCCTGGCAATGCACCTTGTGTGCACAGAGTGTAGTGTTGGTGAGTGGACGGCGGTGAGCAGAGTTGCTCTGTGTAAATGCTTAGTGGTGGCCATCTTTGAACAATGAGTGCCAGCATCAACTGCATTTAAAAATAGCGAGCTAGCAATGTTCCCTTGAAAAAGTGGTCCAGCTACAGCATTACTCATTCTGCACTCCCACAGATCAGTTTGTTTTCACTCTATCATGAGCAGGTACACACACATATACAAAACACACAGAGAATACTTTATTAAAGCCTGTGCACTGCACAGCACACATATACTTCCTTTGGAGCATTGGACAAGCATGCACGTTCATGCCAGTAAACCCACATAGAGTTACAGTTACACACACACACACACACACACGCGCATGCACGCTCACCCAAGCTAAAGACATGTTCAATAAATGCAGAATTAAAGGCTCAGATTAGTCATTCTCTGTGGTACACTGTGCGACCACGAGCAAGACTCACACAGCCCTCACATACCCTCTATCACCTCAGGTCTCTCAGTCGGATGCAAATGGCCATCTAACAGTGAAAAATATATCCGTATACTGGTCTGATTACAATTAAACTGGGAGGAAAAAACATATTTTTAAAAAGATGCCCTGTGTGAAAGACAATGAATAAAGCCCAAAGAATTGAGGGAAGAAGAGAAACCCTGGTGAAAGAGGATGCGAGAGAAATGGAGGAAGAAGAAGCTGACAGTTTGCTGTGATGCAGAGAGGCAATAGCTAACAGGGATCATACACATGCATGCACACGTACAAAAATACAGCGAGACACATCTTCATCGATGTGCAAGACTAAGAACCTAGACACAAGTACATCACAACCTCTCACACCCACTACCATTTTTCTCTCACCAGCACAGTACACAGACAATTGTTGTGCAGTGCCGAGCAACGTCCCGGCTAGGACGTGCAACACTCACTCACGCGTCCAACACAAATGATATTCAAAGGGCTTGTTACAGAGAATACAACTCCATGGAGGGCGAGCACACTGACAACTCACAACTGATTAAAATACAGATGATGATGGCCTTCTGACCTCGCGTGCCCATTTCTTTGCCACAGTATGTGGGTTTGTCTGACTTACAATTGACTCATAACTCTCCTCTCTGTGTACAATCTGGTGCATTTTAACAAAATGCCCAAAATAACGAGAAATGTTTGGAGATGCCCATCCATCAATCTAATTTGTATAAAGCGTATCCTCCTTTGAGCCGGCGCCTATCCGAGTTCATTTTGGGACTAGAACCTCTTCACTTGAAAGCAAACTTGCTAACCACTGCAACACTGTGCTACTCAATCATATTATCAGGGTGTATTGCAAGCTACATATATAGAAACAGACTGTTTTTTCGGCTTGGCATTGAATTAGCACTAACTCGCTCTGTTCATGCTTAATTAACATAGGCCATAAATATATATACAACTATATTTTTGTAAAGGGACATAGATTTGAGAGGAACTTTCACTGACACAGCAGTCGGAACAAAAAATAAATAAATAAATAAATAAATGCAAAATGCTGCTGTATCGATTTTGTTTGGTTTTGTCAATCTTGTGGACTCGCGCTCTTTCTTATTTATTTATTTTTATACTCAATTTGTCATAACAACTCCATCAAAAACAGCTTTTCGAATTATGCTGCACGCTTTACCCATGACCTCATAGTCACCGGGGTGATGGGGATCCCTGGCTTAAAGAGCGAATGTGATTGGCCGGGTCGAAAAAAGAGCACTTAAATGGCTCAAAGTAGTCAAGTGTCTATTCAGAGGAGTGTGTGCGTGTGTCTGTGATTATGTCCTCTACAATAAAAGAAGAAAGTAGATGAAGATTTAATTTTACATGGAAGCAATGACGTTTCCTCAGAGAACCAGCCCTCTATATTCATTTATTCTGCTGTCCCCCCACCCCCCTTCTTTTTTCGTTTTTCCTTCCCCGTGTTGTTACATTTATTTATTAACATTTTGTTGCGTTACTGCATTGTTACTCTCTTCCCCGTCCTTCCTGATGTAGCGATGTACACCATCTGCTGGTACTGGGGCTAAGGTGGTCAACACTGACCCCAAACGGCTTTATTGAGAAACACATTTACAGGGACACCAAACACTGAGTAAACACTTCTCAGAGATGATGCAACATTCTTTTGTACTATAATTTGAGTGAAGACCCAAGGCCTGGACTGTTACTGTTATCTTCCGATATAATCTGGTTTCCTCTACATGTAATGATTATTATTATGTTGTATTTCTCAGATGATTTTATTCACTATCATTTGTTATGTAATTAATCACACAAATTAGAGGGAAAATCGAATCAAATGATAGTCAGAAACAATCACTGTGTTGGAAGTGCGCATGCAGTCGTGGGTCAAAGCTACAGCGTCAAAAGGCTAAAGGGTGCCTGAGGGGAAATAGGTACCGCAATGCAGGCCTTCACTCTGGGACTTCTAAATAAGGCATTGCGAGTGTGTGTGTGCGTGTTGTGTACGTGTGTGCGTGCGCGCGTGCGTTCGCCTGGCCTCCAACGCAGTGGAGCCGAGACACCCTATCCCTGCCCTGCAAGATGACAAGTGTTGGTGCTGCATGGCTTTCCAGGGTCTCCGGGTCGCTCTCAATCGCTCTGTCAAGACTCTACGCAGTCTAAAAATTGATTGGATGTATTCACTTTTAGTGACTTATTCCCAGTTGATCAATATGTGCGTCAGTATTTTCTGTTGCACGTGTAAGTGGGATGGCGCTGGCGGTTTTACTTGAAGTTGTCGGGGTGTTGGCTGAGGGCCAGTCCCAAGGTGTCCAGGGCATGGCGGTGGTTTTTCTGAGCACTGAGGAGAAGGGTCAGCAAGTGGAGGGAGTGCAAGTCATCCCCTTGGAGAGATAAAGCCTCCTGCAGGGGCTCCATGGCTGCTGATACCTGCAGATGCATACACATTAGGCGGTAACTTAATCCACTCTTCCACAGTTCCAAAGAGTAAAGGGTCGCTGAATTCAGTTTATCGTTTGTTACAGTAAAGTTCAGAGCAACGATTCTTTTCTGACAAGATGTTGACAGCTATGTAAACAATGCGGATGAAGAAGGGGAACATCACACAGTAAACAGGACAATGATGGAGGACATCCAGCATTTTGTGCTGTTTATTTTTTGGTATTGGGCTGTTTGATGACAAGAAGAAACTGCTTTCCTTGAGAAAAGGTGTGTCTCTCTGAACCAAACAACAAACTGCAGCGTTTCTACCTTCACCCTTTAGGTACTGTCCTACTGTGTTTGGTACCCCAACCGAGGGATGCCTAAAATTGTTATGGAATGGTTATTATACTATCATATTATCTTGAGACAATGTGTTCTTGTATTTGTTTGCTTTCACCTGCCGTACAAGTGCCAACTGCAGCGCCAAGCACATGGCAATGTGTGCATCCTGTGGGTCGAATGAATGAGCCCTGTGATGACATACAGATGAAGTCATGCAAGATCAAACTGTGCCAAAATGATTATACAACCGCAATTCCAATTAAGTTGGTATGTTGTGTTAAACATAAATGAAAACAGAATACAATAACTTGCAAATCATGTTCAACCTATATTTAATTGAATACACTACAAAGACAAGATATGTAATGTTTAAACTGATAAACTTTATTGTTTCGAGCAAATAATCATTAACTTTGAATTTTATGGCTGCAACACGTTCCAAAAAAGCTGGGACAGGTGGCAAAAAAGACGGAGAAAGTTGAATGCTCATCAAACACCTGTTTGGAACATCCCACAGGTGAACAGTCTAATTGGGAACAGGTGGATGCCATGGTTGGGTATAAAAGGAGCTTCCCTGAGTTGCTCAGTCATTCACAAGCAAAGATGGGGCGAGGTTCACCTCTTTGTGAACAAGTGCGTGAGAAAATAGTCGAACAGTATAAGGCCAATGTTCCTCAACGTACAATTGCAAGGAATTTAGGGATTTCATCATCTACTGTCCGATAATATCATCAAAAGGTTCAGAGAATCTGGAGAAATCACTGCATGTAAGCGGCAAGGCCGAAAACCAACATTGAATGTCAGTGACCTTCGATCCCTCAGGCGGCACTGCATCAAAAACCGACATCAATGTGTAAAGGATATCACCACATGGGCTCAGGAACACTTCAGAAAACCAATGTCAGTAAATACAGTTCGGCGCTACATCCGTAAGTGCAGCTTGAAACTCTACTATGCAAAGCAAAAGCCATTTATCAACAACACCCAGAAACGTCGCCGCCTTCTCTGGGCCCGAGCTCATCTAAGATGGGCTGATGCAAAGTGGAAAAGTGTTCTGTGGTCCGACGAGTCCTAATTTCAATTTTTTTTTTTTTTTTTAATGTGGACGTCGTGTCCTCCAGCCAAAGAGGAAAAGAACCATCCAGACTGTTATGGACGCAAAGTTCAAAAGCCAGTATCTGTGATGGTATGGGGCTGTGTTAGTGCCAATGGCACGGGTAACTTAAACATGTGTGAAGGCACCATTAACGCTGAAAGGTACATACAGGTTTTGGAGAAACATATGCTGCCATCCAAGCAATGTCTTTTTCATGGACGCCCCTGCTTATTTCAGCAAGACAATGCCAAACCACATTCTGAACGTGTTACAACAGCGTGGCTTCGTAGTAAAAGAGTGCGGGTACTAGACTGGCCTGCCTGCAGTCCAGACCTGTCCTCCCATTGAAAATGCGTGGCGCATTATGAAGCGTAAAATATGACAACAGAGACCCCGGACTGTTGAACAGCTGAAGGCTGTACATCAAGCTAGAATGGGAAAGAATTCCACCTAGAAAGCTTCAACAATTAGTGTCGTCAGTTCCCAAACGTTTATTGAATGTCGTTAAAAGAAAAGGTGATGTAACACAGTGGTAAACATGACCCTGTCCCAGCTTTTGTGGAACGTGTTGCAGCCATAAAATTCTAAGGTAATGATTATTTACAAAAAACAATAAAGTTGATCAGTTTGAACATTAAATATCTTGTCTTTGTAGTGTATTCAATTAAATATAGGTCGAACATGATTTGCAAATCATTGTATTCTGTGTTTATTTATGTTTAACACAACATCCCAACTTCATTGGAATTGGGGTTGTTCTAAAAACTACATAGTCTAGTAGAGTTTTGAAGCTTTGCACAGAGTCAAATGCACATATCTATTGTACACTATATTGTCAAAAGTATCCGCTCACCTGCCTTGTTTAGCATATGAATTTAAGTGACATCAAAATATTCACAATTTATAGGGTTTAATATGACATCCGTTTGTCCACCCTTTGCAAATAAGGAGTCTGTTCATGGGAATTTTTGACCATTATTCTCGAGGCTCATTTGTGAGGTCACACACTGACGCTGGGCGAGAAGGCCTGGCTCTCAGCCGCTGCTCCAACTTGTCCCAAAGGTGTTTCTCTCGGGTTGATATCCGGACTCTGTGCCAGCCAGTCAAGTCGATCCACACCAAACTCTCTCATCCATATCTTTGTGGACCAAGTTTTGTGTACCGGTGCATATGTCATGTTGGAAGAGGAAGAACTGTTCCCACAAAGAAGCATGGGCTTGTCTAAAATCTCTTTGTAGAACTATAGGGCCAATACTTTTGGATTTGTATTATTAAGAATTATTTTTATGAAGAATGGGAGGTCACTAAAGTTCATATGTGAGTTAAGGCAGGTAAGCAAATACTTTTGGCAATGCAATGGATATTGCTTGAGATATTAGATCAATGATTTAACATAGTTATTAATTTTAGTATGTGCGCCTCATTTCATGACTAAAACTAATATCACTTTACACCATTACCTGAGGAATAATTGGAACTTACTTTCTCATAATTCGTAGTGCTTTTTTGTTGTATTCATTCCGATCTTCTTTCAAAGAGGCTACGAAAGAGGACAGAACCAGCAAGTTTATTTTCAGTGCATACTACACAGAGGATTATGTGATTATGTGTTCAACTTTAAATGTTATACTGTTTAAATTCTATGGTGTTTTTCAAATGTCAGTGTGTAATATGTTCAACAATGCCCCTGTGCCTTTGAGCAGTCCAGTGTCTTGGTCAAGAGCATTCATTGTTGCCAAAGATAATTCATTCCTGTAAGAGGTCCTGGTCAGGTGTTTTTTTTTTTTTTTAAATGAACATTTCAAAATGAACCCAGTTGTTTTGTTGCATTGTCACCATCAGAAGCCTGAAGACTGTAGGAGAGTCCCAAAGCCAGGTAGGCCCTCGGAAGAGATTCTCCAGCTCCCTCTCCCATTGACACCACACTTTGGGACAGAGCCTCTGCTTCTGAGAACTGAAACACACATAACACACACGCACACAGTTAGTCTGCGAAGACTGTTTGGTCAGTACAGATTGAAAACAGCAGATGCAACATCGGGCAAAGGGTGCAGTCAGGATTACTAAATCGATACACCTGAAGGACGGACACATACACACTCACCCGCTTATGCAAGAGTACACTGTGGGCCATAGCTGGGAACAGTGCTTGAAGAACAGCGTGTCACTCTAGCTGCTAATGATTGAGCGCTGCACCAACAAATCAATTGCTTTGACACCCGTCATCCGCCCTCTTTTTTCCGTTGTCTCCTCTCTTTGTCTAAATCCTGCATTTGGGAGTTAAGAGCCTACACGCAGTGAGTCTATTCAACAGCTTATCCATGTGCGTTTTATGTTTTCTCTCTTTTCCACCTTTAATGCTATTTTAGCCCTTCTATAATGACCATACATAAATCTACTCAGTGACATAGCTACAGTATGGTTCTCCCTAGTAGTGTGTTTAGGTAGTTAGTAAATTAGTTCCTTTATTACTTAGTTAGCAGGCAACATCCTGGTTCATGAGGCATGGCAAACAGGTGGTGTCATTATCATTCTGGCGGATAGACAGTTCCATTGATGCCATAGCAACTGAAATTGTAAAACTAAATATCTATATCAGCACTAGGGATGTTCGATACCACTTTTTTATCAGAGCGATACCAGTCCGAGTATCCACTCTTAAGTATTTACTGATACTGATAACCGATACCACTAGTTCTTTTGATACATAGATTTTCAATTAACACAATGACAGATAATTGTGAACAAAGCCCTTTCCTTCTTTCTGCAACGGCATCTGTCGCACATGATGATTCGCCAGTGTGTGACCCTGCCGCAGTGCAGAACCAACTACTGGTGAGGAGGGCTTACTCGATCTCAAGATGTTTTTGCCTTAAGTATTGGTGGCTGGTATCGGCAGCCTTCATGAGTGCCCGATAACTTGAACTAAGGCCAGTATGGGCCTAATACCGGTACCTGGTAGTAGTATTCACCAGTGACGTGCGGTGAGGTTCATGACTGGTGAGGCACTGACTACTGGAGCTCTATGAAGCTCAACTCAACACTGCCACATGCTGGTTGTGGCACCGTACATACCAGACTCCACTGTGCACTTTTAGTGGCTTTTCTGGTCGATAAGGGAGACTAAATGTCACACACTTACATTAAATATATTAGACAGTCTGTTAAACGTTAGTAAGTGCAGTACATGTGTGATAAAACGTATATTATTGGCGATATAATGAGGAAACACCAATGTCTCTTGTGCGGAGCCACGGACCAATCACAGCCTGCCTGAAAGGATGTGTGCGTGGTCTCTTGAAGCATCATGGGAACGATGACTCAATGTGGCGCGTAGCTGCGCTTCCTATGCATTTGAACAGGAAATATGAAAATTCAGCTATTTTAATGATGAAATCATTGAAATTATTGGATTAAAAAGAAAATCAATGTAAAGCACGGACCATAGAACTAAAATGGAGCAATTTCATGTAATCATAAGGTGTTTTTTTTTTTTTTTTTACTATTCACATGCAGTGGAAAGGAAAGACCACCAGGTGGCAGTGAGGCTGTGCCTCACTTGCCTACCCTGACCGCACGTCACTGGTATTTAGCCATCCCTAATGCACACCTTTATCCATACTTCACCAAAATGTTTTTGGTTATTCCTTGTCTCCCTTTATTGTGTAATCCTCCACTGTATTTGTCTGACTCTTCAATCTTTTACTGTCATAAAATGACCGCGCTGATGAAGCTTGTGGAGTTTTACACAGCACAGTGATTCATGATGGCAGCATACAGTATGTGGACCACACGGATATGAGCTCAAAACATAGTCTGGTTTAAATGGTTACTGTGACAGGTCTCAACTGGTAGATCCTGTGACTAAACACCAAAAGAAAACTGCTTTTTCAGGAATTTAGAAATGCAATATTGGTGCGGTGGTGATGTTACAGGATTGTCAAGGGTACATCGGATTTTAGGCGCTGATTGTGGTGCTTTCCAACAAGCATCCACAGGAGACAATATTGTACATTTGTATGTGGTGGTGTCCAGCCCATCTGATGGGAGATAACGGTGTCCCATTTATGTAATGCCCCACTGTGCTATGGCCACTGAGTCCCATTGTGATTAAGACCATAAGCTCCTTACTGTCTCCGGCCTAGCATGAGCTCCAGCCATTGACAGATGTGCTCTCCAAGCTCACGCCTGTCAACTCCTCTTTTCTAATCTACTCCTTTTCTCTCTCTATCTTTCTGCCGCACCCTTGCTCATTCGCTCTCCCACCCCTGCCAACACGCCCCTGTTGATGCGACTTTCTCGCTCCTGCCTAGGTCATGAACAACAGGACTAGCCAAGATGTCGTGATTCTGGACCTGTGCGTCTGCCTGAGTGACCTGAATGTCAATCTGATAACTAACACAAGAGTTGGTGCGTGATGATTTCACATGGACATATATATATAAAATGTACATACATCTATCGTCTCATGTACATAAGCTTTCTCTATAGCTGCTGATCATAATGTTTACCATAAAATGCAAC
This sequence comes from Phycodurus eques, assembly GCF_024500275.1. Lineage (NCBI taxonomy): Eukaryota > Metazoa > Chordata > Actinopteri > Syngnathiformes > Syngnathidae > Phycodurus > Phycodurus eques. The sequence continues at coordinate 21,912,994 of NC_084535.1, forward strand.
TCTCAATTTAAGTCTTACAGTAAGTGTTATCGTGTGCAAAATGACAAAGTACAGCATGTGATTTTGTAAATCACTGACAAAAAAAGCATCATTTTTTGTATCTTGAATAAACCTCACCCACATGTTTGTAGACTGTGGGAAGAAGCCTTCATACTTCCAGAGAACCCTCTCAAGTACAAGGAGAAAATGAAAAGTCCACACTGGAATCAGGAACTGTGCCAAACCCGAGGCCCTCCTGTGTGGAGTTTGTATATTCTCCCCGTGCTTGTCTGGGTTTTCTCCAGGTACTCCATCATACTCCCTCATTCCAAAACATGCATTCTAGGTTTATTGAAGACTAAATTTGTCAATAGATGTGAATGCGAGTGTGAATGATTGTTCTGATTGATTTGATTGCTTTTGATTTGTGCCCTGTAATTGGCTGGCTTTGCAGCAGGTCTTGAATCACAACCCTTCGATCCAAGGTCAAGTCCCTGGAGACCAAACTACTGCTGCTAAGCATGGATTACAAAACTGATTACATATCAATTTTTATGCCACTTGTTAGGGAGTAACAAATGTACATTTTGTCAGTACAAACAGCGACTAAAGAGTGAGGGAAATAATTTTTAGAAGTTTAAAATAAGACAAGTGAAACTGTGCCTCAGGTATACTATGCATAGCACAACCTTTTATGTGAATTCTAATGTGGTTTTATATTGGTGCGTGTTGCATGTTGTATTCACCCAGTGCAGCTGACCAATGCAGACTTTAGCAGCCAACAGGGGCAGCAACGGGTCCTCTGGTCTCATCCTGGCACATTCTTTAAACACAGACACAGCACCAACCGCCTGAAATATGCACACATATATCAGTGACAAACTGCGATTTGTGTATATATAGCAGTCACCAATCCTGTAGACGCAGAAGACATGCATCACGAGTGAATCGAACCCATATACTGTAACCGATAACTCACAGATCCCTTCAGAACTGACTAGTACACACTGAATACATGTAAGCCAGTTGCCCACATGCATAAACACATATGCATACTCCCACTGAGCCCTAAATAGACGCGGAAACTGACGACCTTTCTCCTTCTTGGGAGCAGCCTATTTCTAGAGCTCTCCATTGATCTGCACTGTCACTTTATAATGGGAACCGGATCAATCTTGCCACGCAAACACGTCGAGACACAGAGGGACATATTCCCTGCAACCGGACGGTTGCGAGTTCGTATCCCTTTCTAACCCACATTGCCGACGAATGAATGGGATTAGATGTTTGGTGGTGGTCAGGGGGGATGTAGGTGCAGAATGGCAGCCACGTTTGTGTCAGATTGCCCCAGGGCAGCTGTGGCTACACAAGTAGCTTACCACCACCAAGGTGTGACAGAGGAGTCAATGAATAATGCATGGTATCCCTTTTTTAATTATTAAAATAACAGTGGAATTATATTCTTCCCTATTAACTGATGGAATCAAGATTCCAAGATCGTTTGATCTGCAAATTGTGGGGCAGGGCTAGCGAATACATTTTGCACCTGTGTATTCTAACGTCATTTTGTCTTATTGCTATCAGTGGCTTAGCCTTCTGCCGCTGCAAGAAGAATCAACTTTTATCTGTTGCTACCATTTGTTCCTTGTTTGGAAAGATGGCTCTCTGTAGCGAAATGTTGAGTGTGAAACGGGCTGTTAATGGCATTTAAGGTGAAATAACCTGACCTTCCCAGAAGCCATGAGTGACAGGCCCAGCTGGTGCCAGAGGTGGAATTCGTTGAACGAAAACTTCATGGCTCGTTCCAGACACTGCAAGGATAAATGCAGACTTTTAACAATAGTTGAACATTCAAAAAGCTAATATGTATACTAGGATGTGCAAGTGGAGGCATTCAGTCCACATAGGTAAAACAATCAACTGAGTTTACAGTATACCTATAATGACTTTATATCCTTTTTACCAGCCATTAAGAAATAAACTTTTAATGTGGAAATATGGAATTAGGTTAGTATTATGAACATTATAAATTCATTCATACAATTTCCTCTAATTTACTTAGTCCCAATAGACACATTTTGTTTGAATTTTCCTTGAAATAACGGTTCCCTACCCAGTGCGTGGCGTGCCAATCAGACATATGTTGTCGTTCAGCTAAAGAGAAAAAAACAAAAAAAAAAGGCTGCCCGATATTTCTTTCTTTTTTTTTGCAGAAAACATGTCTTGCCGTACAGAAGAACTCGAGTTGAGTGTAAACATCTATTATATTTCGTGACGGCCAGGTCACCATGCAGTCCAGCCAAATGGTGAACAGCAAAACAGACAACTAGTAAACTTGAAACTAGCTGGCTTAAAGAAACAAACATTGGTTTGGGGGTTCCTTGGCTCCACAATACACCAACTTGGCAGCAATGTAAAATCAAATCTCGAAATAAACTGACGTAACCGCCAACTCTAAACTGTAACATTAGCACCAAATCTCTGCGGCAATTTAATTAATTGAAGCGTAAATGTTTTAATAACATCTGTACCAATTGTGGACTTAACTAAAGCTGTTATCATTTAACATGTAAATGGGACACTTTCTTTGTACAGTATGTTTTTAGAAAAATATATATTTTTCTTGTATATAATTGTTGTAACACATAGTACAGTATTAAAATGCTGTTTATTTGCACCAAAGTGCTTTATATTTGCCACTGATGTGGTGGATTTTTTTTTTTTAACAGGGGCTAAGGTTCTGCACGTTGGACGAACAGTCTCCAAGTCTGCCCTCAGCACATTCTGTAGCTCCTCCACAATGTGGCTCAGTTGGTAGTGAGGGGCATTCGGGAAATGGGTCAGTGGTTTAAATCCCAGCTCTGACTGTTCCCTGTTAAAGTGTCCTTGGGCAAGACACTGATCCCTAGTTATTTGCCTCCAGGTTGGCGTTCCAAATGAGAAACTGTTCTCAATTGCCTTACCGGATTAAGCAAAGAATAAATCATATAAATATTTAACCACTAAGATAAATACAGAATCATCAGGATGACCAATCGCACCAATGCTTTTGAGCCCTACTTATGCTTATGCTACTGCAAAAAAAGCTGAAAATATCAATCAATCCATTTCCTATACTGCTTGTCATTTTCAGGGTCACAGGGAGCTGGAACCTATCCCAGCTGACATTGGGTTAAAGGCAAATTACACCCGAGACTGGTCACCAGTCAACCACAGGTCTAATATCAAGAAAGAAAACCATTCACACAGTCACCGAATGGGAACCGAGCCCACGCTGCCTGTACGGAAGTCAAGTGAGTAAACCACAAATCCATCAGAGACCTGCTAGTTTAAAAAATATATATATATATTTTTTAAATTGACATTTAATGATTCCAATTATTGCGATTGGCTGGCAACCAGTTCAGGGTCTACCCCGCCTGTCGCCTGAAGATGGCTGGGATGGGCTCCAGCATGCCCGCGACCCTGGATGAGGATAAAGCGGTACAGAAAATGGATGGATGATTCCAATTACATTGTTGTACTGTAGAGCCCAGGAGTCCAAAAAATGTATTCTTTTTGCAAAAAGTAGTAGCCAATGTATTATGTGCAAAATGTAGAAATGTAGAAAGTTTACAATCAACAAGCATCTTTATGAATTCTGTAATTACTTATGATGCTGGAGTGAGAATGTTACTGGTGGAGTCGTTATTCTAATAAGTCAAAGTTGATCACAGCTAGAAAAACATGGAACCAAGTGGATACCATTTAAATGATCCACCTATTCAGAGGATGAGTTAAGTTCAAAGATCATCTAACACAGTGTGAGAGGTGTTTTATAAAATGACAACTCTTATTGACAGTATTAAGCCCCAGTATGAAAACGTCGTACACTGGCACACAGGGCACATTTCAGAGGGAAGAAAGCTTATAAGAATGAGATTAAGAGAGGCTAAAACTTAAAACTGAAGAGGAGTGAGATAGGCAGTAACGCCGCTGGAGTATGGAGTGAACGTGGGGGAAGGAGGGAATAAAAGGGGCAATAAAGGGAAGGAGACACTTAATCCCTTGCGCACAGTCTGTTAAAACAGCCTGTTCATTCAAAATGTTGGCTGAAGACGAGGCTGTCCCTAACACATCTCTCCCTCATTTGCAAGACTTGATGAAGACCTGCACCACAGTGGACATGTACTGTATGCGTGAGTGTCCGCAAACCTCAGACAACATAGTGTACTGCCCCCTCCTGACCATGCCGATAGCGAGAAGGTCGTAGACGGAGACCGAATCTTGCAGGGTGGCCCGGCGAGCCTCGGCCTGATCCGGCAGGCGACTGATGACCTCGCCGCCACTGGCCTGGATTAAAACAATATTCGAAGCGATGAAGAGAGCAAAATGAATGGTGAAAGTTTCTCTACAGTATGCATTCCAAAAGCAAACAGTATGTATGCACTGTATGTACACGTGTGTGTGTGTGTGTGTCTCACCATGGACTCCGTAATGAGAAGCAGCAACACAGCCTCTTCTACCACGTCCTGGGGACAGAAGCAACTGCAGTGACAAAAGAAACACACACGACTATTGAAAGTCTTGTTGACATACATGCAAACGCATCGATATCATTTACGTCAGCATTTCGAGTTACCAACAGAGTCCGATTTCCGACTTAGCTGGCACGTAACCTAACACGAAGCACCCTAGGAGTGTCATCACTACACAGCATGTTCTCAGATATATTTCACACATATTTCTTTAATGAGTCCATTCCCAGCACATAAATATGTCTTATTGACCACTTTCGACACTATCCTATGGGGGGAACATGTTTCGACGACACCATTGGGCTATGACAGCAGCACAAGAGCTGCAAATAATATTCAAGTATCGCTGCTCCTCACGATGCTCCTCTCATCTCAGACATGGATTGAGATCTCACATTTTTTTGGAACGTGTGGGAGGATTACGGCTTGGGAGGTCTGCGCAACGAGCGAGAGGGAGACTCAGAGATGAGTCATCTAAATGGCGACATAGTTTTGTGTCCAAATGCTGATAACTACATCGAGTATGTTAAATAGCACGGCGCTTTAATGCATTTTGAACATTTGGTATATGAGTACTTCACTTTCTTATGCACAAATCGTAGCCGGGTCACTGGGCTCCCTTGAGGAACCAGAAATTAATCAAGCATAGTCTTCAACAAATAAAACCTTTTGTTCTGTGCTTTCCTTTTTTTCCCCCCCTTTGTTGTAAAACAGTAACTCTGAAAATGACTGGATAACAATAATAATTACATCTTAGCATTACACATATCATTTTGATTAAAAAGCTTCAACAGACTGGCGTGATAACCATGATGAAACATGAAATGAGATTTGTTAATGACTTAGCAATGCTGTTAATATAGGTCAGCCACAGCATAAAACCTGCATTAGGTTATAGCATTTGTATATGCAATTTCATCCATATTCTCACCAAATTCAAATGGTCCATGTGCCACTCCTGCTCTCATGGGCATTGCTTTGTATGTTTCCCGTAATGCTGCCAACTGTATCGTAACGTAACTATGCCAAAGTTGCTCTGAAAAAGGTCATTAAAACAATGGAACCAGTGGTGGCATTTGCACAGTACTATAAAGTTGCTCGGATGTGGGTATTAGGGATTTCGAATAAGGAATGCTCATTAGGGATGACTCTACTCACGTTAGATGTGATAATACAGAAACATAACCGGATCTGGATAACAGTCGCTCTGTAACGCTGAGCTTGGCAACATCAATACGAAGCAGCATACTGACAGTATGTTGTGAAAAGTAAAGCAAAAGAGTTGAAACCTGTCAGTAGTGTAGCGTTGTGGTGGTTTGATGGTGGGGTAGAGTGCATCTTTGGAGGTGGCGGCCCCCTCTCTTCGGAGCCAGGCCGACGGGCGGGGGCCCCAGTGGCGGCCAGTAACTGGCCTCAGCCACTGAGCTCAGCAGCACCTCTGCGAGCTTCCTCGCTGCAGCCTGTGCAAGTATTTTGTGACAGTATTTTGTCAACACGATGCTGACTCGTGCTGTCACGTTGAGTAGTTCATGAACTTTCCGTACAGAGCTTAACGTATGTGTTATTTCGTGCAGAATACAGCACCATTCGAATTGGATTCCATGCTTTGTGTGGGGCAGCTCACCTTCCTGAGACCCTGAGACCCTCGTGACTCTACCACCCTCATCACACGACGGAGTTGGTGAGCACCTTGCGCCAGATGACTAACAAACACAGTGTGCTTCAGTGATTTTGACATTGGAAATCAATCAAATAAAAACACATGAAAGGAGGAGCCGATGAGGAAAGACATTACGATACAAAGATAACAATCACAAAATGATTCATACTTGTTCTCAACGCAGGCACTTATCATACCGGAATGCTTTTGATTATGCTAGACGTGGCCATGACCTTCAGAATTGCACAAAAGGTCAAAATTGTCAGATAGGTATAGAATTAGAATCAGCCAAAAAAGATGACTATATGGAACAAAACGTTTGACTCTGCAGTTTTGTCATTTCCATGCAGTTTGAACGTCACTTGAGAGGCCGAACCCTTTAGTGAGTTGAAAAGCAATACTGACACCTACTGGCGAAACATTCTAACGCAGCTTGAGTTCAAAAAGCCTGGTAAATAGTTGCTCACTGTTTAACTTGCTAAAGTCCCACTTTTCCCTCCAGACGCTGACGAGTGCTTCAGTGTGTGCATTTGTGTGTGTGTGTGCGCGCGCGCATGCGCTGAACTCACCCTCTCTGCAGCAAACACAGGTAAGCACTCTGGAGGGCCGCCTGAAGGAAGAAACCCAGGTCGAAGTCCACGGCAGGTGAAAGCTGACTAAGTTTGGCTGTCTTCGTGTGTGGCGTTGTAACAGTCTGAAAAGAAATGTTTAGGTCAAGCAAAAATGTTCGAACTTTTACAATAACCACCAATCAACTAGTGACATTTTGTTGACTTTTGTCGAATAATGTTCCCATCCATTCGCAGGGGCAGCAGTCAAAGATGAATAATAATGTCTTATCTACAGTCTTTTCATTTTACAAAGTGTCTTTATTTGGGAAAAAAATCAAAAATCCGGTCTAACGTAAACAATGTTATGCGTTTCTACTCTTCAGCACCAACAATTGTGTGCGTTACTGAAATGCTGCTGCCGAGATGCTCCTAAGATGCACCTTATCAAGCTCTTGCAGATAGGACAGCGCCGCATCGCAGGCCCTGAGGAAACAGGAGAGACTCTCCTCCTCCCTCTCTAACAGACGGATACGAGACACTGATGAAAGTGCCTGGTGGTCCAGAGACAGGCCTGGAATGCATACAGACGCCACAAGTCAGGAATCGAATCAGCGAAACAGAGTAAAACACAAACATTGTCACTTGCTAATCATTCCTCCTGCAGCTTCAGCATGCAAATGGATAAATAAAGGTTCAATAAATCAATTCAATTCAATTAACTCTGGAGCTCCAGGTGTGGAGCTGTCTGTATGTGCACCTGGATTGGGATCAATACGACGAGGCCGGCGTACAGTGTACTGGATGGGAAAACCAGAGGAGAAGAAACTCACATGGGCCGCGGGGAGAACATTACACACGGAAAGCCCCCATTGCATTATTCGAACATTGTGATGTAGGGCAGCGGGCACACCAGAGAGTCACTGTGTATTGATGACAGATGGATGCAACGACTGATGTCAATTGGTACTGTATGCCAGAAATAAACTCCTGTTTTCTGTTTCCAGGCATTTGAAACAGCAAACAGGTCCCACAGACCCGAACAGCATACAGGGCTTCTATGCTGTTCGGGTCTGCGGGACCTGTTTTCATTGTAATGAAGAAAAAGGCAGTGTTCGATAGGGCTGAGTCATTGTCGAGACCGGGGGCGTCAAACCCAAAGTTTAAAACGGTAATACCGTGACGGTTTATCTGTAAACCGTAAAGCATTTGAACTCTTGTCAGTGGCAAGCTTCTGAGCCAGAAGGAGGTCTGACATGGTCAGTAGCTTCGGGGAGGACGCCAGGCCTAATCAAATAAGCAGAGTGCTGCAAATAGACATCATCGCCAAAATATCCCAAGCCGACGTCATTCCCACGACAGCATGCAGGACTGTCAAATCTACAGAAAGACAGGCAAACCCCAAGGGAATGGGTTAACTTTCTCCCGCAGCCTTTAACATCGTCTACTGTAGAATAGTCCGCCTTAGAATAATGTAGAAGATTTTCCAAGAAACCAAAATGGCATTAAAATCTGCCAGTGACTGTGCCACAATTATATTTCAACTGGCGGGAAGTCGCATCCGCTCATCAGGAAATATTGGGTGTAATGACATGATGAGGATAACAAGATTATCCAGTATTACACATATTGTGCTATTCTATGGACGTTACCCGTGACATTTTCCATAGTACAGTATGTATCTGTAAGTATCTAGTACAAGCATCTATAGACCTAACATTTTAACTTAACAATTACTGTCACTTGTGTCTACTCTCCATCCATCCTATTCAACAGCAACAGAAATACTCTCAATGGGGAGGATGGGAGAAAAACAAATCAGAGGTTGACAATCAGCTTTGAATAGATTGATACTTTATGACCTCAGAGCAGGGTTGCCGAACACATATTTTTTTGTCACGGGCCTCACTGTAGAGGGCCGTTATGTCGGTGAAACCATTCAAACGTTTAATCGCCTCATCGTGTTCCGTTACATATACACAGCAAATTGACGGATAACTTGTTTTGAAATCAGAAGTCAAGGATAATAGTTCAGAATCAGAATCAGAATCATCTTTATTTGCCAAGTACGTCCAAAACACACAAGGAATTTGTCTCCGGTAGTTGGAGCCGCTCGACTACAACAGACAGTCAATTTACAGAACACTTTGGAGACAGAAAGACATTGACAAAAAACAATTGTGCAAAAAGATGCAGAGTCCTCTAGCACTTAGAGCAGTTCGAATGACTAATATTGCGATAGTCCGGTGCAATGACCATTGTGCAAAGGGGCGCTGAGACTTCAAGGAGTGTATGCGCTTTAAAGTGACGAGTAGTGCGATCATCTGGGACGATGTCGGTTGTGCAAATGTTACAGATACTCCTCAATCAGTGTGCAACTATCGCTAAAGTCACTGCTAAAAAGAATTTGGTAAGCAAAACTGCTTGCCATAGCTCAGTTTGATTATGTTTTACATCCGGCAATTTGAAATTTTAGTACAGATCTTGTGCAAGAATAATGAAAGCTGACACACACGGGTTGCTTTTGCAGGCTACATAAAATGGTGCGGCAGGCCACCTGTGCCTTACATGTTCCAACCAGTACAAAAGTAATGGGACAACACCATATTGCACTTGGTCTCATTCTGGCAGCTCAAGAAATACAAACGCAGTGTCCACGATGCAGAGCTGAGAGGACGACGGAGGTGAGGATACATTTTCAATTTTAGTACTTGAGGCTCTTTCTTCATTTTGTGCTTAACAAAGTAAAATAAAACCATGGAACAATTAAATTCACAGGCAAAGAAATGCGGTGCTTCAATCTATTTCTTCTGTATTTGTCAGCGATTCAGGTTCAAAGTTGAAATGCCGCAAAATCAAATTGTATATTTTGAAAAAAAGTCCGATGTTTTCCAGATTAAAGTTGTAATATTACGGGAATGAAAAGAAATACTCAGTATTTTGGCAACAACATCAGATCCTAATTAGTAGGCTATCATGCAGGACTTGAAAGTGATTTTGTGAACATTTGTCTTTCTGGAGAACATTTTTGGGTGTGACTGTGGACAGTCTTTTCCAGTGGGGCCCTAATGCAATCCTAATCCTTTGGACCAATAACAGACACAGTGAGAGTTACGTTATCCAATGTATAAAAGCTGTTGGAAATGTTTATGTTTGGGAAGCTGTGTATAGTACCTTTAATGACAAAGGCCTCAGCCAGTAAGCGGAGGTGGTAGGTGGGTTGATTGTCCTGTGTCAGCTCTTCCAGTCCCACCCTTGCACACATTCCCTGGGCATCGCGATGGCAACCCTGCACATAGTGCACTTTGGCCATCAGCAGCAGAGCCTCATTCAGATACCGGGGCTGAAGGACAAAGAGAGGAAAGCAGAGACCGGCGTAGAGTGCTTCTTTCATTGTTTTCACATAAAAAATAAACAAATGGATTGGGGTTAAATAATGCAAGCTTTATAGGGACAGATATGAATGAATAGCTATTAAAAGGAACCCGATCGGCCCACTTGACTCACAGTGAGGCGGCCTCGGCTCAGGATGATGTTGAGGTAGCTTTTGGCCCGGCATAATCTTGGTTGCATCTTGTCTATCAAAGGTGTGGAGTTCTTTAGCAGGTCCATATTTTCCTGCAGGGACTCTTCCAGCAGTGCTTCGGCCAAAAGCAGTGTCCCGTAGTCATCTGGAGGCGGGATAAGGAAAAAAAAGAGTCTCTTGAAGGTCTACATTTAAAAAAAAAAAAACAGCTCACAAGTCCTTTTTAAAATATTACAAACAGTCTATCAAATGTTGTTCAAGATCAGGAGTAGACACAGTCTAAAACTACTGTTTCTATCTTTGATGACGTTTTAAAATGTGATCATTAAATCAGAATACTGCGTACAGTTTATAGATACAGTAGACTGGGCGATTTTCCAATATACACACTCAGTTCAAGTACTCCTGTTCAGTGTTTTGTGTGTGTTCCAATGCCTGTTCAGTGAGCAGTGTTTACATTCTTCGCCACTTAGTTTCATGAGACGAGAATGAGGTGCGCAAATGAAAGGATGTGCAGTGCTCAACGACAGACCAACAACCCGCTGCTGCCCTAAATGAACAGATTTGGAAACTACCTAAAGCGTTAGTTAGAGAGGAGGACGCAGAAGATATGCACAGACGGAAAAGGATGACACACTGGGGCGGCCTCTAAAGGGACAAGCCCAAAGGAAAAGAAGAAAAGTTGTTTGTTTCTGTTAGTACACACTAATTTTAAACCTCAATTATAATTGTTCTTGTTGTTCATCGAGTTTCCAATTAACTGGATTTCAAGGACACGGAAAAATGTCAAGCTCATTGTTATTCATTGATTAAGATGCCTTGTCAGATTTAAGTTGCTGTTTACACTTGCGCTCGTGGATAGAAATAAAATTGTTCTTAGGGGTTGAATGTTTTATTGGATTCATTTCTGACATCACAGAGAAGCGCAGTGAGAAAAGGCAGAATGGTAAAAACTGGTGAAATTTCAAGAGCTTACTCAAATTGAAAGTCGGCGTATAAGGACTCTACATAGACATATCAGCGTTAAAACCCTCAATGAAAAAGCAAAAAGCCCCTCAGCTCTACACACACTTGAATGTGATGCACTACATGTCATATCAAGCCGTACCTGTGACCTGTCTAGGAATTAGTCTGAATGTAATTTAGTGAGCAGTCTCTTTTTGGTGCGCTATGCGCAGATGAACATTTTAGGAAAGATACTTTTTTTATTTTTATTTATTTTTTTTCCGATCCCCACCCACATCGTTCCAATGAAATGTAACTCTTGGTAAAAAACAGTGGAAATGTGTCATTATTATATGACGCAGTCATCCTTTTGTCTCACAAATCACATTTTCGAAATGAAAATGGCGAATATGCTGTAGTTTTAAATTGCAAGTTTCTGAGCTCATTCCCAGCGAGATGTTTCAAAATCACATTCATTCGCCAAAATTCATTGTAACTTGGAATTTGGCCAAGATATGAGTAATTTGGGGCCTAGCTGTAAATTCAAATTTTGTGCTTTGAGGTTGGTAAAATTACAGGGTTATGTATGATAAAGTTTTCACAGGAAATTGCACACAAACTAAAACAAATCTGAAAAGTAACACGCCCCCGTAGAAACGCAACAAAAACTCCTAGGTGGTGGAAATGAGTCCTTTAAATTTGACATGCCAGCCACCAGCCTGCACTGGACCTTGTCAGCAGTACAAAGTTCAACTTATGTACAATCCATACTAGTTACAAAATATCAGTACAGTACTGCTTTAATGATCTGCTCGACCACAGCAAACAAAAAACAGTCAATTGTATTTGGAGAGCACAATGTAAAACGTCTGCCTGTAAAGTAAAGCTTTGAGTGAAGTGCCCTCACCCTCTTCGTGCATACGCGCGGCCTGCATGTGTTCGACGATTGGAGGAATCTTGTCCCACTGGCACTCGGCCCGGTACCGATCCAGCTCCGCTTCCAACCGCAGCTGGGTGAACGAGATCCGGGAGGCCATGGCAGCTCGGTCCCGGTGCTGACTGTACTCCCCGGACACGATGGGAGTGACTGCAGACTTGCAGGAGAAAAATGTAATCTTCGGAGCGTGTGTGCACGTGTGTGCGTGTTTGTGTGTTGGGGGCTCTTTTACTGTTACTCTATGGAACAACGCTGTCATTATTGGGTATTTCATTCATTTAAAAATAAGAATAACAACATTTAGTCGTTTTAATCACGTAGATGTGTGGTTTAAGGAGTCAGGAGTGAAGGTAGCTGCTCTTAAGCTTCAGTTAACACCTTAAGTGGATCAGTTAGAAAAGGAAGAAACAGCAATGCAACCGTTTGTATGTGTGATACAATCCACACGGAGACGGTAAATGGGTCGTCTCATTGAAAACGAGCCACGTTCCCGCATTGTTGGGTTGTTCCCATGCAGGTGTGTCGCACTCAACAGCGTTTGCCGGCTGGCTGAGGTCAAGCACCCGCTTACAGTGAAGGAACAAACTAGCACATAACACAGCAGAAGAGGGAAAAGGGAGAGATGTACAAACACACTATACAGTATATATATTTAGACACGTACAGCCCCGACTCTAAATTGCGTTAAGTCACAGCACAGGTAGCCTATACAGACACAAACTATAATAAATGCCAGCTACTTTATAACATCAAATAAAACCTCAAGTCTTCTGAATAGGGATTTTGCAGGGTCATTTTCTTTCTGGAAACTAGACATATGGTTCCAGAGAAAGTGAAGAAGCTCGCGTCTTGCAGGCTGCGTGGCCGCGGAGGCTCCTTGGCGTCACCTGCTGTCGAAGTCCGACGCGCAACCTGATGCTCAACGTAATTCACCTTCAACTTCGGCAGCGGCAACCACTTAGACAAATCTGCTTATGATTGACCGGCTATTTCCGAAAATTGAGTTTATTTAAGTGGTTCAATTAAAAAAGGAAAAAAGAAAAGTACGTACATATCTATGTAGCCTATATATGATAGAGATTCAATATTAAAACATTAAAACATTTCACAGGCCAATTCCTGCCTAATTTAAATTTTGCAATTTTAGGATCATCAAAAAATAATGAGTCTTTAAATACGTCCACATCCAAATAAAGGAAAAAGATGATGCAACAAGTGTTTTGTAATTTCCATATTCAAAGGCAATGTTGTAAGCTCAGAGAAGTTGTCCATGTTGTACCTACGAGGCATGATGATGATATCATAAACGTCTTCAATTATAAAATCACGTTTATAGATCATGTATCAGTGAAGTCATTTCAGAAAACAGTTGAAATGATTATTTATTGCTTTGATGCTGATCAAACACAACTTCAATGCACGCACGATGCAACATCTAATAAAGTGTCATTGTTGTACAACGTCAGTGTTAACTGTTTTTATTGTCTTTATCACTAGAAAAAAACAAAAACAAAACAACAACAACAAGAAATTTTAACCGTGAAGTTCTATCTTACTTGTTTTCTCTTTGTCTCACTGAGCAAGAGATCCAGAAATCAGCATACTGAAACTTTTGAGCACTTGGGGGAAAAAAAAACAAAACAAAAAACAATGAAACACGGCCATCACTATGGAATTGTTTTCTAATGACTAATAACAATACCATCTATGTGACTCAGACAGGAGTATCTCCAAGTGTCTTAAACCCATATCAAAATAAAACTTGATCCAACTAAGTCAGCCGGTCATGTTGCTTACTTCGGAGTCCGCAAAGAGTCACTTGCAATACACACACATCACCCCATATTGACAGAAAAAAGCGGAATTGTTGAAATATTTGCTGATTTATTAAAAAAGAAAAACTGAAATATCACACAGCCGTAAGTATTCAGATCCTTTGCTGTGACACTCATATATTTAACTCGGGTGCTCTCCATTTCTTCTGATCTTCCTTCCAATGGTTCTACACCTTGATTGGAGTCCAGCAGTGTTTGATTATACTGATTGGACTTGATTAGGAAAGCCACACACCTGTCTGTTTAAGACCTTACAGCTTACAGTGCATGTCAGAGCAAATGAGAATCATTCAGTTCAAAGGAACTGCCTGAAGAGCTCAGAGACAGAATTGTGGCAAGGCAAAGATCTGGCCAAGGTTACAAAAAAGATTCTGCTGCACTTAAGGTTCCTAAGAGTACAGTGGCCTCCATAATTCTGAAATGGAAGACGTTTGGCACAATCAGAACCCTTCCGAGAGCTGGTCGTCCGGCCAAACTTAGCAATTGGGGGAGAAGACCCTTGGTGAGAGAGGTAAAGAAGAACCCAAAGATCACTGTGGCTGATCTCCAGAGATGCAGTCAGGAGATGGGCAAAAGTTCTAGAAAGTCAACCATTACTGCAGTCCTCCCCCAGTCGGGGCTTTATGGCAGAGTAGATCGACGGAAGCCTCTTCTCAGTGCAAGATGCACGAAAGCCCGCATGGAGTTTGCTAAAAAAAAAAGAAAACACCTGAAGGACTCGAAGATGGTGAGAAATAAGACTCTCTGGTCTGATGAGACCAAGATAGAACTTTTTTTTTTTTTAGAACTTTTTTTTTTTTCTTTTTTACCTTAATTCTTGTACCTGCATTATCTGGTAATGCAGGTACAATTGTTTTTTTTTTTTTTTTTTTTTTTTGACAATTGTGCAAAAAGATGTCCTCTAGCACTTAGAGCAGTTTGAATGACTAATATAGCAATAGTCCGGTGCGGTGCAATGATTATTGTGTAAAGGGCACCGAGACTTCAAGGAATGTATGCAGTTTAAAGTGATAATCTGGGACAATGTTGATTGTGCAAATGTTGCAGATACTCCTCAGTCAGTGTGCAAGTGGGACAGATGCTACTCTGGCATGAATGGCCAGTATTGGTCAACAACAGATATGCAGCGTGGCGAGACTACTACAGTGTCCAAGCAAGACCTTCCAACACGTCTATGTTGGTTGATCTCGCGTTCCCGACCCAGTC
Source organism: Phycodurus eques (assembly GCF_024500275.1). Taxonomy (NCBI): domain Eukaryota; kingdom Metazoa; phylum Chordata; class Actinopteri; order Syngnathiformes; family Syngnathidae; genus Phycodurus; species Phycodurus eques. Next base: position 21,928,147 of record NC_084535.1, read on the forward strand.
GGCCTCTGATCTTCCTGCCTTGTCTTTCTATCCCAAAATGTCCTACTGCCTTCTGCCCTCGACCACAGATTTTGCCATAGCATGTTTGCCTGTTACTGTGGCTGTTTCTGCTACCACAACAACGCAGTGTGAGTTTCTCTGTTCCTCTTCTTGTGGATTACAGCAGTGGTCCCCAAGTGATAGAAGTCATTTCCCAGTATTGTGGTGGTTCGGTGTACTGCACTTGGGTCCTTCACCACACTCGCCCATGACAGAACAAGAGGCACGACTGCCAAGTATTGCTGAATGCCTTTGTGTCAGGCTTTCACTGAGTACAACCACATTCTTAGTTTTTTTACATTTCCCACATGAGGAGATCCAACATCAGTTAATCGTTTCTATCTGCAGGGACAACTTTACCATAAAACCTCACACCCAGGTGTGCGGCCGGCATTTTGTTTAAAAATGGGAAAATACTCGAGCCAGCAGGAACAACTACTCCCTCCCCTTTACAAGACCGGGTGTTTGGGACAGAAGACCAAGACCGCCTCCTGACCAAAAGACAGAAGACAGCAAAGATATCTTCCTAAAATGTGATAACATAGCCACCGAGGCAATATCAACAAACGTAAACAGCGTGCGAACTATGCAAGATGATCGGTAACATCAGAAGCTTGAATGTGAAACTTACCTTTGTAGTTATTACTATAATTTAACACATACAGCTTAAAGCCTTTGTCCTTCCTGGCAGCTGACGTGGATGAATTTGCTTTAATGGTATGACTTAACCCTGATACACACATAAAGATTGTTCCACTCTTAATCGTTTTTTTTTAATTATCTGCTGCAGGCCCTACACCTGAAGATGAAAAATCAGGCAATCAAAAGTTTTGATCGTTGTTTGTGGTGTGCTCCAAGAACACCGCACACCACACGTAAAGATTCTGTCGTACCGCCGACCTCACGTGATCTCACAAAACCAAAGAAAAAGAAACACCTCCGGAAACACGTCAATGTTTCCCGAGTGTTCCCGAAGGTTGCCGGAGTCGAAAGCCTTGTAAAATGGAGATGTTCTCAAAAAACGCCTTGGTTTGGAAAATAACTGTGCTTCTTTGTTTTGCTACATTTTGTTTCACCTCACCATTCTCGGCATCATGACTCGGGAGAAGTCGGAGTTCCCCACACAGATGAAGAGTTTTGGTCGTAAATATTGAACATGTCCATTATTTAAGATTGTCAACCCCGATCTGTTTCGGACCCCAAAATGGGGACGAAGCCACTCTTAACACGCATTGGACCTATGGACAATCTTATAGGATAATCTTATAAGACTTAAAATTGGCTGGTCTTTGACGTGCTTGTGCCGATTTTCTTTTTGTGTGTACTTGTGAGGACGTTTTTTGGTATTTGGTCTTGACGTTGTCTGCTTTGAGATGGACACAGCTCAAAAAGTTGAGTTTTTTAATCTTTTAAGACCTTTATGTTTTAAAACCTTGATGTGTGTGCCAGGTCTGTACAAGGGATGTTCGTGGAAGAATCTAGCAGAGATCCAGAAAGAGTGGAATGAGGCGGGAGTCACAGCTTCAAAAACCACCATATGCAGACGCATGCGGGAGATGGGCTACAACTGTCGGGTGCCTCAAGTCGAGCCACTTCTGAGCCTGAGCCGACGTAGGAAGCGTCTCGACTGGGCCAAGGAGAAGAAGGACTGGACTGTTGGCCAGTGGTCCAAGGTCCTCTTTTCCGACGAAAGTAAAGTGTGCCTTTCATACAGGAATCAAGATCCAAGGGTCGGGAGGAAGACGGGTGAAGAACAGAACCCAAGCTGCTTGAGGTCCATCCATCCATCCATCCATTTTCTGAGCCGCTTCTCCTCACTAGGGTCGCGGGCGTGCTGGAGCCTATCCCAGCTGTCATCGGGCAGGAGGCGGGGTACACCCTGAACTGGTTGCCAGCCAATCGCAGGGCACATAGAAACCAACAACCATTCGCACTCACAGTCACGCCTACGGGCAATTTAGAGTCTCCAATTGATGCATGTTTTTGGGATGTGGGAGGAAACCGGAGTGCCCGGAGAAAACCCACGCACAGGACACGGGGAGAACATGCAAACTCCACACAGGCGGGGCCGGGGATTGAACCCGGGTCCTCAGAACTGTGAGGCTGACGCTCTAACCAGTCGTCCACCGTGCCGCCGTTTGAGGTCGAGTGTGAAATAAAACATTTAAAAAAGAAAAATGCCAGATTTTTCATAATTCATATTCATGGCAGGATCAAAAATTATCATTGAAATAACAGACCACTGGACCAAATTTGATTTTATTATTAAACTTGCCGGGTTTCATTACTCAGAAGTTCAGTAACAAGCACTAGTAAAAAAAAATGTTAGCTTGTTAACCAAAACAATCAGTCCATACTACAGCTCAAGATCATCAATGGCATCGAGGCAATGAACAAACTACACAAAATGCTTCTGATGCCCTGGGCATTAATAGCAAGTGCTACAATTACTTAAAATACATTAAAGGGCCCATATTTTGACCTCCAGAGAGTGGGTCTCTAACATGGACTTACTATAAAAATGTCAATTTCATTTAAGAAAAAAAACACCTTGATTTTGTCATGCGACTTCCGATAAAATTCCCCTCTGACAGCTACTTTTGTTGGACCCAATTTTGTATCCGCATTGTCCATATTTGACTGCCCCCTTTGCTCTGATTGGTTGCGTCCGTGTAGAAGACCCACGTGTGAGAGCACACGTTTGTTATGTTGACAACGCTGGCTCGGGAGAGGAGAGGTAGGCAGAGATCTTCGCGAGTGACGTAGATAATCTCGAGAAATTCAAATGACCTGATTTTAAGCCTCTCGACAGAAAAACGTCGGGAACTCAGGAATATGTGGATTATTTTCATTCATATTTCACGTTTACTGAGGCTCCATAGAGACAATATTACATCCCAAATACTAGAAAAAGTTGACAAATATGTGCCCTTTAACCACCATGTGCAGAAAAATGTTTGGCATGGGAATGGTAAATGGACTGCACTTATATTGCGCTTTTATCTACACTATCACAGTGTCCAAAGAGACAGTAACATCTACGCGATGTCATAGGAAAGGTCACCAGCTCTTCCAGCTCCTTCCCTCAGGTAGGCGCTACCGATCAACGCAAACTAGAACTAGTAGACATTCCAACAGCTTCTTCCCTCTTGGGATCAACTTCTTAAACACCTAACCTATAATTCCATGACAACAAGCTGGCAATTTTTTGACTTGAGTTCGTTGTCACATTTCTGTGGGGCCAATTATGTATTGCTCGTGCACTCACTGTAGTTGTCTCGCCATGCTGCACTATTTGCATATACTGGCCACTCATGCCAGAGTAGCATCTGCTCCATTTGCACACTGATTGAGGAGTATCTGTAACATTTGCACAACCATCATTGTCCCAGATGATCGCACTACTCGTCACTTTAAAGCGCATACACTCCTTGAAGTCTCAGCGCCCTTTGCACAATGGTCATTGCACCGGACTATTGCAATATTAGTCGTTTGAACTGCTCTAAGTGCTAGAGGACTCTGCATCTTTTTGCACAATTGTTTTTTGTCAATGTCTTTATGTCCCCAAAGTGTTCTGTAAATTGACTGTCTGTTGTACTAGAGCGGCTCCAACTACCGGAGACAAATTCCTTGTGTGTTTTGGACATACTTGGCAAATAAAGATGATTCTGATTCTGATTCTGATTCTGATCTTTGAAAATGTTTCTTTACTTTTGGAAATTGGCTCTTCATACAGTAACCGGTGCGGCTTTATAGAATAAATGTTATTAGTTTCATCCATCCATTTTCTGAGCCGCTGATCCTCACAAGGGTCGCGGGAGTGTTGGAGCCTATCCCAGCTATCTTCGGGCAAGAGGCGGGGTACGCCCTTGAGCTGGTTACCAGCCAATCACAGATGTTATTAGTTAGTTATTATGACATTCATATTAAAATTCCTAGTCAAATGAAGATTTTCCTCGCAAGAAGAACACCAGCTTTTTCATGCACTTGCGGTCCAACGTTTGACAGCTTGATAACTCTACGGTTATTGACTCTGATGTAGTGGCATATTCTCCGTTCACATGCATGTTTACTGACTCCCTGGACTCTGACCTGGAGGTCTACAATTCATCAAACTGGTTTTCGGTGGTCACCCTAAATAAACATCCTAAATTGGCACTGCTATGCTCACATGGCAACGTTACAGTATACGTCGTGTCTGCATGGAATCACATATAGTATGCGGCCGTCTTTGACTTTGTTATTATTTGTTCATTTAAGGAGTGTTTATTTCATGGAAATGTCCCAGCTTTACTGGAGATCGGTAGTGTTGCGTAGTGTTGTTTTGCAGTTAATATGCCTACAGTAGACCAATCGATGAAACTATTTTAACTGGCTTATTCAATAGAGTTCACAATACGTATTGGCAATTGTAAACTTTCATTAACTACTCATAAGTCTATCTTACAAGTTCTATTATCAACATTGAAACTGACACAATAACTCACCAATGTATTAGATGGAGCTTCGGCACAATACACAGTACATGACAGTATGTTTGGTTTAGAGCACGCATCAGTACAAGGGCGAGTACATCTACTGAAGTTGTGAAAGGGAACATTCACATGAGCAACTTTGCGATCAATATTGGCATTCGTGCCACACCATTTTTTTTATCAGGTAGTCCAGGTTTGCTTTCCGGGTCTCTCCCTTGTTCTTCGATCTCAGCCTGGGACGGGCACTTCTCTGTCTAATATGGATCAGCTTAATGTTTAGCCCAAGATACATGCACGCGCACACGCACACACAGGATTAAAAAGCCAGAGGGAAACACATACGCTGCCTGAGGATGGAGTCGAGAATACCACATGGGATGAGAGCGCATGGTGGCGGCCCCTTAGGTGAGAGTTATGGCTGTTAATTGCATGTTAACGCGTGTTTAATGGCTGTCCATGTTCACTCTTGGTGATTTGATATCGCATTTATTGGCACTGGCAAAAATGAAGTGATGGAGCTAGAGTCAGTCGACACTGACTACACTACACTACGCTGTCAATGTGCAGTCTATTGTAGTTAACTGCACGTCAAGGAAACACAAATGAAGTTCCAATGAAATCGGCCCAATCTGTTTTGGTCGGAAACTGTTTTTGAATTCTAAATGCGAGCGCGCTTTCTTTTTTTTTTTGATCCGCTAAGATGACCTACTGTCTCATTAATCCCAATTAGAGAGGATACTCTAGACTCTCAGTCCTTGAGCTGTGACAAATGGAATGTGTGTAGAAAGAAATGACAATGAAATATGGGAAGAAATGGGCAGTTCCAATTGATATTAAATTATAAGAACAATAGCCCCCAAAAACTGAGCTACTGCCCCCCAAATAGCACCCAGTGGAGCGCAGACCTCCACCAAGGTTGAGCTGTTGACAAAAGTGAACAAAAATTACAGAACTTAGTATTTGGGTTGGTTTGTCCAGCCACATTGTGAGTTGCCGCATTTTCTGCAATCAGCAGCATGTACACTGACAAGAACAAGGCAGCAGATGGCAATGAATAAACTTCGTTATGAACCAACACACAAACACAAAAGACAGGCATCTCTGTTCTACTAGCAGCAATCTCCCCTTTTTAAATATGTATCATTGAAGGAAACGTTTAATTAGTATGTTTTTTTTTGTTGTTGTTTTTTTTTTTCATTTTAGCAGCCAGTAATGTTGAATTTTTGTATTTTTTTATCACACACCACCACATGTTGCACTAACAAAATGTTCTTGGTAGCAGGCCATGTTGGCGATAAGGACCCTGCAGAGCTTTGCGGGAGGGTCTCCACTTGTTCCCTCTCTGTTTTGGCTCGTCTCTATGTGTACGCATTGCACGGCTGCTTCTGTGAGGTGACTTTCACTGCTGTGTTGGACTGGTGCAGCATCCAGGACAGGAGGATGATGGGGTACAGCAGCCTCTGGGCGCTGCCTATGTATGCCAGTGCAATCTACCTCATGGAGACTCTGAGAGGCTGGCTGCTGACTCATCATCAACCACTGTCTGTGCGTCTGATAACCTACACACTGTTCATCTACCTATGGGAGTTCAGCTGGGGGAGCGGGCTCAGGCTGCTCGGGGCGTGTCCCTGGGACTACTCGGGTTATAAATACAATCTGGGAGGACTGGTGACTCTGGAGTATGCGCTACCTTGGGCTATTGCAGCCTTCATAGCAGAGCAGCATGTAATCAAGAACACGCTGAGGATAAGAATGTTCACGTGAACAACTATTGCTATAATCTAGAAAAATTAGCTTCCGACAGTTGCTGTCAACTAATCCATTCACACTCATTTTGGAACAAACCGCACAAAAGTAAATTCATGAAATGTTGAACATTTTTCAGGTTTTCCTTTATGTTGTTGTGTTGGACTAATCCATATATATTTGGAGTATATTTTGTTTTATTATTTTCTAAATAAGAACAACATTTGTATTCAGATTTGAATGGACAACTAATTGAAGATGGCTACGGTAATTTGCAGCATTTTCACCCAATGTATCAATGCAAGAAGTAATTGTGACTCTTGAATGGATTTCTAAATAAATGTATAAAATGCACATCTTGGAATTGAAATGTTGAGCACTGCAAACAGTAAAGTTCTAAAATTCACAGAGATAGCTTGTATGTTTTAATATTATATTTAGACATTATAATTATACTATCCATCCATTTTCTAAATTCTCTATAAGGCATATTTTCTTCTGTTTGAAGCAATTCTGTGGATTTACTTCCATCCCTTCTTCTTGTCCTGCTACATCAACCATCTTTTGTTAAGCTTCCATTGGCAAGTAAGATGGCCCGAAATTCTCCTGCAGAATCTCTTGATAAGAGACTTTTTAGAGGTACCTTTGTATGCAAGTTAAGAATTCTTAACTGTCGGTCTTCTCAGAGCTCTTTTGCGTGAGGCACAATTCACATCAGTCAATGCTGCTTTAGCCTGGCAAATTCAAAATGGATTAATATATATATATATATATATATATATATATATATATATATATATATATATAGGGCACGGCACTATTAACTAACACCTCCAATCTCAACACATTGATGAGACTCGAGGTTGGCTGACTCCTGACAATTAGTCATTAGCCTTGGGTACAGGGATCAAACGCAAGGCACGGGGGCCAGATCTGGCCCGCCACATCAGTTTTATGTGGTCCGTCAACGCAAATCGTGTGTCAAATCAGCAGCAAATAGCCAAATTGTCATATGTAATAAATGTTGCGCTTCAACAACAGTAACGTCAACAAAAACTGAAAACAACTATTCCTGGACTTCTGATTTCAAAATTAGTTATCCACCAATTTGTTGTGTATATGTAATAATATGATGAGCCAATTAAACATTTATAATGTTTTCCCAGTCTCAATAGCCCTCTGAGGGAAGTTGTAGCTGTGGCCTGTGACAAAAATGTGTTTGACACCCCGAGCCTAGGGGTTCACAAGCTTTTTCCATTCTGCACTGTGAATTTTCACATGGTGTGTACAATAAACACATAAAAACATGTCATTATAAGTGTGGTATGAGTTTAATCAAACTATGTTTGTCTATTGCCATTGTTAAGATTTAACAGATGAAGCTCAGATCACATTTTATGACCAACTTATCCAGAAATCCAGCTAATTCCAGGGGGTTTATGTATTTTTTCTTGCAACTGTATTTCCTATTATTGTCATTAATTATATGACTGAAACACTTTTGTGTTAAAATTTTCCATGTTGAGTGTTGCTGGCAGGTCTGATCAGGGTCTTTTACGCTCAGGGTTTTGAACCACAACCAGTGCTACAGTCTCCTCATTTCGCTTCCACTGGTACCTACAGAAGAAGATATGAACTGTATTACAACTACTGTATTAAAAATCATAACCACTGATGTGCTTCACGTGAATTTTATGACAGATGGAAAATCTGAGCGTGTCATTGATATTGCAAATAATGAAGTGGGCTGACTGGGCGTGCTCAGGAATGAGTAGACTGTCTCCAGCAGATAGCTTCAACTCCTGTTCCTTCATGGTTACTCGGGACGATCCCTCCTGATGGTGAAAAGCAGAAGAGATACAATGTCGCTACAATGTTACAGTGTACAACGTTATAGTGAATTTGTGTTAGCCTAGTTCATTTTGATTGGAATGTGTGCGAATTTCGAAAGGTTGTTTTGGGCTTAACTGCATGTTGGAAATTGTTAACTTGTTAGAGATGGAACCATCAGATAGCACACAGAACACAAAGCTATACAAAAAGCAGCACATTTATAGAACATACCAGTTGCCAAATCCAGAGATCACTTTGTTGCAAGGATGTGTCAGACAAACCAGGTCCATACATGGTCACCTGTCAGGATCACAAGCAGCAGTATTATTTCATATTCCTGATGTTACAACCTTCTTCTCTGAAAAAAAACAAAAGTGGCTGTTGTATGGCAAGACACACAATATGAAAGGATGGATAAATGCAACGTGAAGAATCACGTTTTTTGCCCACATCTCAATGATCATGTGACAGTATATTTTATCAAGAAATGTGTAAGCAAACCCCCCAAACCTCCATCCATGCATCCATTCTCTTAAACCACGTATCCTCACTAGGGTCGCGGGCGGGCTGGCGCCCATCTCAGCTGACTTTGGGCGGGAGGCGGGGTACGCCCTGAACTGGTCGCCAGCCAATCGCAGGGCACAAACAACCATTCGCACTCACTTTCACACAGGCGGATGTGCTAACCAGGCGCCCACCGTGGCGGCTCCGAATGACCTCCGAATGGAAAATATTAAGCTGATTTGTTACTTTCCAACTGAGAAATAATGTTAATTTTGATGGACCCTCTAGTAGGTACACCTGCATAAAAGAGCTGTTACTGTGCAGCGGTAATAAACTAGAATAACTTTGTAACGTGGTGAACAAAATGCACTGAATCATACTGTTGTGTTTCATAGACAGTATTTGGTTGCTTTTATGCTCCTCAACCTATTGTTCAATTATTAGTGCCTCTTTAACAATGTCCCTCAAAAGCATTCTTGTATGCATGCAAATATGTGTGTTATCAGATATTACGGGGGTACATAATGTGGCAGGTGAGTGAGTCTATGTTATTGATCGTTGACGTTATCTCGGTGTTCAATTGTATTTATCGTAATGAAAGGCTTCATTCGTGTCTGATAAGGTCCAACATTGTACCTCTGTCTCAAACTGAGCTCCAAACATGTTAATGCTGCTGCCACTGGCGAGGAACGGCTTTTGTTTTTCCAGCCAGGACTTCAAGCAGAAGGGCAACATCACGTTCATGTTGTTCATCTGGAATGGAGGCTCCCCGAAGACTTCACCTGTTCAAAAAATAATGATAATGACATTCTGAAAAAAATTAACAAGTGCAGATTCCCACACAGCATCTCACTCGGATCAGGTTTTCCTGTCTTGCACTGTGTTGATGCCGTGAACCTGGTAAGAAAAGGAATTTATCTTAAATAGAGCCATGAAGAGTGGGTGATCATAAAATATTTCTTACTCTTGGATTATCGGCACCAATTGGGTTCCGAGATTTTCGCAGTAGAACCATCTCTCAAACAAGATGGCAGTTGTGTTGTCAACATAGTACCTGAAGGCATCAGCACATGCTTGAGTCTACATGATGAAATTGAATCAGGCACACATTCATTTTGCACAGTGACAAAATAAAATCATGTGATATGTGGAAATCTACATTTTGTCTCAATTTATTCTTCTGCTGTTTTCATTTGTCATTCTTTTCCAAGTAGGTTCAATGCAAAACCTGAGGCAGTCAGTCTCAGTCAGCAGCCGTTTCCTCTCTACCACCAGTCCCACAGTGTTGGCCTGTCTCTGAGGGGAGTGGGGGGTCCGAGCAGGCAGGAGAAACATCTGAAAATGGTGATTTGAAGAGAAGCACTATGAAACTGCTACATACCACCATGGGGCCCCATATTACTAAGGGGGACAAATGAAGAGCTATTTTCCCCAAACAAGATAAAAGCCACATTTTAATTTTATTATTATTATAATTATTTATTTATTTTTTTGGTCCTGTTCGGCTGTTAGGTCAAGCAGAACGGAGGATCTGTATCCCTTTTATGCCCGTACAGTTTTACTGTCACAGTGGAGTTTTTAAGCTTCCGCTGTGGTTTCTTAGTACGATAATTGAAGTTTATTGGGAATCAGAGTCGATCAGTCGAACAGAACAAAGTTTTTAGAGGGGAGAGAGAAACGAAGATAAAAGACAAAGCACTAATTGTAAACAGGATGAGAAAAGTAAGTCATTACATTATCTACAACAATGAAACATTAAATATGAGTGTTGCATGGGGCTGCAATGCTACATACACCCTGTGAGGGAAGGACAGGACAAGATAGAACAGGACAAGGACAGGAGAAGAAGCATGCAGGACAAGGGTCGTGAACCCGACTGTACAACTGAAGTGTGGTGACATTAATTATGTGAATTATAAAAGTCTATAGGATGAGAGTATGAGTGAGGGGATACACAAGCAATTCACATATTCCTGAGTTATTTGTCGCAGTCGGTGCGTGACCCCACACCCAGTGAAAGAGTCCCAGGGGTGTGTGCCTGCGGACTCGTGCAAGTGAATTGACACCGTTTTACATGCACAAAGACTGACAGAAATGTCCTGTAATTGCTGCGCCTGCGCCGCGGATGCTGAGGACCCCGCCCAATCAATCGAGGGGCGGGATCGGGCCCAGGGTTCCACCCGAGAGCAGCCCGGCGGACGGGACACATCCCACACCGAGGGACCCGGGGAGGTCCGCCGACCCCACCGAGGCGCCCCGACAACTGGCCACCTGAGTCAAATATGAAATTTCCATGGGAGGATTTGTTTTTCATGGTCTCTGTTGTGCTCTTCAACCTTACTGCAGTTTAGCTTTTAAAGCTAAGCTGAATTGTTTGGGTCCAGTGGAATGGCCCGAGTCAATGGTTTACTGGTCAATGGTACATTTTGGCCTGGACTGATGACCTGTCAGTCATGGGGCGGACACATGCAGACAACCATCCACAGTCCCTTTCAATTTTTTGTCTTTGACGACCCTAACATACAGCGCATGTTTTTGCTAGCTATAGGACCCCCAAAAGAGAAAACAAGGCATACAGCTATTGTGATAACACCATTTAATGAGTTGATCTGCATGCATTGTTCTCCATTTCATTTCTAACACATCATGTTGCATCTCTGGTCGTGTGAATGAAGTATATTGGATTTCACCTCTCCCTCCTTGATGTGCACGTCCTTGCTCTTGCCATTTTCAATCACCTTCAGACACATGTCACCCTTCACCTGGTAGAAAAGCTGTTGGAAAGAAACAATATTGCCATAACATATAGTATATTACTACATAACCTCCACATCATGCATGAGTAAGACGTTTTGGGGATGAGGAGAAACGTTCTGCAGAGTGTGCGCTACATATTGTATGAAGCTACCAGCTGACGACTATATTCACTGCAAGATTGCAACACAAAAGCTACCAAACATGAATCAAGCTAAAAGTAATAGGTGATTCATTAATATTGCAAAATGAAAGTAGAGTTTGCCCCTTGTCTGGGTGTCCAGACCAACAGTAGTGTCTAATGGAGGAGGCGTGTGATCTGTGTAACATCGATGATAATTAAAACTACCAGCAGCACTTACACCATTGTCATGTGCATTTGTGTCGTTTGCAATTCTGTATATGGCGGTATTGATTGTAAATCAGTGCTTGTCATACCTCCTCCCCTTCTTCTATATGGTAATCCTTCCTGGTGTTTGGCCCTCCAACAAACATAATGATTAACTGGGAAAAGTGCCTGGATGAAATAAAAACAGTTAATGCACGACTTTAAACAAACATCACCGCCAACAAACTGGCTCAAATCTTGTGATCTGGTGAGATTTGATTCTATTTGTTGATGATCGCTACTCTGAAATCTCCTCTGTAGTTCCATCTATCCATTCCTTTTTTTACCGCTTTATCCTCATTAGGGTCGCGGGCTGCTGGAGCCTATCCCAGCTATCTCCAGGCGGGAGGCGGGGTACACCCTGAACCGGTCGCCAGCCAATCGCAGGGCACAGAGAAACAAACAACCGTCCGCACTCACGTTCACACCTAGGACAGTTTACAGTCCTCAATCAACCTACCACGCATGTTTTTGGGATGTGGGAGGAAACCGGAGTGCCCGGAGAAAACCCACCCAGGCACGGGGAGAACATGCAAACTCCACACAGGCGGGACCGGGATTTGAACCCCAGTCCCCAGAACTCTGAGGCAGATGAGCTCCTCTGTAGTTGCACCTATAAAATAATATTGTTAATAAAGTCATATAACACGCATGCTTACTCACATGAGCTTGTTGCACACTGGTGGCAGGAAAGCATTCTGGTTCTCCGCTATCCAATTCTCCACGTTCACAAGAAGCTGACGATTACTCATCTTTTGAATCAACGTTTGGGGCCTTGCTGCTTTATTATGCCACTCTGGCCTCTTTTCTTTGACTACATTAACCAGTCTGCCTGTCACTGAAGGTCCAAAATGCAAAAGTGAGTGTAGGTGTTATGTAATGGTGAAAGGTCACCTGTATTTTGCTGTGACTTCACATTTCACATTTTCTTATTTGGGTGAAAACAAACAGGAGGGTTCTCCAATAAAGAAAAATAATTTTAAAAAAATAATAATGAGCAACTGAAAACTGATGAGTTTGATGGCCTGAGTGCAAATTTTCACAGAGGAAAAAAATTGTCAACGATAGCTTTGCTGTGCTTATTAATGTTATTAATGTTTTCATAGCTACATTTGATAGCTAATGTCAAAAATGGTGAATTACTGTGTGATGGTTGGTTGTAAACAAAACAGGTGGGAGGGACAAAGGTAAGGGAAGCTGTAACTCATTAAGTGAAACATATCTCGGTTTTATTTGCGCTTGTCTTGGCATGCAGTTAGGTGATGAGAGACGGATACATTATATAGGGATCATAGTTATTTATGACGAGCACGTTGTCATCACGTCGGGTCTTTGCCACTGCTTCCAAATGTTCTCTACACTCAGCCCTCATTTTAGCACATCTAAGGAGATTTTAAAATTTATAATATAGCTGATATTAACTAATTAGGGTTACGCAGGAGGAGGGGGGGGGGGGGGGAACAAAGTCGTCTCTACTAGTTTAGTGTATCCTCCCATCATGGTGGACAAACAAATACATAGCACGTGACCGAAAGCTGTCTATAGCAAGCATTAGTACGTGGCAGCGCTTACAACAGGTCCATAATAATGATAGATTGTCCAGAAAGTCTTTTTTTTTTTTTTTAAATCAATTGATGAATTTGTTGATCACATGTATTGTGTACTCAGTGGTAATCAGTTTTAACCACATTGTATTTACATTTTTAATTGTAATCAGACACGGCCCAGTCAGCTGGGATAGGCTTCAGGTCGCCCGCGACCCTAGTGAGGATCAACAGTACAGAAAATGGATGGACGACCTGAAGCCAGATGCCATGTAACTATTGAATGATGAGTTCCAGTATCGTGCTACGTGCAAATAATAGCGTCCATGCTATACAAAAATAATTCAAAAGATAATCCTCGTTGACATGTTCATTTTTTAAAAAAATATAATTACACTTCCCAGAGATTAAACGGCGTCGAAAAGCTAATGCAAAACTTGTCAAGAAATTGAGGTGTATATCTTGTTCCACTTGTTTCTTCTTTGTCAACGTCAACCAATCACGATGCGATGTCGTGTCCAAATGGAACTACGGCAAGCAGCTGGGTGTGGTGTCACTGTCAAAGCTGTGACCGCGTTATTGTTAACCGGCCACCGAAAAACAAGGGCACACAACGCCGATTATCCAGGTGAAAACTTTCAACAGTATATGCGGCTGTATGAAAAACGCGTCCACTGTAAGAATTTGCGTGCTTCAATGAAAGTATTGTAAATGTAAAGATCGGTGCTAGCTACGGCATCAACAGCGGGCTTTGTGTAACGCCAGTGCAGCTTTTTCTTCAATGTACTCTGCCATCGTTGTTTATGTACGTGGCACGTCGACTTATTGCAAGCACGCCGTAGATTCCTGATGCCAATTTTTTTTTGCAGAGGTTAGTTCATGTCTGAAATGATGGTCGCAGCGCGGTTTCTATTCACAACGAGCAATGCGTTTGAGTTTGATGTTGTCCGGCTGCTGTATCTTTTAATTTCCGTTTGTCAGCGTTTCTCATCCTTTATTGAGTCAGGGCCCAATAATATACATGACGAAAAAGTGACGACACGGCACCAAACAAAAAACGTTACAAAAACTATGTACGTACTGTGAACTGAAATAATGAGGATCCGGTCTCAATTTACACACGCATTTAAATTGATTTAATTACTCATTGTGAATTCTGGGCCTGTTGTTTTCCCACAAAGTTTTCTTTCTGCTGGGTGAATGACAACAGGTGACTCCATTGGTGGATTTTGTTTGTTTCCCTTCTTCCATCTACGAAAACCATTCAAAAGTTCGGCCTGTTATTATTATTTGTCGATGGCGTGGATCATTTGTGAATGAAATTGGTTAATTGATTTTTGAAGTTCGGCAAAACTGTTTCCTATAGGGGTCAGCACATTTAGATTTAGGTTCAAATCTCAGCTCGGGCCTTGCTGTGTGGACTTTGCAGGTACCCCCCCCGTGCATGCATGGCTTTTCTGCGGGTTGTCCGGCTTCGTCCCACATTCCAAAAACCTGCATAGGTTCATTACACATTCAGGTGTTTCTCAACCAAGATTTAGCTTAGGCACATATTTAACTGTCTCCGCGTGTCCCTGTGCCTTCCAGCAGAATGAGACGTCACAGTCTCCTCCTCTTCCTGTCGTCCTGTCTTCTGTGTGTCTGCTGTCAGCATCAGAGACAGCCCCCCGTTGTCGAGAGTGCAGCTCACTTATCGGTGCATGGTCACGGCCGCCTCGACAAAAATATGGTCCAGGATAAAGAGTGAGAGATGCCGCAATACTGCACATTCTACTGGACTTTTGAGTACACACAGCAGCAGTGCACAGCAATTGGTATGTTGTCTTGCAGCCACATTCTGGAGCATCTGGAGGGTGTGATTGACAAACCAGAGAAAGACATGTCACCTCAGGAGCTTCAGCTTCACTATTTTAAGATGCACGATTATGATGGCAACAACCTTTTAGACGGGCTGGAGTTGGCTACAGCGATCACCCACGTCCACAGAGAGGTGGGAGCTGTGCTCTTGTGCATACATTTGCTTTTCCTCTTAAAAGGTGTGACCAGAAATGAATGTAAACATTTGCTACTTACTTCCCACTAAAGCTGTTGTAATTCATTAGGGTCTCGGGTCATCTGATTTCTGGTAAGAGGTGAGGTACACCATGAACTTGTCACCAGCCAATCGCAGGGAACATATAGAGCAGGGATGGGAAACTTAAAATCTTAAAATAATGGGGGGGGGGGGGGGGGCACAATTTTTCGACCGCGCTGCCAGGGGGCCACGTAGGACCGTGCACTTCCTAACCAGATGTATGACAAAAATGCCATTTTAAATGAGGATAAAAATATGTGCATATTTCAGTTTTTTTTTTATTGACTCAATGTACTTCAAAGGATCTTAATATATGGAATGCTCAAATGGATGTAAAAAATATCCACTCTTCAACAACAAAAGGTTAAAAGCAAACATAAAAAGCTACATACTGTGATTCTCTACTTTTTTTTTTATTTTTTTTTTTTTTTACTGTTTCGTATGTGTTGTAAAAAAAAAAGGAGGTATTGCTCTTATTCTTAAAAGTATATAACCATTGGAACTGATGAATCCATCTTTTGTTTTTGGGCTTCCCAGTGGTTAAAAATCTGTTTATTCATATCTCATTCCCCACATATGACTTCTGGAAAAGACGTTTTCAAGAAATCCAACTTAAAACATTAGCATTTTTTTTTTTTTTTTTTTTTTTTTTTTAATAAATATGCTGCTGATTTTACATCTACTTTCCTTTATCTGGTTTCCTTTTTAGGAGAGAGGCGAGGACAGCCAGCCAATACAAGAAGACGATCTAATCAAGCTCATCGACGACGTTCTGAGGGATGATGACAAGAACAATGACGGTTACATAGACTACGCTGAGTTTGCCAAATCACTGGAATGACACATCACCACGTTTAATACTGGTGTCACTTCTTTGTCAAGCTGTTTACCCCCCCCCCCCCGGTAAAAGCACCATTCTCTCCTGCAAGGACCAGTCTTGTCGGTAGCAAATGAAGTTTTCTCTCCCATCTGAAGCAGCAAATTTGCCAATTTAAAACAGCCAAATGGGAAACGTATCCCTTCTGCACTTTCCATTCTTGCAGTTTCCTACAATTAGTGCCTTTGTAAAGGCTGCTTCACCCAAATCAAATGCTCCCCTTTCCCCCCCCCCAGTCCCTTTGGAGTGTCTGGCCAAGGTTGCATACCTTGATTTGGGCAGTGTAAAGATAGACCACCACTGAAGGGATTATTACACAAACCAAAAAGAGTGCTGTTTAATACCAGTGCATACAACATGTTAGGGGGAAACTTTACGTTTCTTCCGGAAACTTGTATCTTGATGATGATTGTCAAAGTACAAATGTACACATAGGAGGCAATGGCTGACATACTCGCTGTGTTCACGCGTCCGACGGGATACGTGACCGGAAGGTGTCATCGCAGAGTGAATGTATCGCAGTGCCTGTGCATTGCTGCCTCTTATCACTGGATGAGATTGACTTGCTGCTGTTTGTTTGTAAAAAAAAAAAAAAAAAAAACGTGAAGCTCAAATCACACACATGCACAACTTGACATATTAGCTGCCTCAAGATGAAAACATCTTTGAAACTGTCAAATCCATCTGTGATTTTTGATAATGTACAGTTTATGAATTCCATAAATATATATTTTCCCATCTTGTATTGATTCTTCAGTCTGTTGAATACAAATATTTAGAAATATGAACATAACGCGTATGTTTTTTCACTGGAATGTAAACTATTAAATTCTGCAAACAGAAGACTGCTATGGTTTTCTTTCATTAATTTGACACACCCAGCTAATTTTGCAAATAAATGTATTAAATTCCAAGTTTTCAAACCAAAGAGCATTGAGTAAAGTACAATAATTCTGTTAAACTGCAGAAGACAAAAACAGCAGCTAATACAACTTGACTTTTAAAAAGAAAAATGTATTATTGACAAAACGTGTCAATAATATTTGACACGTTTTGGGTGATAACTTGAGAAACCCTAACTGAGAACTCTACAGACTAGTTATAAGGAATACCGGGGAGAAAAAAAACTGCAAACTCCTCATGCGTGATGCTTTTTATTTGCTGGCCAGTGCTTAGCTCCAGTGAGAGGAGGGGTCCAGGGGCTGCACAGAGGTCAGAGAGAACATCGTTGAGGTCAGGTTGCTCCTCACGTGGCTGTACCATTCTTCATGCTGGTGCTGAGAGGCCGCCTGCGATGGCACAGAGGGAAACGGGCACTGGCTGACCGGACCTTGGGGATGATGGGGGTACACTCTGGCAGGCAGCACTGTAGCGACGTGGGGAATGTGGGCCAGGGGTTGGGCGTAGTACTGCCGGGCCATGGGCGGTGCGACGTGCATGCTGCCCAGTAGTGCCCTGTGGCCTGACATCACACCCAGCGGGTGCACTTTTTGGGAGACCCGCTCGTGCTTGCGCTGTTTGGCCCGTCTGTTCTGGAACCACACCTGCTGACACACGGACGAGACGCTTGGTGGTTCAGCGGACACGATGCAACAAGTACCAAATGGAATCCATCCATCACGGTCACACCGTCACAAGCGAACTGGATCCTATGCCAACTGACTTTTGGGAGTCTGGTCGACAGCCAATCACAGGAAACGAAACTTAATCCTGAAAGGGGAACTAAATCCGCCTTAACATCACTTTTTCTTTGTTTTCTTTTTTTGCAAGAATACATTGTATGATCCAGCACTAGTGCGTCCGCCATTAGTTGGCTAGATAAGTGGTGTAGCCTGTCCTTGCTAAATGCAATTCTGCCGAGCTCCATTCTGCAAGATCGTTCAAATGTTATTACACTTGTGAAATAACTGTAAATTGTATTACAAATGTTTTGCGTTGGGCGGCACGGTGGACGACTGGTTAGAGCGTCAGCCTCACAGTTCTGAGGACCCGGGTTCCATCCCCGCCGCCGACTGTGTGGAGTTTGCATGTTCTCCCCGTGCCTGCGTGGGTTTTCTCCGGGCACTCCGGTTTCCTCCCACATCCCAAAAACATGCATAAATTGGAGACTCTAAATTGCCCGTAGGTGTGACTGTGAGTGCGAATGGTTGTCTGTGTGTATGTGCCCTGCGATTGGCTGGCGACCAGTTCAGGGTGTACCCCGCCTCCTGCCCGATGACAGCTGGGATAGGCTCCAGAACGCCCGCGACCCGAGTGAGGAGAAGCGGCTCAGAAAATGGAAGGATGGATGGATGTTTTGCGTTGCGTGGGTTATGTATAATACGTACTGACGTAGGGTTGATAAGATAAGATGTATGTCTCCTTAACGATAAGATAATTTAGTGTTATGACTGCAACGGACAATTCTGGGCACACACCTTAAGTACGATAGGACATTCCTCTTTTACTCACAAACAGCATAGCGAGACAATAATGTTGGGTGATCACACATCACACATACTGAAGAGGAGATATAGAAAGTGAACATAGATACCAATATAAAAAAAAGTATGTGTGTATACTTGGGGTGGCATGACTTGATTTTTTTTTTAAGTCGACACAATTACAATGAAAGTCGAGTTGGACTAGTCGCTGATGATGTCATAATATTTTTTTTTTCCATTACCGGGTTTGAGTTAATAAAAAAGTACAGTACAATACTATAATAAAAAAAAAAAAGAAGTAAAAATCATAGGAGGGAATGCTTTGTAATAGTCTACATTCACCGTCAATGGACAGTTCTTACACCTAATTTGTGCAGAACATAGACTCAAGAACACTGACGTGGACTGGGTGAAGGCAGCACCCGGAGTCCTATGATGGTATTTCCAGCTGGAGAAAAAAAAATGTCCTCTTGTCCTCGGTGTACCTGCCACTGGGACAACCAGGTCACGTTTTCACAACTTGGCCAAACGGGAAAACCTGCATGATGGGAATTCTCAATGTTTTTGCAAATAATCACGGAACTCTTCATGTGTGGTCAAATAATCCCTCGCTGTTCTTCTACTGTGATTGTGTGGGCTGAAAAAATGTTCAAAATCCTGCTAAAGCCTGTTTTTTTTTCCTTTCACTGGTTCTCCCTCACTTACCAAAGCCGCACATTTAGAAATAGGAGACAATTGAAATCAATTACGGTAATTTCATACAGTGCACTTATCTGTCACTGCAAGTGGAAAAAAACATGCTTAGCGACTCATGGTCTAAACCTCATTGTGGAGTAGGCAAGTCGACTAGTCGAATAGTATGGACAACCCCTAGCAGGTACCTGTATGCGAGCCTCATTGAGCTTAGTGATTCGGGCCAGCTCCTCTCTGTAGTAGATGTCAGGATACTGGTTCTGTCCAAAGGCCATCTCCAGCTGCTCCAGCTGCTTACGGCTGAACGTTGTGCGGAGGCGTCTTCTCACCGGAGACTGAAAGGCTCGGCTCCGCCGACTAACACCCACAGCCACGGAAGTCTCACACAATGACACCTTGCTCACCGAATCTCCAATATCTGCTTTCAGGAAGAACAAAGATGGTGAGGTTTTGTACCTTTTCTTCAGCTCCTGTTTCCTGATGTCCTTGTGTTTCCCAGGTTGGCATCCTGCAAAAAGCATGACTTAACCCGTTACCTCAATGATGACTTTTTTCGAGAAAAGAGGGATTACACAGACTTCGTGGTTCCCATTGCCATGAAGTAACCTGAGAACCAGAGAGCTTTGCGGCCAAACACAAGCTCGTGAGAAAGAGATACCAGAAACGGAGGGATTTGATGCAGCTTATTACCACAACTACCAGCAAAGTGACTAATTTGTCAGACTGGAGGACTGAACTAACATTGCCCAGTCACACAAAAAAAGGCCAATTTGAGAATTGATCCATGTTTCTTGCTTGCATTTCAGCACCCTATAGTGGCTTAACTATTCATTTTATATGTAGTATGTTGACAAAATACATACATATATTTATTTAGACCAGCATCCGGAGGAGGCAGACAATCCAGATTCTACATTTTATATACTGTATATATCAACATATTGCATATTTCTTAATTCTGTGTTATTTAAACATGTGAATTATTTACTGAGAAATTTACAATTTTGTGTGTGTGTGGGGGGGGGGGTTGCATAAAATTCCTAGTTGGCCCTCGCCCTATGTAGTTTGTGCATAATCTTACTGCCCCCCTCCCCCCCTCACAGACACCCCCTCAAAAAACAAACAAACAAACAAACACGTGATGAAAACCTAACTTCCTTGGTGCACACTCAGTGACATTATTATCCATCCATTTTCTACCGCTTATCCGGGTCGGGTCGCGGGGGCAGTAGCTTTAGCAGGGACGCCCAGACTTCCCTCTCCCCAGCCACTTCATCCAGCTCTTCCGGATTATCTTTTATTATTATATTATTATTATTATCCCTCAATAATAATAATAATATACATTTTTTAATCATATCAATTGTACATATGCTGTATTCAATCAATTCTATATGGTAACAAAGTTGTATTTTGTTTTTACTAGTTATGAAAATGCAATTAATAAAAAATGATTGATTAAAAATAGCCCCCCCCCCCCCCCCCCATTAGTTAACGAACAATTATATGAATAAATATTTTTTTTTTCTTCTAACTTACCTGCAGTGGAGCTGACAGTGGCCACGTTAGAGTACACATCAGCGCAGTCCTGGTGACTCCTCATCGCATCCCCCATTGTTGTCACTTGGGCCATCACTGCACTGCTCATTGATGGGATGGTAAGCATTGTCTGGCCATCCAACACTCTACACACACAACCCACTGCCCGTAAGCCTGAAGTCACGTGTCTCTTTACCTTTGTCTGTGTGGGTGTGGATAAAAGACGAGGGCAAGTGGGACGTGACTCAGGATGAAATCAAACATTGTCTTGAAGTTATTATTGGCAGGTGTTTTTGGTGTAGTAACTTCGGGGTTGCTACCCGCATGCTTGTGCCCGGCAACACAATTCAGAGTTTTTCCTACATGCTATTTTTTTCGATCAGAAACTGTACATTCTCCTTCGTGGCAGATTACTGTAATTATGCAATGATAACTATTAGATGCAATTCTGGACTTAGTATTGGGTAATCAGTTTCTTTGAAAGAAAGCAAACACTGGTAACATCACTTGCACCAGAATGTGCAGGAAAGACCACCAAGTGGGTGATCACACAGTCGTTTCCCTGGTGAAGAAAACCCCTTTTACGGTCACAATCTGTAAGCCACGTTCAGTCACGAACACCTTGCAGGCAGCCACAATCACCTATTGAAGGCTTTGTTGATGACTCGCTCGTCAGATTTTTCGACACTCTTCACGCTCCGGCAGTACCCTGTGAATCCCCTCCGCCTTCCGCCTCAGACCACGAGTTCTGCCATCCCACGTTTGCCTGGTCCTGTGGCCGTTTGCCCAGCCTTGTGCCTCCGACCACGAGTTCTGCCTAAGCATGTTTGTCTACGTGGCCCCTCGGCTGTTTTCTGCTACCAAGACAACGATATGTAAGTTTTCCCGTGCTGCTCTCTGTGAATTGTGGTTTGAGACAACAATGAAGTGTGAGCATCCCTGGCCTGCTACCTGTGGATTACAGAGCATTACATGACCAAGACAAATGTCTAATTTTCAAAGTTTTGCCATCTTGACTGTGAAGTTCATTTTTATACGGATTTGAAGTGACCTGTCACAGTTGATACTAAAATCATTTCCAACTATTCCGGTGGTTTGGTGTGCACTTGGGTCCTACACCACACTTTCCCCGCACACTTGTGTCAGAATGATGGGAACCATATGAAAAAGGTCATGAGGGCACTCCACCCTTTTCCGAATGAGGACCATGGCCGCAGATTTCGAGGTGCTGATTTCACCCCTGGGGGCCCCACTACCGAGGAGCCCCCTTGGTCCCTCCCGCAGGTGACGAGGCCTGTGCCACCAGTCGCTCGCCATCAAGCCCCATCTCCAGGCCTGGCTCCAGAGGGGGGCCCCGGTGATCCGCGTCAGGGCAAGGGAAATATGGATCCATTTATTTTATTCATCATAGGGGGTCTCTTAGCCGTACTTGGTACTTTTGCTTGTTTGGCGTGCCGTGAGATTTGTTTTTTCCTAGTGTGCCATTGGCATGGCTCAATAAAAGTTGGGAAACACTGAGCTAGACAGAGATACGGCCACAAGGGGGCACTGTACTATCAGAATGGGATTTAAAACCACTGGTGTCCCTCCATTGGGAATAGGAGCTTTTGCAAGAGGCTTTGTATCAGATTAGCAGAAACAAATTCCTCATTATGTGTGACAGTAATGAATTCTTAGTATTCTGTTTCCTCAGTATAAAGTTTCACAAAATACATTTGACCAGAACCATCCTGGTAATTCAGCCGTAACACATATGAAAGGACAAATTGCAGTGACATCTTTCAGGACAAGTAATTAAGTGATCTTTTTTTAATCAAGTATAAACTAATCTGGCGGCACGGTGGCAGACTGGTTAGAGTGTCAGCCTCACAGTTCTGAGGACCCGGGTTCAATCCCCGGCCCCGGCTGCGTGGAGTTTGCTGTTTATATTCACGCCAGATTTAACGAGATACACACGTTCCAAAAAGTTCCAACTTTCGTCTTGTCAGTCAATAGAATATTTTCCCAAAAATGTTGGGAATCATTTGGATGTTTTTGTTGTTGTTGTTGTTGCAAAGACTTTATGGTCTTTTTGGTCAACAGTGGTTTTCGCAATGGTTTTCACTCTGCCATGGATGCCATTTTAGTCCAGTCTCTCCCTGATTGTTGGGTCATAAACACTGACCTAAACTGAGGCAAGGGAGGCCTGCAGTTCTTTAGCTCTTGTCCTAGGGGTCCTTTGTGGCCTCCTGGATAAGTCGTCGCTGTGCTCATGGGGTAATTTTTATAGGCAATGGGAATGTTTTCCACTGTTCCATGTTTTCTCCATTTGATGATCAGAATCAGAATCAGAATCAGAATCCTCTTTATTTGCCAACTATGTCAAAATCACACAACAAATGTGTCTCTGATAGTTGGAGCCACTGCAGTACGACAATAGACAGCCATTTTGACAATAAATACTTTCGAGACATAAAAATGCAAGGGAGTCCACCCGAGAGCAACCCGGCGGACGGTCCACTGTCCCCGCCGAGGCGCCACGACTACCGGCCAACCGAAGGAGGCCGCAGGGACCGGCACATTTATTAGTATTACTTTTTTGACAATTGTGCAAAAAGATGCAAGTCCTCTAGCACTCAGAGCAGTTTGAATGACTAATGTAGCAATAGTCCACTACCCAGAATCAAGAATCTAGATTTAGCATGTTGAGGAAGGGTGACCAGTATATGTATATGTATATACAATATGTAATAGATCTTTTCATTCCGGTGCTATTTTTTCTAACGCTATATATTCTATGATGAGATTTCGCCACTGATTGATGTTAATAGCTTGTTTGTTTTTCCAGTTTAATAGAATTGATTTCTTAGCGGTAGCTAACGCGGCGAGTAATGATTGGGAATATTTATTAGGGAGGTCGATGATGCTTTAATCGGCAAGTGTGCGCAATGTTGGGGAAAGTGGAACCCTGCAGTTGAAAATATAAGAGAGTTTCTACATAACCGAAGTCCAAAAGCATTGGTGTGCATTGCCGTACATAGCGCGCTGTTTGTCAATTGCAACGTCATGTGATTAGCCACAGTTTATTCATGTTTAACAAGGGGGCAGCATTACTTTTTCCCTTAATAAATAAAATTACCATTTTAAAACTACGTTTTGTGTCTACTTGGGTTATCTTTTTGTCTGATATTTACATTTGTTTGATGATTTTAAACATGAAAGTGGGGATGACTGTGGAGATCAGTGTTTCATTCCCCCCCCCCCCGCAAACCTTTCTGCTAGTTCACACACAGCTATTGTCAACCCACCCCTCCTCTATTGTATTTTATGCTGTCTTGAGAAAAAAAAATCAAGACCACATTTAGCAGAAACCGCAAGTCACAAAGGAGCTCATTCCATGTCTTTTTTCACCATTTTCAATGACGTCAGACGCACAAAAAGGGATTTGCTATCATTTTTAGCGATATGTAGTAAGTAGATTTGATCAGTATTGTACAAGTCCTTCATTAAAGTCAAAATATGCACTGGAGTCACGTCACCTTCAACCAGTGCTAAGCATTTTCTTTAGTACAAAGCTGCATCAAATCGAAAATCACGTTGTCAGCTATACTTATAATAAGGATGAAATGAACCACACAATTATTATCAGAAGTTCTGGCCATATGCTGCCCAGCTTTTGTATTGTCCTCAATGACAGTTTTACCACTGACAGATGGCCTTGTCATGACGAACTGCATGTGGTTGAACATGATAAGGAGTCTGCAGCCACGCTCGCAGCTCGGGGAGGTTGGATTTGAGTTCCGCTTCAAGTTGATCACTAAAGCAATTGTGCTGACGTGATCGGCTCTGACGTTAACGTGCTAATCGTATATGCTAATGTGCAATGCTAAATAAGCTCATCATCGTGTCTGAAAAGGAAAGAAAGAATTTGATTCCAAAATTGTTTGGATTTCAAAAAATCTTCTTATCACTTTAAGGTGCTTTTGGTGTCCTCATCAGAATCACTCAGTCATCATAAAAATGTAGATGATTAATTAAAATCTGAGGCCTTATTAAAATAAGTGGCCAAACCTTTGCACACGAGCCGGTCCAATAAGAAGCCTATTTAAATGTTTTCTTTATCTATACCATTATTTCATTGGATGCACAGTTAAGAATAATTTTGGCATGAACCAACCATTGCTCTGCCAACAGCAGTGTGTGTGCTAAGTGGTTAATTAATACTAAATCCCATTTTGGCATGGGTTTATAGTCCATAAAATGTTAATTGATAAAAAACAAAAAACAAAAATCGACTTATTCGACTTCAAAAATAGGTCGACACAGTCATATCTGCCTCGACATATCTCAGTGTATTAGCAACATCTACTGGTAGAAAGGTGGTACTGCAGTCAAAAACGTATTATTCAGTAAGTCATTTCATATTTCATATCTCCATTTACCGTCTTGCCTTGACTCTCCTGGTTGTTCCTGTACGTGACTGGGATTTGAACTCGGGTTTTCTGTGGCCCAACCATGGTATTATTAGTTTAAAAAACATTTTGCAATATAGTGCTGAAACCTTCTGATGTTTGCTGCGACGACATTACAACCAGCGGTTTGCCTTTCTTCACTATAGAGGCTGAAACAGTGGATTGTTGCAGAATAAATATTGACCCTTATGTTTCATAATTTTCATCATATAACGTGTGTAGTTGGATGTTGTCAAGCTTAAAAAAAAATGACCACTTTGTCACAGTAAAATATCAGTTCTGATAAAACCTTTCAGAAATTCCAAAATATATTATCATTGTCATTGTCCACACTGTCAGCAAACTCACATATTTTGATTTTTGCATCTACATTGTCTGTTTACAGTTAAATTATTATTATTATTTTTTTGTAAGTGTGGGAGTTTGACCGATGTTTATTTCTAACAGCATAACATCCACATCATACTGTACGATGAACATGAAATCTAATGGAAAATTTTTTTTACTTTTTTGGGGTGGAACGGGGAAGTCGGTGATCTTGACTTCCATAGGAGATCATGCATCCAGCCAATCATTTTCCGTAACCGCTTATCCTCACTAAGCGTACTGGAGACTATCCCAGCTATCTTTGGCCAAGAGACAGGGTACACGCTAAACTAGTCGCCAGCCAATCGCAGACCTCATATAAACAAAACAACCATTCGCACTCACATTCACACCTACAGGCAATGGCAATAGGAACAATCCCAATGTCAAACTGTCACCATCATAAAACCTTAATCAACTCTACAGGGAACGGTGAAGTAGCTTGTTGCCATTATTAACTGTCAAATGGGTCTAAAAATAAATTAACCAATGTAAACATTAAGACGTTTAAAAAAAAAAAAAGAAAAGAAAAAGAGGCTTATCTGGCATCGTCAATAAAGGTAGGACCGACCGTTTGGTCTTAACTTTCATGAAGATGACATCTAATGATTTTTTTTAACATTATTATAAGTGGTAAAACATAAATATAACAAAACACACTTCACTTGGACAACAAAAGTCAAGGCTGGATTATTAATGCAAGTTTGCTGACCTCACCACGACCTCACAAATAATCCTAGGAGGAAAATGAATACTAAGAGACGCGGTCTATCTCCCTTTTGGTCCTTTGCACCTACATCACAAGTTCGACCTGCTTTACAAATGTTTACCTGTACCTTGTTTTCCCTTTTCTATGCATTGTTTCACTGTATTCCCCTGCTAGATTTCATGACATTTTCTATAAAAATGCACTGCCTGTATCGTTTGTGCGTTTGGATTCGACAAGACCGCTGTCATCGAGAATTCGTATTCCCTAAGTGTAGCAACCTTCCGATTATGAGACTGATAAGAGGTTTTTCGTCACTTTTCCTAAATTTTGCACGATTAAAAAGAGACGCGGTGTCCTTTACGAGACAAATTGTGATGTTAAAGCGGAAATGGAACTAACCCGGACGTGAACGCTGACGTTCTCCTTCGACGAAGTGAATTCTTAAATAAATTACGTTTTATCCAACGCCAATATACGCGACACGTTTACTTGCTTTTCAGTGTTATCACCCCTCCTCCGGAGAAAACACCACCAGCCGCCCTTGATTTTAGCGATACAATATGTGATCATTATGGCATTGCTAAAACAATAAAAAATACAACAGTGGCTTTTCACACATTATTGTATATTATTTTTATTATTTTGCTGTATTCTTCTTCTTATACACACTTTGTTAAAGCAGGCTCTTCATTCCTGGTCCTTCCCTTGCTAGGGGGTCAAAAAAATTATAAATAAATTAAAAAAAACAGTTATTACTGTTTGGAGGACCTTCCTGTGCTTGCGTGGGTTTTCTCTGGGTACTCCAGCATCCTCACATATTCCAAAAAGATACGTACATGTTAGGAAAATTGAAGACTACACGTTTCTAAATTGTCCATATAGGTGTGAATGTGTATGCATATGTGCCCTGCTATTGGCTGGAAACCAGTCTCCCAAGGTCAGCTAGCAACCCTAATGAGGGCAAGTGGTATAGAAATTCAATGGATGGATGACCTGTGTGATATTAGAAGTATATTTTCTGAAATGTATGACTTTATTTGAATTTGGAGGTTTGCAAAGAAGGGGTGAGTCCTCTGGTTCTTCTCTCCAAACAGGATGGTTTGGTGTCTGTAGCATCAAACTGCCCTTCTGACCCAATACTTTTTTTTCCGGGAAGCATTTCTGAGTTAACCACAAACCAAAAACATTTTCATCTTTTTCTTATCAGGCCACATCAAGAATCTAGAATATTGGCCGGTAGAATCTCCCCTCTGTGCCGCTATCTGATCTTCACATCTTGAACACAACAGGCAGTTCAGGGATGCCTGCAGGAGTGAAAAACCACTGCAGCTGCAAAGTACAAGATGCAGAAGAAACAGTCATTTGTTCTTGGTTTAATCAGTGCCCTGAAGAATTGCATTTGAGGTTATGGTTTGGTCAAAGTGGAAGCAAGTATATCCTCTTCAATGGTCTGTTATTCTCTCTCTCTCTCTCTCTCTCTCTCTCTCTCATACATACACCTGCAATCCACACAAACCTATTCCAAACTTGCACTTGTGATCAAATAACATGCAGGACATACAATACCAGGTGCTTGGTTACACACACATCTCAAAGGCTCAAAAGTACACTGTGCAAAATGTGGCCAAGTCCAGTATGGACACATTTAGTGAATTCGTCCCTCACAGTTTCCCGGGACTGAACTGGGAGTGACCCGGTTAGCAGACGCACAGATTCCGATGGAAGGAATGTTACCCCACTCCCCCAACCCCCCACCCCCGGCCCGCAATAACGCCCCCAGCCTCCGCCCCTCCTCATCCATCCAACAGTCTTCTCGCCCAGTTGTGTGAGGACAGAGAAACCGTAGCGTGCAAAGGATGCCTTTTATCTCTTAGAGTTCATGAAACCAATCATGACTTTTAGCTAGAACTCGCAACAACAAGCAGCAACAGCGTATTGCAACAAAATGAATATCTGTCACAGAGCAGCGAGAATATATATATGGATATCCATCTGCCTGTGACAGATCATGCTGGAATCCTCATCTGGGGACAATAATTCAATGGTGTCTCCTTCAGCTCACGTCGCGCCACAATTCCATTCGTTTCAAAGAAAGTGGCCTGCTATTTTTGTGTAATCCTGCTAATTGCAGCAGTGATTACATAACCTCCTGGGCAAACGGTCGAGTAACTATGTTAGTGCAGTCCCGAACTGGATGCACTAAGGCTGGATTTACTCTGCGAGTCCAAGTGCCAAATTCTGATGTAATGCCTTTTACCTATGTATTTTTTGACTGTCTATTTCCGATGTACATTTCAGGCATAGGGAGAGTGTAAATTTCGAGGCGCAACGGCTGACTCTTTTCCCCATTGATTTAAAATGAGGGCAACTTCGGCAATACCTCATTGGGGCTCCATTAGCAATTACGGCCTCTCTGTTCACATTTTGACATCATGAGACTTTGAAGAAAAACTAACAGTTGATCAACCGTTCCTAAACATTGTGAGGCTTATTTCTCAGTGGGAAGTTGCCACTGAGTTTAAAGTGTCCCTGAGTGTCATCAGCAGATTGCAACATAGATACATAGAGACGGGAGGAGTCACAGAAAGGCTTAGCAGTGGAGATCTTTGGAGATTTTCAGGGATCAAGCACCTGTTGTGAATCTACCATTCAGCTCCTTGTTAGAGACAGCAAGTTGTTCAAAAACCACTGCCGCATTGAGCAGTCAGCAATCAAAAGTTTAAAAAAAAAGGTCAAATTAAGTCCAACTGTAAAGGTGCATTTTAGGCTCGTCCTGAAATTTCACCCACAAGCCGGATACCACATTAACTTTTTGTGAGTAGCGTATACAGTACATTGGTACAGCTTGGTGGCTACAGGCTGGATCTGAATTGGGAAACTATTTTTGTTGTAAACGATCATGTGATGTAACGATGTGGTATTTTGATTGGCGGAAAATATCTGTTATGTTGAAACTCCATTCACTTGCGAACCGACATTTGGATTCACAGCCAAATTAATTGTCAGGTCAGAAATGTCCAGTTTTCAAGAATATAGCTTTATTTATTATTATTTTGTCTCATCTTGTTTTTTTTATCATGACCCTAATACACCTGAGCAATATTATGGTTTCTGTCAAGTCAATAGAAATTGCTGTTAACAGGTAAAGAAAGTTTCTTTACCTTGACTGATTGCTAAATGTTATTTGGGTGAAACTGACTGTTTCCCTGACCACTGGACCAGTCTTCAGGGTCAGTAGGGAACCACTGCAATCATTATGACTCAGCAGATGGGAGGTATGCAGCCTTCCCACTAATTGCCCATATGCCTGCCACACTGCTTTAAGCAGGCTGTGCCTCGTGACTCTCATCTTTCAAGGATACAAACATACAAGCCCAATTCCAATGAAGATGAGACGTTGTGTTAAACATAAATAAAAACAGAATACAATGATTTGAAAATCATGTTCAACCTATATTTAATTGAATACAGTACAAAGACAAGATATGTAATGTTCAAAATGGTAAACTTGATTGTTTTTAGCAAATAATCATTAACTTAGAATTTTATGGCTGCAACACGTTCCAAAAAAGCTGGGACAGGGTCATGTTTACCATGTGTTACATCACCTTTTAACAACATTCAATAAACATTTGGGAACTGAGGACACTAATTGTTGAAGCTTTGTATGTGGAATTCTTTCCCATTCTTGCTTGATGTACAGCTTCAGTCCAGGTTCTCCGTTGTCATATTTTACGTTTTATAATGTGCCACACATTTTCAATGGGAGACAGGCCTGGACTGCAGGCAGGCCAGTCTAGTACACACACTCTTTTACTACGAAGCCATGCTGTTGTAACACGTGCAGAATGTGGTTTGGCATTGTCTTGCTGAAATAAGCAGGGGCGTCCATGAAAAAGACGTTGCTTGGATGCCAGCATATATTTCTCCAAAACCTGTATGTACCTTTCAGCATTAATGGTGCCTTCACAGATGTGTAAGTTAAACATGCCATTGGCACTAACACAGCCCCATACCATCACAGATGCTGGCTTTTGAACTTTGCGTCCATAACAGTCCGGATGGTTCTTTTTCTCTTTGGCCCGGAGGACACGACGTCCACACTTCGAAATGTGGACTCGTCGGACCACAGAAAACTTTTCCACTTTGCATCAGTCCATCTTAGATGAGCTCAGGCCCAGAAAATCCAGCGGATTTTCTAAGTGTTGTTGATAAATTTATTTTTCTTTGCATAGTAGAGTTTCAAGTTGCACTTACGGATGTAGTGCCGAACTGTATTTACTGACATTGTTTTTTTTTTAAGTTTTCCTGAGCCCGTGTGGTGATATCCTTTACACATTGATGTCGTTTTTTGATGCAGTGCTACCTGAGGGATCGACGGTCACGGGCATTCAATGTTGGTTTTCGGCCTTGCCGCTTACAACGTAGTTAAAGAAGCACAATTATGGTAACATCCATCCATTCATTTTCTTTACTGCTTATCCTCACTAGGGTCGTGGGCTGCTGGAGCCTATCCCAGCTATCTTTGGGCGGGAGGCAGGGTACACCCTGAACCGGCCGCCAGCCAATCGCAGGGCACATAGAAACAAAGAACCATTCGCACTCACATTCACACCTACAGGCAATTTGGAATCTTCAATCAACCTACCACGCATGTTTTTGGGATGTGGGAGGAAACCGGAGTGCCTGGAGAAAACCCACCCAGGCACGAGGAGAACATGCAAACTCCACACAAACGGGGCTGGGATTTGAATCCCGGTCCCCAGAACTGGGAGGCAGATGTGCTAACCAGTTACCTCTGTGCCGGCATTATAGTAACATCATTAATGAAATAACTACAGTAACTACAAAGGTCTGTGTTATACTTCCATGAAAATGTCAGCTTTATCACAGAAAAATCTACTATAGATAATCCTAGCATGCGGCAACATGGCCTGCAAGAGGTTTTCAAGGTTGAGCTGTTTGGCAGAGAGGGCCCATGGATTTGCAAAGCTGTCGTCTGGATGCCTCGTGCCCCAGACTCCCTCGGTGGTGTCTCCTTTCCCTCCCGGCAGCCTTATATTGGCTTAATCGGCCTCCTGTGATCCTCAAAGGCGCTGTGTGAGCTCATTCCTGACTTAGAACTTGTGTGCCACCACATACAGTAGGAAAGAGCCTGAAGCAGCAAGACAGTGTCAAAGTGTTTGTTTTGTTCCTCTGTCTTCACTTGGTTTCTTCTCGATATCACGTCGACTTTTCAGGTTCCGCATTCCCATCCCTAACCGTAACATTACATACCATAATTTCCCTTACATTCAGTTACCCTCAGACAAATAATTGCTTCTCCATAGGATATTACAGATTTCGTTAGAAATATTTGACACAGTGTCTTTGTTTGAAGCTTGGAGTGCTAAGTGTGTCAAGATTCCAGGAAGTCAGTGTTCAAAAATCCGCTCTCAGGAAAAAACCCACCATGCGCTACAATGTGTATGTACTACAATATTTCAACCCCGACATGTTTTTAACAAGGTGGCACGGTGAACGACTGGTTAGAGTGTCAGCCTCACAGTTCTGAGGACCGGGGTTCAAATCCCTGGCCCCGCCTGTGTGGAGTTTGCATGTTCTCCCCGTGCCTGGGTGGGTTTTCTCCAGGCACTCCGGTTTCCTCCCACATCCCAAAAACATGTATGAATTGGAGACTCTAAATTGCCCGTAGGTGTGAATGTGAGTGCAAATGGTTGTTTGTTTGTATATG
This sequence comes from Phycodurus eques, assembly GCF_024500275.1. Lineage (NCBI taxonomy): Eukaryota > Metazoa > Chordata > Actinopteri > Syngnathiformes > Syngnathidae > Phycodurus > Phycodurus eques. Next base: position 21,960,296 of record NC_084535.1, read on the forward strand.
CCCTGCGATTGGCTGGCAACCAGTTCAGGGTGCACCCCGCTTCCTGCCCGATGATAGCTGGGATAGGCTCCAGCACACCTGTGACTGAGGAGAAGCGGCTCAGAAAATGGATGGATGGATGGATGTTTTTAACAAGCTGCGTTAATTTGCCTCGATGGGCAGTTTGTTTGCAGCGTTCCATTTCCAAGAAGCTGCATCACAAATAGGGCAGCTATGCCTCAGTAGGTTGAGCGGGTCTTCCAGTGACCGAAGGGTAGCTGGTTCAAATCCGGGCTTATAAATATTTAAAACAAAGTTTTAAAAAAATTACAATGAAAACAGCATACAGTGCAAGAAATATCACTTAAAAGTGGAAATGCTCTAAAAGGCATGGGGGAAAAGGAGAGTTTTTAACCTGGACTTAAAAGCATGCACATTTGGGGCTGACATCACTTCTGTTGGCAACTTATTCCATTTGTGTGCAGCATAATAACTAAATGCTGCTTCACCATGGTCGCTTTGGATCTGTGCTCCACTATTTGACCTGAGTCTGTCGATTTCAGAGCCTTACTGGGTTTATATTCTATTAGCATTTCATTCATGTATTCAGGACCTAAACCGTTTAGTGATTTATAGACCAGTAGCAGAACTTTAAAATCAATTCTAAAGCTGACTGGAAGCCAGTGTAAATACTTTAGAATTGGAGTAATATGTTCTGATCTCTTTGTTCTGGTCAGAACCTGAGCTGAAGCATTCTGAATGAACTGCAGCTGTCTAATGCTCTTTTTAGGGAGTCCAGTCAGAAGACCATTACAATAGTCAAGTCTACTTGAGATAAAAGCATGGACGAGCGTCTCCTGGTCTGCTTGACACATGCAAGCCTTCACTCTGTATATGTTCTTCAGATGGTAGAAGGCAGTTTTAGTAATTAATTTGATATGACTGTTGTAAGTCATCTATCAGAATACATAGGTTTCAGACTTGGTCTTTGGTTTTTAAAGAGAGTAACTCCAGGAATTTACTAAGAACAATCCTCTTATCTTTATTGCCAAAAAACATTTTGTTGTGGTTTAATTGAAAAACGTTTTGGCTCATCCAGTATTTATCTCTTTTAGACAGTGACACAGCACTGTAGTCATCTGGAGACACTGCTAGATATAACTGTGTGTCATCAGCATCTGGATCCCCCCAGAAGAGCTGGATGAAGTGGTTGGTGAGAGAGAAGTCTAGGCCTCCGTGCTAAAGTTACTGCCCCCGCGACCCGACCTCAGATAAGCGGTAGAAAATGGATGGATGGATCTGAATAGCTATGATAGTCAAAATTAAAGTTCTGAAGTATTTGACCCAAGGGTAGCATATACAGGCTGAACAGGAGGGGTCCAACAGCTGACCCTTGAGGGACCCCATAAGTCATTGCCATTCGATGAGATTGAACACTTCCAATGGTTACAAAATAACTACCATATTTTGACCACCATAAGGCGCACCTAAAAGTCTTACATTTTTAAAAAACTTGTGTGCACCGAGTTCCAAAATCTGTAACTGTTGTTGTGTGATTTTGATGAGCGCTACGCTTGACTGACTGGGCCCATTTCGTGCCGACACGCTGCTTATATAGGGGAAAAGCGGACGTGATTTAGGACAGCATGCGGACGTTAAAGGGGGATGGGTACGTGTGAAAGCTGACGCTAAAGGCACGCCCCCAGTAGGTATATAGTTCCGGTATGTGCATTGTGCAAAACAACATCGGTTTGGCTAAGGACCCCCTGAAAATGGCACCTACGAAGAGACACGCTTACGAAGTACAGTTTAAACTGCAAGCTATCAGTTACGTGGAGGAGCATGGGACTCAAGCAGCCGCGAGAGAATTAAAGATCAACGAAAACATGGTTCGCAAGTGGAGGAAGCAGGAAAACGAGCTTCAAGAAGTCAAGAAGACAAAGCTGAGTTTCCGCGGAAACAAGGCGAGGTGGCCCGAGTTGGACGACCAACTCGAGCAATGGATTAATGAGCAAAGAACAGCCGGGAGAAGCGTCTCTACCGTCACCATTCGACTGAGTGCAATAACTCGGAGCTTGCCATCATTCCGGGAGGCTTGACGAAGGAACTCCAACCGCTGGACATCGGTGTAAACAGGGTATTCAAAGTGAAATTGCGAGCGGCGTGGGAGCGATGGATTACAGATGGTGAACACATCTTTACTAAGACTAGGAGGCCGCACAGGGAGAGTTACGCCACAACCTGTGAAGGGATTGTGGATGCTTGGGCTAATGTGTCTACTTACACTGTTGTTCGAGCTTTCGTAAAAGCTGGTATTATTTCTGAGGAGCCGCATGGCAACGAGACTGACTCCGACAATGACGAGAGGGAACCTGGCGTGTTTGATGGAGAACTTGCCCAGCTGTTCATTTCGGATACAGAAGATGAGGACTTTGATGGATTTGTGGATGAGGATTGATTAAAAAAAATAACGTGAGTACATTGTTAAATACTTCAATAAAGTACAACCAAACTAAATTTTGCTTCCGCTGCCTTTTTAAAAACATACGCTTGCATAAATGCTAGCATATGTTTTCGCGTGCATGCATGCTACCGTATGTTTTAAGCTAGCGTATGTTTTACCATGCCTGCGCCCAATAATACCGTGCACCTAATGTATGTTTTAAATACAGAAATAGACCCCGTAAGTGAGACTGCACCTATTAATACGATGCGCCTTATGCTCGTGAAAATTACTGTACTTTCCTCCAGGTACGACCTGAACCATTTAAGGACTGTTCCATTTAGTCATACCCACGTTTCCAACCTGTACAGCAGTGTATTATGATCTCCCGTATCAAAAGCTGCACTGAGAACCAACAAGACCAGAATTGACACCTTTCCCAAGTATTCAACCTTATATCATTTAGGACTTTGATAAGAACAGATTCTGTACTGTGATGAGTTTGGAAACCTGATTGAAATTTGTCAAAAAGTTCATTTAAGTTCAAGAAATTGCTGAGTTGATTAAAAATAACTTTCTCAACAATCTTGGCTATGAAAGGGAGATTTGATAGTGTAGATTAAAGGGCTATATAAGTACAGTCCATTTACCATTATGATAGTTATAACCTGGAATTTAAAAAAAAATGGCTCTCTCATTTTGGACCTTTTGGATCCATTGAGAAATATGTCTCCAAGGGGACATACTATGGAAAATTTATTTAATTTCTTGTATACAGATAGTTGAGTCTCTGAAGTGCTTTCATCACCGATCAAGTGTGAATTTAAACAACCAAGTATGGTTAAATAAGCCAGTGGTGGCTTCGTGTTAGCCACCACTGGCTAATTTAACCATACTTGGTTGAGTCTACCTCAAAGCCAGAAGGTAAGCAGCACTCATACAGCTTTCTACTTAACATGATTTCTTTGATATCCATCTTATGGGCCCTGTAGTACTAAACTCTATTGTCCTCACAAGTAAGACAACTTCGGCACAGTTTTGCCTCAATAGGCAACTACTGCAGGGCAACGAGCATGTCTACTGTAGATCACATCATGGTCATTGGTGCTAACCCTGCTCTGATCCTCGGCATGCCACCCTACACACAGCAGATTCCTCGACATCATCAGGCACTCGTAAAACGTGACTCCACATGCGCCCTAACTTAACACACGTTGTATGGCTGTATTTTAAGCTGCAAATTCATTTGCGTACCAGAGACGAGGACTTATCTGCACACTTCATGACCTCGAAACTGGTGTAAAGTGTCATCTGCTTTTACAGGACATATCGTAGTCTCATCTGTGGCCTATTTGCGGCACTGCTATAAGTGAGAGTATGCACAAGTAAGAATGCTGCTTGGTTTTGAAGATATAAAGATCAGATATGCTCTGGAATGTTTCAACAAATCACCAAGTTTATATTCTTGCTGTCTTAAGTCTCTTATCAAATTAGTATGTGTATGTTCAAGGGTTGTGTTTATAAAGACAGCGTTTGGTTCTTGTCATGCTGGAAACTCCATTTTACATACAACACTGTCATCAAAATATGATGTCATTGTTACATAATATTTAATGGCATGTTGCAGTTTTGCGTGCAACGCTTATACTGCCAGATATAATAATAAACTGTCAACTCTGTCGAATTTAAAGAGCTGGAAAGCCAATACCATGTTATATCCTGTACTTAAAGCGAGAAAATCTGAAACAGTTATTGTATTTGCAATATCTTTGAAACAATGTACATTTACACTAAATGAAGAGACTTTCCAACCATCCAGTTTCTATACCGATTGTCCTCCATTGGCTCCGGGTCACATATAAACTGATGACCTACTACAGTATATACTGCTGTTGCCCATTCTGCTCAGTCTCTGCTAATGTTGCAAATATTTACATGTGTATCTAGGGATTTTTGATTATTAGATTGACTGGTGACCAGTCCAGGGAGTAGTCTACCTTTCGTTCAAAGTCAGTAGCTCCAGGTCCCCCCACCCCTAATCAGGAGAAGCGGTATAGAAAATGGATGGATGAAATGAATGATTAGTACTATAAATTTGTATTTAGTTTTTTAAAAATTGTGCTGGTACTGTCTACATCGATACTCGAAAATTGTAAAAGAAAAAAATAACATCTTATTGCAGAATTAATAAAGTCTGATTCTGTTTTATTCTATTCTTTTCTATTTTCAACAATGCTGCACAATTGTGTAACCTGGAAACTTGGTCATCTGGTTGGTGCTAGAGGGTATTTTACTATTTTCCATTGATTCCACAGTATTCCACACTGCCTGTTGAGGTCACAGGATAATGCAAGTAAATATTTTAATGTTGCAAATCCGCATGACTTAAAGAATAATGTGAAAGGCAATTCTCAACGGGTTTGTCACATTATACTTCACTTCAATTGTCATGGACCCAGTGTTGCTATAAAAGACTGATTAGTGAGGCTGCAAAGGCTGTAGCTTAATTTAACTGTCTCGCATAGCATCACTCAACTGTTTAACAGGTGATTGGGCCAAAAGTGAGTAGCACTATGGGAGAGGGTTTAGCACTGTTGCCTCACAGCATCCAAATAACAAGTTGGATGTTTCTCTGTGGAGATGCCACATTTTCTGGGTACTCCATTTTAAGTTCAATGAAGACTAATTTGCACATAGGTGTTAAAGTGTGACCGGTTGTTTGTCTATGTCAGGGCTACTCAGACACAAATCTTAAAGGGCCACAAAGAATACTTCTGATGACTCAAAGGTCTGTGTATAGAGGGTGGTGAGGCCACATGCAATAATACTGTAATATTCAAAACAAAATGTCCCTTTCATTGAAAACAAAACACCCATCCATCAATTTTCCTGAGCCGCTTATCCTCACAAGGGTCGCGGGAGTGCCGGAGCCTATCCCAGCTATCATCGGGCAGGAGGCGGGGTACACCCTGAACTGGTTGCCAGCCAATTGCAGGGTACACATAAACAAACAATCATTCGCACTCACATTCACACCTACGGGCAATTTTGAGACTTGATTAACCTACCATGCATGTTTTTGGGATGCGGGCGGAAACCGGAGTTCCCGGAGAAAACCCACGCAGGCACGGGGAGAACATGCAAACTCCACACAGGCGGGGCCGGGGATTGAACCCCGGTCCTCAGAACTGTGAGGCATACGCTCTAACCAGTCAAAACAGAACAATATTGCATAAACTATTCGGTCATTCATTCATATTCTTTTTTTTCAGCATCTGAGAATAGCTTTTTGTGCTTGCCCAATATCCACACTACTTTGAGCACTCTTGCTTTTGTTGTTGTGTGATAGATGTGACAAGACTTAGTAACCTATGATGCTTGCTTTTGCTGTTCTTACCTCAGAATTTCCAGGAAATGTCTTTTCAAAATTCCTATGCTTCATCTCTTAATGCCATTTCAAACTGGTAATCTTCAGTCTTCTCAAGCACATGGGTCTTGTGCGGGAGCATTGGATGATTGGTTAGGACGTCGTCTCATAGTTGTAAGGTTGGCATGTATCCGGGCACAGCCTTCCTGCGTTTGCATGTTCCCCCCTGCTTCATGGGTTCTCTGGTTTCCTCTCATATTCCAAAAACATCCATTTAAGACCCGAAATTGTCCATAGGTGTGAAAACTTGTCTAGCTGTGCCCTGCGATTGGCTAGCGACCACTCCAGGGTCTACCCCATCTCTTACCCAAAGTCAGTTGGGATAGGCTCCAGCACGCCCACAACCCTAGTGAGGATAAGCACTATAGAAAATGGATGGATGATGGATTGACGGGTCTTGTGGTGTTTGGAGGGAGAATGAATGCACATTTTTCAGTCCATTCTTCAAATTGCTGATTTTTACTGTCCACTACTTTTCGTTTCTTTTTTCAGCAGGGAAATTGGAACATATATAAAAGAGGCTCCTAGAGCTGGCAAAGTGTCAACAATATGAACGCTACTCCCAAACCAAAAGTGAAACTTTGCTCACACAGCAGTGATCTCTGGGTGGCCCAGTAACAGGCTGCACTTGTATCTTCGGCATAAAGACGAGTCCTGGTAAACTTGTTTTGACCCAACCAAAACACATACAAAACGTGGTTTTCCTCTGCAACGCGGCGCTGCGCCGTGGCAGCACTTACGCAATTAATGGGTTGGTTGAAGGCGCACTGCATTGTGCTAAGTGCACTGTGAAAAGACCTTGAGAGATTGGGCCCGGGGGGCACCTGTGGAGGGCCACCTGTGGAGGGCCACTGATCCATATGTATCTATCTGTCAGTTTGTAGAACAAAGTAAAAATGGTATAATTCTAGGGGTGGCAGGCAAACTCAACTCTAAACAACTTGGTCTGAGCTGGAATCAAACCTCAAACATTCTTGCTGTGAGGCAGCAGTTCTAACCAACCTGCAGTACCTGAAGTCTGAGAAGTTGCAGGACTTCCATGATGTGCCAGCAAAAGATACAGTATATACTGTAACCACATTAGCTAAGGCTTATTTTTAGTTCTGTCCTAACTAAGCCTTGTTGCATGATGAAGCCTGCTTGAATGAGAGGCGAAACATCTTCTGAGACAATTAGACCAGTCTAGTTGCAATCGATTCAATGCCCTAAGAATTAAATGACCTGGATGAATGAGAATATCAACAGACACAAATCAAAAGAAATATCTCCATTATGACATCCAACTACAAATCCCAATTCTAATGAAGTTGGGTTTACATTTTGTAAAATGTAAATAAACACAATATAATTAGCAAATTCTTTACAACCTATATTTACAAAGACATTTACTTTTTAAACCAATGAACTTTATTGTTTTATTGCAAATATTCACTCATTTTGAATTTGATAACTGCAACAGGTTCCAAAAAAGCTGGGACAGGGGCACGTTTATCACTGTGTTGCATCGCCTTTCCTTTTAACAACACTCAATAAGCGTTTGGGAACTGAGGACACTAATTGTTGAAGCTTTGTATGTGGAAGATTCTATCCCATTCTTGATTGAACAACTTGAGTTGCTCAACAGTCTGTGGTCTCAGTTGTTGTACAAACCACAATTCCAATGAAGTTAAGGCATTGTGTAAACTGTGAATAAAAACAAAATGCAATGATTTGCAAATGCTTTTCAACTTCTATTCAATTGAATACACAAAGACAAGATATGTAATGTTTAAACTAATGAATGTTATTGATTGATTGATTGCAAATATCTCATTTTGTATTTGATGCCTGCAACACGTTCCAAGAAAGCTGGGACAGGGGAAACAAAAGACTGGGAAAGTTGAGTAACTAAAAAACCAGCTATTTGTAACATTCCACAGGTTAATTGGAAACAGGTGAGGGTCATGATTGGGTAAAAAAAAACAAGGAGCATCCCCAATACACTCAATTGTGCACAACAAAGGATGAGGTGAGGTTCACCACTTTGTGAACAACTGTGTGAGCAAATAGTCCAACAAGAACAATGGTTTTCAAAATACAATTGCACAAAATTGAGGGAGTTCATCATCTACGGTCAATTATATTAAAAGATTCGGATTTGGAGAAATATCTGCACGTAAGCGACCTTCGATCCCTCAGACAGCTGTGCATTAAAAACTGGCATAATTGTGTAAAGGATATTGCCATGTGGCCTCAGGAACACACATTTGGCTAAATCTACAAATGCAAGTTAAAACTCTACAATGCAATTTCCAATGAACCTGTTCACCTGTTACAAACGGGTGTTTTTTAAGCATTCCTCAACTTTCAAGTGTTTTGTTGCTGCTGTGCCATCACAGCTTTTTTTGCGATGTGTTAGGCATCTAACTCAAAATGAGAGAATATTTGCAACAAAAAGTTGGAGCATCAAATAGCTTGTCTTTGTAGTATTCTCAATTATACATACTGTATGGGTTGAAAATAATTTGTAGATGATTGTGGTTTGTTTTTACTTACATTTTACAAAATGTTCCAACTACATAGGAATTGGAGTTTGTATTTGCACAGAACTCACTTTTTCCAGCAGAGCCAGTTCCTTATGCTTCCAGCAGCAGCCACACCCAGAACAGCTGGAATGGGTACAGAAGCACACTGATGTAAGGGGAAGAGCCAAGTGTCGAGAGAGAGAGAGCGAAAGAGAGATGGATGGACAGCGGCGTGATGCTTTGACAACGTGCAGGTTTAGTGTATGAAATACATGATTAATGCTATGTGGTAGTGAACTCTAAACATAAGATTTAAGGGCACATTCACATTGGTTAGAAAACATTTTTTTTGCAATGTATATGAATGGTGGCACGGTGGGGACTGGTTAGAGCGTCTGCCTCACAGTTCTGAGGACTGGGGTTCAATCCCCGGCCCCGCCTGTCTGGAGTTTGCATGTTCTCCCCGTACCTGCGTGGGTTTTCTCCAGGCACTCCGGTTTCCTCCCATCCATCCATTTTATACCGCTTATCCGGGTCGGGTCGCAGGGGCAGTAGCTTTAGCAGGGACGCCCAGACTTCCCTCTCCCCAGCCACTTCATCCAGCTCTTCCGGGGGGATACCGAGGCATTCCCAGGCCAGCCGTATGACGTAGTCTCTCCAGCGTGTCCTGGGCCCTCCCGGTGGGACGTGCCCGGAACACCTCACCAGGGAGGCGTCCGGGAGGCATCCGAATCAGATGCCCCAGCCACCTCATCTGGCTCCTCTCAATGCGGAGAAGCAGCGGCCCGTTCCATTCAGACCCTAAGATACTTGAACTCCTCCACTTTGGGCATGATCTCATCCCCGACCTGGAGAGAGCATGCCACCCTTTTCCGACTGAGGACCTTGGTCTCAGATTTGGAGGTGCTGATTCTCATCCCAGCCGCTTCACACTCGGCTGCGAACTGCTCCAGTGAGAGTTGGAGCTCACGGCTTGATGAAGCCAACAGAACCACATCATCAGCAAAAAGCAGAGATGCAATACTGATGCCACGAAACCGGTCCCCCTCTACGCCTCTGCTGCGCCTAGAAATTCTGTCCATAAAAGTTAAAAGTTACAGAATCGGCGACAAAGGGCAGCCTTGGCGGCAAAGGGCAAAGGGCAGCCTTGGCGGAGTCCAACCCTCACCGGGAACGAGTCCGACTTACTGCCGGATATGCGGACCAAACTCTGACTCCGGTCGTACAGGGACCGAACATCCCGTATCAGGGGATTCTGTACCCCATACTCCCGAAGCACCCACCAGAGGACTTCCCGAGGGACACTGTCGAACGCCTTCTCCAAGTCCACAAAACACATGTAGACTGGTTGGGCGAACTCCCATGCACCCTCGAGGATCCTGCCGAGGGTGTAGAGCTGGTCCACTGTTCCACGGCCAGGACGAAAACCACACTGCTCCTCCTAAATCTGAGATTCAACTTCCCAACGGACCCTCTTCTCCAGCGCCCCTGAATAGACCTTACCAGGGAGGCTGAGCAGTGTGATTCCCCCTGTAGTTGGAACACACCCTCCGGTCCCCCTTCTTAAAAAGGGGGACCACCACCCCAGTCTCCCAATCCAGAGGCAGTGTCCCCGATGTCCACGCGATGTTGCAGAGACGTGGCAACCAGGACAGCCCCACAACATCCAGAGCCTTTTGAAACTCCGGGCGAATCTCATCCACCCCCGGGGCCTTGCCACCGAGGAGCTTTTTAACTACCTCGGTGACCTCAAACCCAGAGATAGGAGAGCCCGCCTCAGAGAACCCAGACTCTGCTTCCTCATGGGAAGGCGTTTCGGTGGAATTGAGGAGGTCTTCAAAATATTCTCCCCACCGACTCACAACGTCCCGAGTCGAGGTCAGCAACGCCCCATCCCCACTGTACACAGTGCTGGTGGTGGGCTGCTTTTCTCTCCTGAGACGTCGGATGGTGGACCAGAATTTCCTCGAAGCCGTCCGGAAGTCTTTCTCCATGGCCTCACCGAACTCCTCCCATGCCCGAGTTTTTGCTTCAGTGACCACCAGAGCTGCATTCCGCTTGGCCAGCCGGTACCCATCAGCTGCCTCAGGAGTCTCACAGGCCAAAAAGGCCTGATAGGACTCCTTCTTTAGCTTGATGGCATCCCTCACCGTTGGTCCGGTTTCCTCCCACATCCCAAAAGCATGCATGAATTGGAGACTCTAAATTGCCCGTAGGTGTGAATGTGAGTGCGAATGGTTGTTTGTTTGTGTGCTCTGCGATTGGCTGGCAACTTGTTCGGGGTGTGCCCTGCCTCCTGCCCAATGGTGGCTGGGATGGGCTCCAGCGCTCCTGCGACCCTTATGGGTATAAGCGGCTCAGAAAATGGATTGATGTATATGAATGGGAATAATGCAGCCATTTATAAGGATTAGCAAGGGTCCTTTGCATATCGCTTGAAATCACAGAATGTACTGTAACAACTCAGCTCTGCTCTCCTGTGTTACACCCTTACCAAATACCTTCTACAAATACAATCATGCATGTTTCATTGACTTTCTGTTGTTTTCCTGTAAAGAAATTACTGTATCACTCTTAAAGTGGAAATGAATGTCTTGTAAATTGGACCTAGCACAGAGAAGTGTTGTTAACAACCCTGCCAAATTTGTATGATTTAAAAAATAAAATAAAATAAAAATCGTGAAAAATCAAGGCGTTCTCGCTGCTCTCTAATGCTGTGGGTGTGTCCGTTAAATGTGCTAAAACCATGCCCCGCTCACCTGTCAATCAAATACCACTACTACAGATGGATGCTACTTCATCTAGCATCTTTCTTAGTCACACACATAACTACATGTTTGAGCCACGAACATATCATCTTAAAGGCTCCAGTTGCTAGAATATATCCCACAAGATCGTCGCAGGGCTTTTCCACACCGCAACAATGAGGCGCTCTAGAGCAGCCACACCGGTGCAAAACCGCTCGCTGTCCATACGCAGGCTGTCACGTGACCGCCCCCCAAGCTCTTCCACCTTCTCTCCTTGATGTGCTAAGAATTCACGACAGACAATGAAGCGTTCTAAAGCGGCTGTGCCAGCCCAAAGACCCTCCCCCTTCCTCGCTCTTACGTCTTTGTCTGTGTGACGCGTGTGCATTCACGGTCGACCACAATGCGATCGAAAGCAGCCAGTGGACTGTTTGAAGGGAAGCTATATTTTTGGGGTGTAGGCATAGCTCGCTAGCTAAATGCATGTCACTATTACACTGGATAACTGCTGATGCAAACGAAAGCACTCAAGTTCCGATATAGTGGGGAAGGGGCGACTCCTGAGGTGCATCACTGGGCCCCAGTTTAGCTACAACCCAAAACAAAAAAAACAAAAAATCAGGAAAACTAAATGCTGAAAAACACTTGCATGCTATATCTCCACAAATGAGTTCTACGTAATTCTCAGTCTTTGCACGTTTTCAGCAATCATCTTCAAACAAGTATAACCCATTTAGAAACAAACCTTTGAATTCATTTTAAGACCCTGGTCAAAAATGATGCCATTCACTGCCGCACGGTTTAAATATCCCATGTAAATGTTTTTAACAAAACTGTCTTGATGTGAATGCTGCACACAACATGGCTTTAAGTATGCATTGTATGAAAATTGGGAGCAGTCGTGACCTTTGGCTGATTGCAAACATACTGTATCGGGCTGCCTCATTGAGGCTGTGATGTCACCTTGAGTACAGAACGGGCAGTGCTGGAAGAGAAAATGCTGAAAAAAGAACTGCCTTGAAGAATAATTATATGAGCGAGGGAGTGAATCAGGAAATAGCTTTTAGTTTGGGAAAGTCAAGAGTTCGAGGGAGCACTGCAGGGCGCTAACTGAAAACAGAATTTGAAGAAAGCGGGAATGCAAATAAAGCCAAAATGTGTGTTTTTTGTTTGTTTGTTTGTTGTTTTCCGTTCAAAATGGGTGGCATTTTAGCTAGTAGTTAGGAAGGAAAGCATACGATCCCCCTCTTGTGCTTCTCTTTAACTTTTCCCCACTAAACTACTTTCCATCCACTCCTGCCTTCTTTTTCATTTTTTATCATTCCACGTGTGTGCAAATGGTTGGCAAGCGCTCCTCTTTCCTCTTGCCTCACACATTTTAATGGGTATCTTCCCAATCACTTTTTTATAACAGGAAATTTCAGCACACCACATTGCGTGAGCAGAGCTAAAGGAGTGCTCCATTCTTAGCTCGGCGCTGCTGAGTGCCAGGGTGTGCGGAGCTCGCCAGTGTGTGTGTGTGTGTGTGTGTGTGTGTTAGAAAAGGGGGAGGTGAACTGGAGTGGCATTGGTGTCGGTGTGAGTTTCAAAGTTACAGCCCTCAGTGCCCCATTTTATTTCCCCGATCTTTTGTTCACAAACGTAATGTCAGGGTGGAAACGCCCAAGTAGGCTCCTGCACCCTAACTTCAGGAATCTTACGCCATCACCCCCACTCCACATTTGACTCCATCGGCAAGAGTTTAAACTCCTCCTTGCTCTGCTCGCTCCAAATCTCCTCCACCTCTTTCTTCCTTCTAGCAGCCAATTGGTCTTTTCTTTTTATATAACAGCCAGTTTTTAAGCCTGTGGTTTAATTGAAATAATATTTGCTGTTCTCCGTTGCCTCCCTGGCGTTATTCTCTCTTAACAACGGCCTTTATTTTTAGCCACTGTGCATGCAGAGTTCTGTCATTTCCTGTTGAGTACTGCTGTGCTGACCACAAGTCCAGACTCAAACAATCTCTGCTTCTCTAAGCTTTGCTTCCCGCATCATACCCAACTACAGCAAGTTCTTAAAATGTTCTCGATGAGACAACCGCCTGCACCGGGAGATTTGGCTTTGGGTCTCGTTTAGCACAGTCAAGCTAAAAAAAGAGGTTTCTTTACACAAATAATTTTACCCTCCTAATTTGAACTCACAACAAATTGAAATTCCGCAGACCAGCGTGAGTGGACTGTAGCCATATAGACCCCACATGCAGAAAAAGGTTGGAGAGTAGACTATACAGCTCTGTCTACAAATATACAATTTACAGGGAGAAGACTGTCTGCATGCATTTAAGCAGCGTGGTGGACGTCATTGCAGCAGCTGGGAGGTCATGTGGCACACAACTGAATAAAATAAATTGTGGACTGTGGTAAATCACATGCACCAAAGTTGGACCAATGGGGATTTTTGCAGCTATATAATATTTTCTTCCATTTTCAATTCCTGTAGGTATGACGACCCAATGGACTAATGATTTTTCCATATAGTGTGCCTAAACACACAACCCCCTAGTTTGGTTTAAGTCATGGCCACCAATCTCAAGTGTATAGTACAAATGGAGCCTGAGGTATGGCTAGGCTAAAACTCATTTTTATCAACACAGACATTCACTGTTAAACACACTTCACGTTTAATAAGTGTTAGATGAATTGTTGCTTTGCTCGTTAATCTGAAATGAACCGCTATTATTCTGTTGTTATCTTTAGTTAGTTTAGCAAAGACGGCGCTGTTAAGACGTATTCAGGTGCTCATGCGGGACCTATTGTCAATTCAGAATGGGTTAAACTGTCAGAATTTAGCTTGCAAAAAAGCTCAATTTGCAAGCTTGATTGAAAAATTCAAGATCAGAAGATGCAGATGCCCCTGAGTACATTATCCAACAACCCAAAACTGAATTGCTTAATGACTTGCGGTTTTTGTTGGGAGTGACCAAAAAGGATGGTAATCGAGATTACAAGAAATTAAACCGGGAAACACTCCACTCAAGTAAACTACTGACAAATGTTATCATTGGGATATATTTCCAATAGAGTTGCACGTGGTTGTTACCAGACAATAGTAACAGCATGGGGACAGTATAATTTTGACTAGCAGCCAGACCTGTAGGAAAAGGATATCAGTAAAAAAAAAAAAAATAAGAAGTTAATCGAACCCAATTTAAGTGGGCTCAGGTCAAATAGCTGGTGCCCAGTGATGATGACGAGCTGCATGAGTCACTGGGAAACAGCGATGGGCCAATGTGACATCAGAGAGGTTGTTCCCCCCCACCCCCACAGAGGGGACCCTGGGGGATGAATGAAATATCTCTAGGTTCCTTTGTGGTAATCTTTGGCTGAATCACGATGCTGAGAAACAAAACCACAGTTTCTCTTGGACCCCTTTAATTCTACCACTGCCAGGTTTCACCAGAAGTGGAAAAGAAAATAACAGATTTTCCAGTGCCGCTTCTTGTTAAGGTCTTTTTTAAGTAAGCATTATTAAATTGCGACATGCTTCGGTTTAGCACTCCCAGGGAAAGCAATGCATTTCAGAATAGCTGAGTCACCAAAGATACACCAGTTTTTCTTCATGATGAAAGGCTAAGGCTGCTAGTAAGGCTTTCACCTCTTCTCCTTTATGCTGCCTATTTGTGCCCACCTTGCTTTCTTTTTTTTTTTTAAAGACATTTTAGCTGTGTGAATGCAAATGTAATGAAATTTCCCCAAAGATGTTTTTTTTTCTCCTAATTTTGTCATTTCCATCTGTATCTCTATGTACAGTATTAATAAAATACTATTGATATCAACTTGTAAGTTTTGCCTCTATCACAGGCACTTCTGGCCAAATTAAACATGAAAACCTCATTCATTAATACATTATTTACTGGATTAAATACAACTAGAAAAAAAAAATCATTTTAGACTCAATTTAAAATTTGTTTGTTTTCTACGACATTGTCATTTATCAACAAAAATTTTAGTTTTGAGGTAGTTTGACAACTTGTGCATTGTGCACGCAAACTGGAATTTAAGAGTTAAACGATAAAAATGAATTTTATACTAATAAGAACTGATGAAATCTACAAACCTTATGCTAAAATCCAAAAAGTTAAAAAAAAAAAAAAAAGACAAGCAGTAAATGCCCAAAAACATGCTGAGAGGGAAAATTGAACAAGGTCCTGTGGGTTTACAAACCCCAAATCAAATTAATTTGGGAAGTTGTGTCAAACAAATAAAAAGAATACAATGATCGTTTTCAACCTTTATTTAATGGAATACACTACATAGAGAAGATATTTCATGTTCAAACTGATAAACTTTATTGTTGCAACTATTCACTTATTTTGAATTTGATGCCTGCCAAACCCCTCCTTGAGCAGTCACCTTATCGTGGTGGGGGGGTTTGGGTCTCCCAATGATCCTATGAGCTAAGTTGTCTTGGGCTTTACGCCTCTGGTAGGGTCAAACCGTGACAAACAGGTCCTAGGTGAGGGACCAGACAAAGTATGGCTCAAAGACCCCTTATGATGACGACAAATATCGGATCTCGTTTTCCCTCGCCTGGATGCGGGTCACCGGGCCCCCCCTCTGGAGCAAGGCCCATCTGACAGGGAAGGAGCCCGAGCTGGCGTAGGAGGTCGAGAAGTTCCAGCTAGATATAGTCGCTCCAATCACTCCAGGAGGAGCAGAGGGGAAAAACAATTCTAAGCGCAGATTAGCGAACAGAAAATCACTCCCGACAGAGGAAAACTAAGTGTCAAAAAATATAAACGACAAAATCCAACTCACTCCAAAGGAGGAAAACAAAAGGCTGTGTTAGCAAAGGAACTAACTAAGCTATGTAAATTCCATCCATCCATTTTCTGTACCGCTTATCCTCACTAGGGTCGCAGGTGTGCTGGAGCCTATCACAGCTATCTTCAGGCAAGAGGTGGGGTACACCCCAAACTAGTTGTAAATTACAAACTAAAAATCACTCGTTTCGAGGTTCAAATGCATACTTGCAATCAGGGCTGTGACAAGGATCATGGGCTGAAGACAGGATCGGGTGACTCGAACAATGGGCAAAGACACACTGACATCAGACAAGGGAGACACAGACTATTTAAGCACATGATGGTAATGGGGCACAGGTGGAGACAATCAGGAATCAGGGCCGACACACGAGGAAGGGCAAGTGCTCCGAAACGAGAGAATAGTTAGTCTTTCAAAATAAAACAGGAAATGACCAGACCAAAAAAAAAAACAGACAGGACAAACCACACCACGGTGAGGGGATGATATATGTGTACATGTATAATTTTATTATTAATTTACATTATTTTAAATGTGTGTGCTTGTTTTCATCTGCTAGACTGACTCAACATTAGCCGTTAGCTTGGAGAAACGGACGATAGTGAAAGTTATACCCTGAGGACGAACGGTGCTGCCTGATGCTGGCTGCTCATTGGCCATTCACCGACGTGAGCGACAACACTGGCGAATCGCAAATCACATGGCAGTACCTTTAGTGAAGTCCCTCCATCGCCTGCAGGCTGGGTGCTCATTGGTCATTTGCCGAAGATTCTACAACGGTTCTGTTTCCACTCCCACGTTCGCGAATGAAACAACACCTAAGTGTTCATGAGTCCACGTGGCAATATCCTTTACACAGTGATGTAGGTTTTTAATGGAGCCTAACGCCTAAGGAATCACTGATGACAGGCTTTCAATGTCGGTTTTTGTCCGCTTGCATGCAGAGATTTCGCCACTTTCTCTGGACCTTTTGATGATGTGGACGGTAGATTATGTGATGGAAGTTTATCAGTTTGAACATTAAATATTTTGTCTTTGTAGTGTATTCAATAGAATATAGGTTGAAAAGTATTTGCAAATAATTGTATTCTGTTTTTATTTACATTTTACACAATGTCCGAACTTCATTGGAACTTGGGTTTGTAGAACATTGACCTTTTAATTACAGATAGTTGGGTCTCTGGAGTGTCTGCCCACCTATAAAAGTATCAGTTTGAAATTAAACAGCCAAGTGTTATCTTTGTAGTGAATCTTTATTATCTGCCTATTTCTGAAAATGGACGCGTTTGTGTTTGGTGAGCCGAACGAGGGGGGAGTAAAACACCCAAATGCTGGCAAGAAGCTGAACACAGCATGATACAAATCCACACCTAAAATAAGCCAATTTCTCCATGGCAACAAATATGCTGTAAAAATACCACTATAATAAATATAATTGGAGTACTATAG
Organism: Phycodurus eques; assembly: GCF_024500275.1. Lineage (NCBI taxonomy): Eukaryota > Metazoa > Chordata > Actinopteri > Syngnathiformes > Syngnathidae > Phycodurus > Phycodurus eques. The sequence continues at coordinate 21,977,647 of NC_084535.1, forward strand.
CACACTTTTCCCCACACAAGACCCAATAGTCATCCTTTCGTTTGTTGATTTAATGACCTTTTCCACACGTCATTTTAAAATAGTTAAACAATGAAAGGGCAAAATGACTACAGAACCACGCATTACAGATTTCCACAAAACATTCTAGGTGGATGATGCATGTGCTGAGGAAGAAACCATTCAATTTTGGGGAGGCTCTGAATAAAAGTGCTTTTATAGGAATTTATTCATTTTCAGTCAATATGGCATCAATGGAACAGTCCACCCTACAGAATCATAATGGCACCACCATTGTGTTATCAATAAAATTTATTTCAGCGACTCAATAAAAACTTGACTCTTAGTCAGCCAGGCCCAAACCAATGACACGGGCAAAGTCATGCCATAAGAAATTACAGCTCCAACATACAACCCATAACTCCACCACATGACAAATCTGAATAGCGCTGCCTGGCTACATCCGTAATGCTGCAACAGCCACCACAGAGGGCACAGCTCCACCTCCAAGACCAATAGACGCTCCACCACATGGCCACTGCATGTACTGGGAATGAGGGATTAAATATAATGCTCGCATGTCAAGTCTGCAACTCAAGAGAGGGAGTGAGGAGGAAGGAATTTGTCAGACCTCCATAAACACATACATGGATTCAGATCCCAGTGCCAGCGCTCTGAGTGAGGAGAACTTTCCGGAGGCTCGCTGAGCCATGGGAAGGCAGAGGGTGAGAGTAAGCAGGGCTGCTGGGCAGACTGAGGGTTTATGCAAAGGCCAGGCAAGTGGCAATGATACACTGCGCTAAAGGAGAAGGACACAAGGGTGTGCATGTGTGTGAAAGGGAGAGACGAAAAGTGACTGGATAGGGCACAGCTTGCAATCTGACCTGCATATTTTCTAAATGAGTTGCAATGCGTGTACATTCCAGCTAATTCCAAACATTTAAACTGATACATGTCAAAAGGGGCCACAATAGCTGGATGACAGAAAGCTCGTACGGTGGGAGAGATCGAGGAGCTCTTAGCTGAACATAACTCGTGTTGCCTTATTGCTATGGCGCAAAAAGATGGAGCTCTTGACACAATAAGAAGAAGTATCGAAGACCTTTGGATTGGTTTAGGTTTTAGGGGGATGCAGTGGGCGGGGGCTAACTGAGTGCCTTACTTTAATCATTTTATTTGAAACAGAGCCTGAACTCTTTTTTTGGCCGACAGATGTTGAACAGGTGTCAGGTCTAAGAGTTTGTAGGGGGTAAAACTGTAACTGAACTACTGGTAAGCAAATCAGTCCCCCCTCTGTCTTGGATTTGTCAGTACATAGAAGATCCATTGATCTCAGTATATAGAAGATGTACAGATGATCTTCAAGCGGCTTTTGGAATTCGATTCATTGTCGTGTCAGTTCTGCATGACATGAAGCAACTTTAGCTCAGAGCATCACAGGATTAACGTAGGGTGTGTGGCTTTTTTGCAACACAAATTCAAAAAGTGCCACCAGCCTAAACAAATGAGAAAAACAGAGGTAGAATTAACAATGGAGTAGCCTAAGCAGACTCAGATACAGTATACTGTACTCCAGGGGTGTTCCAATACTTTTGTCCACCATGACAAGTGTTTTATGTTTTACAGTGGTTTAACTTCTTTCTACATTTTGACCGTTTTCAGAAAAGACCCGATGAAGTGAATTCTGAGATTGCTTCTAAATACATTATAAAAGTTTAAAGTTAATTGCTGAAAATGTACAAAGACTGAGAACTATGTAGTACTAGCAACACGACAAGATTTCCCCAAAATTACAGTCGGTCAAAATGGTAAATCTGATTGGAATGGCAGACTTCAACCTGAGGACAATGCAGCAAGAAGGACGACGGGTACTGGAGAAATTGAGTTTGTGTGTGTGTTGGAGAAAATAGCCCTTTTGAGGAAGGTTTTTGTATGATATCGAAAATAGAAAATCCGGTCAAAAAAAATCCCTCCAAACCAGAATAAGTTCATTATTTCTCCTTCACTCCTTCATTTTCTCTGCTACTCAAGAATCCTTTCTCCGTGTGCCTGACAAGTTTCAGTTAAAAATATCCACCAGTAAGTTGGTACAGGCCAAAATGTCAAGGAGTTCTCCAAGTAACTGCGTCAAAATTACTGTGATGTTTCAAACTGTGTCAAAAAAGTCAACCTATATAGCGCAAATCAAATATTTATGAGAAGAGCAGTGTGGGCAGTGGTTATGTACTTTTGTAATCAATAGTTTTTTCCCCTGAATTGGAGGTTGTTAGAGGTGTTTGAGTGCTCGTTCCATGTTTTTAGAAAATTCCTCAAAGATGGCGGTCACTTTCCAGGTTGCTAGTAGTACTCATTTGTGAAGCTGTAGCGTTAAACAGTTTGTCACCATTGCACTTTTCTTTAAAAAAGAAAGAGAGAAAATAAACTGACCTGTTCAGCTGCTTGGCCTTGCAGAATGGTGGATCTGTATGCCTTTTGTGCTGGAACAGTTTTGCTGTGCAACGGGAGATTGAAATACTCATTCTGGTTATTTTAAAAATTTTTAATTATTCCGATTTATTGAAAATGCAGCTGGACAGAATACGAGAGAAAACGGATGAGGGAAATAGGTGTGCGAATCACAGCAGAACAATAGTTATACTGTCTAGATATTCGAGCACAAGTAATATTACAACAGTCAAATCGTGTTCCTATTTGTGGAAAGGGGGGGGACACACACACCACGTGAGGATATGCAATAACTAACCAAGAGAACAAGATGAGAGAGGACAGAAAAAGGCAGGACAGGACAGGATATGGGAAATGAGCAAGGCAGTGCAACTGACAAGATGTGCTGTGGGATTCTTTGTTTTCGTGTCTCAACACCTGTAAGAACCTGTGATTGGATATGTTGGTATTGTGCTGTTTGTGGTCCCGGAACAAGCAATTAAAGCCTATAGCGTGTTTATGTAACTTATGAGTGAATGAACACCATATCACATGCATGTTAGTCAGCTGGTGTACGAAGTTGCTGAGCAGCCACATTGAGGAAGGGTTGGCCCGCCCCTGGCCCCATCCACCCAAAAGGTGGGGCCAAGCCAGCAAGCCCGTCCAGCAGGGACCCAACCAGGGGGATGCCACAGACCTCCCATGACCCAGGGAGGACCCCAGCCCAACCGAAGCCCTAAAGGAAGCCCCAGCCCTAAAGGAAGGGGCACCAGCACCACCGCCCCCCAACCACAATCCCCAACACCGCCACCACCCCCGGAGAGCATGGGGGTCCCAGCCACCAACATAGCCCAAAGCAGGAGTCAGCCGCCACGCAAAAACAGGTCATAGCTTGCCAAAAGCGAGCCAATGTTAAGCACCCGTCGCGAGCAAGGATGGGCGAGGGCGGCAAGAGAGGGGAGAGGAAGGTGGGGCCCAAAGGGGGGTTAGGAGGCCCCATCTCTCCGGAGCCTGACAACCGAAGGGGTGTGGGGGTGTGTGTGTGGGGGGGGGGGGGGGTGGTCAGGCCCCGGCAGTCAAGCCAAGAGAAATGTGAGAACCCACCACCCACCCTATTGCTATGGTTACCAGGTCCCCAACTGGCAACCATTACCCTTGTACTGTGATCGTGTGCGGTGGGGTGTAGTGGATTAAAATTAGAGAAACTGGTGGGGGTGAGGCGAGATGGTCACGGGGCAGTAATGAGCCGTAACTGTCACCCTCACCGAGGCCAACCAGCTCCCTAAAGGATGTGTGAATGTATGTGGTGCATTTAAAATTCATGGGGGGAAGGCATGGCGGCCCACAGAGCAGGCCGGAGTGCACCTGGCCGAGCGTGGCCTCCCCAGCCTGACACTGCCGTTCCCCCACAGATGGGTGTATGATGCTTTAAAACTGGAGGATCGAGAAAGGGGAGGTGCGACCAGACCGGAAAACCAGCACAGATGTGGCCGCCGCAACATTCCCAGTGCCAGTTCCCCAGAGGACCCTGAATGAGATGGAAATGTACCCAGTGTGCAAAGTATGTACAGTGTGAGTACTAAAAATGTGCAGAGTGTGTGAAGTAAGAGGCTAGACTCCTGTGGGTCCGGCCCAGCCCGACCGGCTGGCAGACCACAATGAAAAGGGAGGCAGCCCCTCCCCACCCTATGGCATGCACAGGGGTCTAAAATGAGAAGATATGATTTGGTCACATTACATTACATTTGCAATAAACATTATATCTCTGTATGACTCTATTTCCCAGGCAAACAGAATCGAGCTTCCACCACCATTTTAATGAAAGCTGACCAACTTTCCTTAAAGTTATCCATTTGCTTATTACGTTTGGCAGATACATTTTCTAATGTTATATACTCTATGACAAGATTTTGCCATTGGTTAATGTTGATAGCTTGTTTATCTTTCCAGTTGAAGTTTTTTTTTTGTGATCTATGGAGTATTGTGAACTGGATTAGGTGTAAATTACAGTTTTTTTTGTCCTTGAGAATGTACTTCTACAGATTTGTGCCCAGTCATTGTCAGTAGACACTGAGAGGTATTTTTCCCTATTTTGTGATTGGTAAGTATATTGAATTAGTACTTGAGATTATTTTTTTTTAATACTTTTGAAATGAATTTGTTGTTTTGTGAGAGTAGTTCTACTATTTTCTGAAGAAAAACGGGTATTTCTAAAGGATTCATGTGTTGAAAATCTTTTTAGCATTGTTGTTCTTACTTTATAGTATCGAAGGAAGTTACCACCTCTAATTTGAAATTCTAGGAATAAGCTTTCACTTGACATGAATGCATTATTTTTAAATAAGTGATGTAGGCGGTCAATTCCCCTTTGTTCCCATGTACATTTTGTTAATCTCAAAATCGGGATTTTGCCAGAATGGCAAAATCATATGGTGCTGACTGAGATTGCATTGTTTCTAGACTTTTCCACCAAGATGATAAAGTGTCTGCAATAATCGGATTCTTAAAACAATTGTGGGGTTTGAGAAAGTTTGGTGCTATTGCAGTCTATCTGTTCTAGTTCCAGCCAAGCTTGTTGTTCAACATTTGAATGTAACCATTTAATGAGGTACTCTATTTGGCTAGCTAAGTAATTGTTTAAAGTTGGGTGCATCAAGTCCCCCTTCTGTTTTTCCTTTCTGAAGGGTAGCTAGGCTGATTCTATTTTTCTTATTTTTAGAGTAAAAATTGAAAATGGCAGAGTCTAGCAATTGGAACCATTTTTAATGTGGGTTTGAATTGGATCATTGAAAATAAATAGTTAATTTGTGGTAACGTTTTTATTTTTACTGTAGGTATACGCCCTAAAAGTGAGATAGGTAGGCTATTCCAATGTTTTAAATCATCACACATTTGTTTCCAGTAGTGGTATGTGATTTAATGTATTTAACTCTAAGTTTTGCTGAGATATTATCCATCCATCCATCCATTTTCTACCGCTTATCCGCGTCGGGTCGCGGGGGCAGTAGCTTTAGCAGGGACGCCCAGACTTCCCTCTCCCCAGCCAATTCATCCAGCTCTTCTGGAGGGATCCCGAGGCCTTCCCAGGCCAGCCGAAGGACGTAGTCTCTCCAGCGTGTCCTGGGTCGTCCCCGGGGTCTCCTCCCGTTGGGACGTGCCCGGAACACCTCATCAGGGAGGCGTCCGGGAGCCATCCAAATCAGATGCCTCAGCCACCTCATCTGGCTCCTCTCAATGCGGAGGAGCAGCGGCTCTACTCTGAGATCCTCCCGGATGACCGAGCTTCTCACCCTCTCTCTAAGGGAGAGCCCGGACACCCTGCGGAGGAAACTCATTTCGGCCGCTTGTATCCGGGATCTTGTTCTTTCGGTCACAACCCACAGCTCATGACCATAGGTGAGGGTAGGAACGAAGATCGATCGGTAAATTGAGAGCTTCGCTCCTTCTTTACCACAACGGACCGATACAAAGTCCGCATCACTGCAGACGCTGCACCGATCCGCCTGTCGATCTCCCGTTCCATTCTTCCCTCACTCGTGAACAAGACCCCAAGATACTTGAACTCCTCCACTTGGGGCAGGATCTCATCCCCGACCTGTAGAGGGCATGCCACCCTTTTCCGACTGAGGACCATGGTCTCAGATTTGGAGGTGCTGATTCTCATCCCAGCCGCTTCACCCTCGGCTGCGAACTGCTCCAGTCAGAGTTGGAGCTCACGGCTTGATGAAGCCAACAGAACCACATCATCAGCAAAAAGCAGAGATGCAATACTGAGGCCACCAAACCGGACCCCTTCTTCACCTTGGCTACGCCTAGAAATTCTGTCCATAAAAGTTATGAACAGAATCGGCGACAAAGGGCAGCCTTGGCGGAGTCCAACCCTCACCGGGAACGAGTCTGACTTACTGCCGGATATGCGGACCAAACTCTGACTCCGGTCGTACAGGGACCGAACAGCCCGTGTTGAGATATTAATGCCTAGATATTTGATATTCCCTGTCGGAATAGGAAAGTTTGGATTTTGGTCCGCAGGATTCCATGAGTAAGTCGTTATAGGGAGTATTATTGATTTTGACCAATTGATAGCATATTCTGATAATTGCGAAAATGTCTTTTAACCACAAATAATGTGTTTTATGTGTACTGTATTTACAACACTTCCTCTCCAACACAATATGAATCCCGTCTTTTTTTTCAGTTTTCCAGATTTTTTTGCCCGTTGATAAAACAGTCAGCTTCGGCATGAGTCACTTCTCCTACACTATATAAAATTTTGAACACTTTTCACCTCAGTGGTGATCCGGGTCAATTATGATGTGCTAGATAGCTAGCAGCTATGCCTACAGCTTCGATGTGTAATTGAGGCGCGCTAAAGTGCTGGGCGAGTACCGGTATGTGATTCTCACACCCCAATGCTTTATAGCACTGGCAGTTTTTTTTTTTTTTTTTTTTAAAGCCTTGGTGAGGATGGTGGTGGTGCACATTCGAAGCCCAGCGGTGGCTTATGTTACATATGTTTACCTTTGTTTTGTCTCGAGATGTCCAGTTCCTTCCTTTTAACTTTTGTTGCTAACCGGAGTTAATAATCTGGCCAAAGAAACAAGTCTGTGCGAGACTGCGGGCGTGCTCTTGGGTGGACAGAAAATTATCTTGTCAGTCATGCCTTCTGTCTCTGATTGGCTATTCTTTCTTGGGCATGTTTTTTTCCCCTTTAATAATTATTATAAAATTAGAGGGATAAATTGGGGCCAGGCATGGATGATTTTCCCCGTCTGTTTAATAATACTCTACTGTCAGGTCATAGAGACAGTTTTTACATATATGACAAAAATGTGGGTTTTTTTTCCCCCTGCTAACTTCCATTTTCTGTACCGCTTATCCTCACTAGGGTCGCGGGCATGCTGCAGCCTACCCCAGCCATCTACGGGCGAGAGGCGGGGTACACCCTGAACCGGTCGCCAGCCAATCGTAGGTCACAGATAAACAAACAACCACTCACATTCACACCTACAGGCAATTTACGGTCTTCAATCAACCTACCACATATGTTTTTGGGGATGTGAGAGGAAACCAGATAAGGGTGTACTCCGCCTCTCGACCGATGATAGCTGGGGTAGGCTCCAGCACGCCCGCGACCCTATTGAGTATAAGGGGTACAGAAAAAGGATGGATGGATGGATTATTATTCAAACGTGTAGCTATGTGTAGGCATAAGAACGATGCTAGACAAAATAGCAGCTGTTTTTGCAGATCATAGCTGTTGTATTTGTTATTTGCTTGACAGTTGAGCGGGGCATAGTTTCAGTGAATTCAGTGGATACACCCACAGTGTTTGAGAGCGGAGAGGATGGCTCTTTAATTTTTTTTTTTTTTTTTACAATTTTGAAGCCTCATTTTATATTCCTGATTTTTTTAACCATCCAAGTTTGACAGGGTTGTTAAAAACACTTCCCTGTGGTAGGTCAAATTTAGAAGTAGTTTAACTTCATTTTAGAGTGACTTTAATGTTAGAGCTCAAATTCTGTTTATGGTTGTTATGTTGGTTACTTTATTATATAAACTGGAATGGATAAAAGTATCTGTGAATGGATTTTGTTCAATCATTTAGACTCCGTAACATGCAAATATAATACTGCTATGCAATGTGAATAAAATGCACTTCGTGAGCAGTCTCTGTGCATCGGTAACAAGGTCAACCAGAGTTCAAACGCTCACATGGCTGTGCGCCACAGACTTGGAGGCTCTCCATGCAACAGCGGTGTCTCACTGCGCTTCCTCCTTGTTGTCTTCTTTTCAACGGAGGGCTGCATTTTGCAGATAAGACGCAAGGAGCTACATGGTGTGGATGTGCGCTCAGATCTGCCTTTACCGCTGTGTACCCCTTTGGAACGAGTGAAAAGGCTTAATTTTTTAACAAGCAAGTGTTTCACTTTTTGAATTGAACTGCTGAAATAAATGAACTTTTAATTAGTATTTGTTGTAAGCAATACTTAAATTCCATCCTCTTCAACAGGTTGAGTGAGAATGTTGAGTTTAGCATTTGACTGTACTTTAATTTGATCTGACAAAAAAAAATACAAAAAAAAAAAAAGCCTTCTGACATCTCATAATTTTCACAGTTCTCCCATACTGCAAAAAAACAACAACAACAAAAAACAAAAACAGCATTGACACTGATCTCAGACAACACTACACATGCATCCTCATGACACAAAGACAAATATCTTCTTTGTCTGTTGTATTTGGCAGGGAAACAAGACATCTGACTTTTTTTTTTTTGAAGAATAAGAAATGGGGCTATGGCAAATGTGTGACTCCTCACTATGATATTAGAGTGCTGTGGTCACACAAAACAGCATGACAAGGGCTGATTGTATAATTATGTACAGGCGAATCTCATTAAAATATTGTAGAAAACTTCATTTATTTCAGTTGTTCAAATCAAATGTGAAACCTACAGTATATACACGATAATGCTAACATTATTCAGTCACCTGCCTCGCGTATGAATTTAAGAGACACCCCATTCTAATCCATTGGGTTTAATATGATGTCGGTCCACCCTTAGCATATACAGTATAACTTCAACTCCTCAGAAATGTTTTTACAAGGACTTTATGGGAATTTTGGACCATTTTTAGAGAAGCGCATATGGACCTTGCTTTGTGTACCTGTTCACAGAAATGGAACAGGATGGCGCCATCGCCAAATTGTTCACAAAATTGGGAGCATGGAATTGTCCAAAATCCCTTGGTATGTTGAAGCATTCGGAGTTCCATTCACTGGAACTATGTGGCC